>NC_138370.1:111050561-111070747 GCF_054177405.1 Leptonychotes weddellii | reverse complement strand
CCCCAGAACAAATGTCTCATTATTGTTGAGGTAATCATAGTGTTATGTATAAATATCAGTAAGTATCACAATTTTTCATAATTTAAAATACCAGTTAAGATGAATTCTTTTGTTGTCACACATATAATCTCTAGGTGAACAGTATTCTTCAGTTTACTAAGAATCCTATGTACAAACACTGCATTTGTACTCAAATGGCTACATGTTGGCCTAAAACAGTTAACGTGTTAAATGTACCCCTTCACCTGTTCACTTAGAGACATGTGACCCATTTATTGTTCATAGCATGTTCATGTTGATCTGGTGTATTTCCCACTCCTTAAAAAAGAAAATATGCATCCTACATAAATACATAATGAAACATCCTCCAAGAGACATAAACATTTGAAATTATGATTGATCTCTGAGAACTAAAATCAATACATAATAGATCTTGGGTCAACATATGCAAATTACCTTAAATTGCAAAAATCTGACATAACCCTTAATATATGGCTATATTAAGCCTTAACATAAAATCTGAGGAAAACTGACCTCATCAACCATAAGTAGAGGTTTTGGTTGTGAAAATAGACCAAAAAAGAAAACAAAAAAAGTCAAGCATTTAAGTACTCCTTCATGAATAATCCAGGAAACACTTGAATTGTTGATCCCTGTGGTATGTATAATTTATTGTGGAAATGGGCACATTAGTTAACTTAGCTCGATACTTAAGCATTTTCTTGTCTGCGTTATTCCATGGTCTACATTCATCCTTCTCATTATGGTTCATGATCTGCATTCCCATGTGACATTTACAGAGAGAACATATGATTAGGGTTTGGGAACCTTAAGCATCAGATTCCTTTAGCAGTAACAATTCAAATTGGAAATCAATAAATCAACATTGAATTTTATACAGTTTTCATATGAAACTTGTTCAGAAGAGTCTGTCCATAAAAAAATCAATTAATTCTTGGTCTGTTTTTATTTTTTTGAAGATTTTATTTATTTATTTGACAGAGAGAGAGATAGCGAGAGCAGGAACACAAGCAGGGGGAGTGGGAGAGGGAGAAGCAGGCTTCCTGCCGAGCAGGGAGCCCGATGCGGGGCTCGATCCCAGGACCCTGGGATCATGACCTGAGCCGAAGGCAGACGCTTAACAAATGAGCCACCCAGGGGCCCTCTTGGTCTGTTCTTAAATCTGAAAGACTAAAAGTATAATTTCAGGAGACTAAAACTGCATTAAGGAAAGGTTTCCTGGGAGACCCCATAAGAAAATTCTCTAGTGGCCCCTCTTACTCCCATCCCCTCCTCGAAACCCTTGCCATTCATTTAGAACAATGTTGTAAACATCTATAAATGGAACTTTTATTTTCTCAGTGTCCTTTTTTGTGGGCTTTATAGCATTTAGGAAGTGGATAGAAATAGTAGATACATAGAACCCACTTGATTATTAGAAACTTTTATTGTTATCAATCTCTAGTCAACAGATTGAAGTAAATCCTTATGTTAAATGAAGAGTTTTTGCCTAGAGTATCATTTTTATCTAGCAAATGTTAATTGGTATCTGAAATAATAAGGTATTGTTTTATTTTTTAATCACTACTTTTGTTTTAACTTACATGGGAAAGGAAAAGAATCATTCCTTATAAATAAATATGCAGTGGACATTGAGATTCTTTTATAAAAACTTGCTGATCAGAATACATTAAATTCATGTTTTGAAGTAGTTGAGTTTTGTAGACTCTGTCTCTTTAAAATTTGTTTTCTGCAAAATATTATTTAAGTTAAAAAATGTGTTATATAGTCAGCTTTTTTTGCCAAACTTTTATTTACGATTAACAAGGATGTTTTCTTTGCTCTCATGTAGAGAAATAGCTAAAAAAGGGCAAAATATTAAAAATAATAACAAAAGATAATGTGAGGTCAGGCTGTCAAGATTAGAAGTTTTTAAAAATTACATGATTTTTTTCAATCTCTAAGAATTTAAAGAATTAGACTTAAGTTAATGAGCTATGAAAGCTTTCCTCTGGCCCTTCAGGAGGGAAGTTTAGAGTCCCTTCCCTTGTCTTTTCATTCCCCCATTCTACACTTTATGTTGAGGTCAGTGTGGGTAGTTACGATGGAAGGCTCATGAATACAAATGTTCTGGGAGGAAGATGAAAATTTTCTATCTGACTTCCTGACATAACAAGAGATTTAAAAGTGCCGTGTAATTTCTTTATAACTAATATTCACTGCATTTAATTAAATTTTGCATCATGCTGTTTCTAAATCATGAGCAATACTGGAAATATACATGAAAATTGCCTTTTAATGGATTGTAGTTTATGTAAACTTATACAAATTATATTTATACTCCTTGCTAAGGCATGTATGTTTTAGAAATATTCCTTTGGGAAATCCTAGTAGAGGCCACTCCTGAGTGGTTGTCAAAAGGGAGACCAATGTGTTTGAGTGCTACTGGATATCAGACATTAGGATAAGTGGTTTATTGATGCTATCTCATTTAATTTTCTTAACAGATCTAAAAAGTGGACATTAGCCCCATTTTTACATGAGAAATCTAACTCTTTTAGTGACCATATGCCTATAGTAGTTTCGTAGAGCTGCTGTAACAAATGATGACAAACTTTGTGGCTTAAAACAACAGGAATTTATACTCTCACAGTTCTGGAGGTCAGAAGTCTGAAATAAAGATGTCAGCATGGTTAGTTCCTTCTGGAGCCTCAAATGAGAGACTGTTCCATGCCCAGCTCCTAGCTTCTGGTGGCCGCTTGCGATTCTTGGTATGTCTTGGCTTGTGAACTTCTTACCCCAGTCTCTTCTTCCATTTTTGTATGGTCTTCCCTCTAGGTGCCCCTATGTCTTTTCCTTGTCTGTCTCTAACAAGGACATTAGATTTAGGGCCCACTCTAAATCCAAGAGGATGCTGTCTCCTCTCAAGATCATTAACGTAATTGCATCTGTAAAGACTTTATTTCCAAATAAAGTCATGTAATGAACTGGGACCACCACTTGCAAATAATATTTTGGGAGTGGCTGTTCCTCCTACTACAATGTGCAATGGTAGAGTCAGAATTCAGATTCTAGTTTTTTCTGAATTCGGAATACAAATGCTTTCCATTTTTCCAAACCAACTCAATAAATATGGCCCAGGTTCTGTGTTAGACAGAAGATGATACTCTTAACAAGATAACTAAAACAGGGGGCGCCTGGGTGGCTCCGTTGGTTAAGCATCTGCCTTCAGCTTGGGTCATGATCCCGGGGTCCTGGGATCGAGCCCCACGTTGGGCTCCCTGCTCAGCGGAGAGCCTGCTTCTCTCTCTCTCCCTCTGCTGCTCCCGCTGCTTGTTCTCGCTGTCAAATGAATAAATAAAATCTTAAAAAAAAAAAAAAAGATAACTAAAACAGTCTCTGACTTTGAGGGGCTTGCACACTAACGAAATATGGCTGGCGCTTTATTTATTTATTTTAAGGATTTATTTATTTATTTTAGAGAGAGTGCGTGTGAGCCAGGGGAGGGGCAGAGGGAGAGGGAGAGAGAAAATCTTCAAGCAGACTCCCTGAGGACCTGATGCAGGGTTCGATCCCAGGACCCTGAGATCATGATCTGAGCTGAAATCAATTCTGACACTTAACCAACTGGACCACCCAGGCACCCCTGGCTGGCTCTTTAACTTCCAAAAACTAACAATGTCATCTCATTGTAATTACATACTGAAAACATAATTTAAGTTGTCTAATGAAATATATTACCATATATTACCTCTTTGGTTAAGTATATTTTCTGTATTACTTATTATTTAAAGACCAGCAAAATGAGAAAATTCAAATAGATAACATCAGTGGATGTTAATTATTACAAGAATTAAATAGCACTTTTAAATTTCTTATATCAGAGACTATAGAGAATATTAACTTTTAAATAAATACTAAGTTTTTAAAGGGAAAATAAAATATTTATTATTAAATAAACCCTAAAATACTATAAAGATTTTGAATACGAAAAAACATAGAGAAAATTAGTCTATGATTTAAAAGGTTATATGGTCTTTGTTTCTGAAGGAAATAAATGTTAATATTTAATTACTGAAATCTGGGAAATTAAATATTTTGCAATATTAGAATACTGGCTACATTAACAATTAATAGTTATAAAATGTATTTATATTTATAAATATTGCATACAATAAGAAATTTCTGGATCTGTTTTTTCTTGTCGATGTTGGGTTTTTCATTATTTTAGGGTAAAGTGGCTCATAAGTGATAGAGTGTCATAATTATCCTATCTGTTCTTTTGTGTTAAGTATCATAGCATGAATCAGCGAGCTTGTGTTTTTACATACATCATAGTAATTGGATATAAATAGCTTGCTTTAAAAGCCATTTGGGGGGGCCCTGCGTGGCTCAGTTGGTTAAGCGACTGCCTTCGGCTCAGGTCATGATCCCGGAGTCCCGGGATCAAGTCCCACGTCGGGCTCCCTGCTCAGCAGGGAGTCTGCCTCTCTCTCTGACCCTCCCCCCTCTCATGCTCTCTATCTCATTCTCTCTCTCTCAAATAAATAAATAAAATCTTTAAAAAAAAAAGCCATTTGGGTATGTTTCATATTAGAATACTTTATAGCAAAAAATCTAAATTAAAACAAAAAACTTTAACCTAGGGCTTTATAGTAACTAAATGAAGATTTATGTCTATAAAATACAACACACTCTCAAAGTGTTTGCATGGTAATGTTGCTTTTAAAAATGAAATACTGGAGCTTTCCTTAAAATGAAGTCAAAAAATATTCAGTAACTAGAAAAAAAATAACTAAAAAAACAAAGTAAAAATGAAATATTGAAATAGCTTCTCAAAACCTTTGTTTGAAATACGGTTTGAGGTTATACAAAATTTCAAGGAACTTCAGAGATGTAAAGGAGACTAATTCTGAGGAATCAATTCCATGTAGATTTTGGAAGAGGAGGAAATGGAGTAGGAATGGGGAATGAGGCTTGCAGGGTAAGAAAGATATGGGAGACTGAAAGTCAGGATCTTTACCTTCTTTACATTTTCCACTCTAAAGAGAATGCTTCTACTTTTCATTTCCATCCATATTTCTGTCTCTCTTCTTTCATGTTTCTACCTTTTTACTCACCCCTTTCTCTTGCCCATCTTCTCTCTCCACATAACATAGCAATTCTTAGGGTTAGATTTGGAAGACAATATACATTAAATCAGACTTTTCTGTAATTAATTCTTAGGATTGTTTTAGGTTTCCTTTCTTTGGTTGATTAAAAACAAATCAGTCTTGCCAAGTAGCTAATAGGTAATACGTGGACTGAATAGAAAAAAGAATGAAATATCAACAATAACCAATTTTTTTGGAAATCTTTATCTGGTAGGGATACAGGAATAGCTATTTCCTTCCTATGGTATTCCTATTTTTTTCAGCAACTAGAATCTGTTATTGATCAAATTTACTGCCATCTCATTTGTTCAGTTATGAGATGTTAGTCACTGTACCTGGGAAATCACCTGTTTCAGTTGGGGTAGGAGGTAAGGAAATTAGTACTTATTGCCCTGCATATTCAGCTACAAAATAGAAACACAGGGCCATCTGGGTGGCTCAGGCAGTTAAGTCTCATCTGACTCTTGGTTTTGGCTCAGGTCATGATCTTACGGATTGTGAGATTGAACCCCTTGTTGGGCTCCACACTCAGCCAGGAGTCTGCTTGAAGATTCTCTCCCTCTGCTCTTCCTCTAACTCACACATGCTCACTCTCACTCTAAAACAAATAAAGCTTAAAAAAAAAAAAAGAGAAACATAAATGGACTGAGATTGCAGTCAAATGGAGGGTCAACTCATATATGTGGGGCATTTGAGAATCCCTTGAGAGGAACATACAATTGAGGTACTCAAAAAATGATAGAAATGACTCATCTTTTACAAATTGTAAATTTTTTTCATGATAACTCTTATAAAGAGAATGCAGATTTCTGTTTACATTCATACCTTCGATTCATTTATTTATCACTTTTTCAGTGTGTAACTCAGAATGTAACTGGCATTTTAAGGTAAGACACTGAGGTTAACTTTGATTTTAACTTGATGAATTGAAACATTTACAGGGCAATTTTGAAGAAAATATATTAAAGAAATGTAAAAATAGTAAATACTGGATCTACATACTGATTTCTGCTTTAACTACACTTACAAGGCAATATAAATGTACTCTAATTAAAATGCATAGACTTTCACATAACATCAAGGATATGCTGTAGGTGAATTATATATACTTCTTTCTATTTGTGATATTACAAGCCACATGATTAATGCTCAATTATTATAATTACATACATATTTACCTTTAAAATTAAAAAAACTAAAGTGATCATTATTCCAAATTTGAAATTAAGTGATTATTTTGATTACTAAACTATCTTTCAATAGTCCAAAAATGAAATTGAATTTTGTTAGATATTATTACTATAGACAGTAAAATTGAATAGTGTTTCATTCTGTATTTTACTTAGCATAATATTTTCAAGGTTCTTCCATGCTGCAGCATCTATTAGTATGTCATTCCTTTTCGTTGCTGAATATTATTCCATTATAGTGTATACTACGTTTTTGTTTTTGTTTTTGTTTTTTAAGTTTTAAAATTCTAGTTAGTTAACATATGGTGTAATATTAGTTTCAGGAGTAGAATTTAGTTGTTCATCAGTTACATACAACAGCAGTGCTCATCACAAGTGCCCTCCTTAATCCCCATCACGCATCTAGACTATCCCCTGCTCCCCTCCCCTCCAGCAACCCTCAGTTTGTTCTCTATAGTTGAGTCTCTTATCGTTTTCCTCCTTCCTCTTCTTTTTTTTTAACCTTTCCCCTGTGTTCATCTGTTTTGTTTCTTAAATTCCACATATGAGTGAAATGTGCACTTAAAATCACTGACTGGATTGGGGGGTTTTCATTACCTGACCAGAGATTTTTTAAAATCTACCAAAAAAGGTACACAATGGCAATAAGACAGTATGCAAGCATATCAACTATAACCATCATTTTCACTTAGAACAATTTTTAAAAATAACTTTTTTATTGAAGTATAATTAATATACACTGCTATATGAGCTTCAGGTGTACAAGCTAACAATTAACAATTCTATGCATTTCTCAGTGCTCATCATGGTAAGCGTACTCTTAATCCCCTTTGTCTATTTCACCCATCCCCCCATTCACCTTCCCTCTGGGAGCCACCAGTTTGTTCTCTGTATTTAAAAGTCTGTTTTTTTGTTTGTCTCTTTTTCTCTTTGTTCATTTGTTTCTTAAATTCCACATGAGTGAAATCATATGGTACTTTTCTTTCTCTGTCTGACTTATTTCTCTTAGCATTATACCCTCTCAGTCCATCCATGTTTTTGCAAAGGATCTGATTCTTTTTTATATTTATGAGTAATATTCTATTGTATATATGTGCCACATCTTTATAAATTCATCTATCGATGGACATTTAGGTTGCTTCATATTTTGGCTATTGTAGATAAGGCTGGGAGAAAACAGGGAGATGCATATATCTTTTCAAATTAGTGCTTTCATTTTCCTTGGGTAAAGAAAAATTCCCAGTAGGAATTACAGGATCATATGATAATTTTATTTTTTAATTTTTTTAATTTTTAATTTTTTTGAGGAACCACCATCCTGTTTTCCATAGTGGCTGTACCAATTTTTACTTAGCACAGTTTTAAAGGGGAATTTTTAATTGGTTTCTTATTCAGGTATTAGTAAATATTATATCTGTGTTTTTGCAAGATACATCAAAATATTATTAAGATTGGGGGTCGGTAAAGGTTTTAGGACAAGATATTCCTAGTGGACCTTAAAGAAGACGGGTCATTGCTCTACAGATGAGAATATTCTAGGCAGAAGGTGAAATTAAGCATACAATGTAAATGAAATGCTCAGGGAAGATGAGCCTTGGAAGAGACTTCAAAAACTCTTGACTAAAGAGTGTGTCTTCATCCTCTGAGAAATTTCCTAACTTTTCACTTCATATTTTTCTGCTTCTTTTTCAATAAGCATGTCTTATGTTTATAATTAAGATAATTGCATTTTAAAAACTGGGCATACAGAGCAAGCAGAAGCAGGGTAGCAGAAATTAAATTGTTTCCCCCCCTCCTCAGAGATAAAAGTAAAAAAGCCAAAAGTGTTCTGCTTACTTTGGGCGAATGGGGGTAGTTTGTGTATGTGGATGAGAGAGAGAGAGGGAAAAAAGGAAGGACGGAGAGAAAAGGGTGTCAGCTTGTGATAGTGATGTTTGGAGGAATGAGAGTTTCCAGGTATGGATGAAGAGAAAGAGCAAATCTTCCTGTGTTTCTGAGAGTGGGTGAGATAATTGTATATGAAATGAGAGATTTGAATTTCTGGTTTGATATATTGGAGAATAAGAATTTCAGACAGGGGCAAGGTCCAGGTTGCACACACGAGATGAGAAACTTATTGAAGTAGGACCAAAGGGACCAAGGGAAAGAGTTCAAGACTAGAATGGAGCATACAGTGGTGGAGAGAAGGTAAAATCACAGGGGATGAAAAGAGGAGTTGTCCAGGGACTGAAAAACATTGGTCATATGATCCAGTTCTTAATAGAAACAAGTGTGTGAGCAGACAGACAACCAACAAATGTATATAGGGGGAAAAACTGTGTAGTAGACTTTAAAGGTGAGTAAGGTATTTGAGACAAGGTGGTAGATAGAAGTAAAAAAGGAGCACAAAAGAGATACTCAGCACAGACTCTGCTTGAGATTTTCTGCCTCTCCCCCTCCATCTGCCCCTCCTCCCCCACTCTGTCACTCACTCTCTCTCTTTCTAAAATAAATAAATAAATAAATAAAAATCTTAAAAAAAAAAGGAAGAAATGTCATCACCAATGAGAGTTTTCAAAGTTCTAGATCATGAATGATACATAATAGACTTGGTAATCTAGGCATTAAGCCTCTTTGATTCACACCATGCCTTGACCAATATTTGGAATGTATGCCAGAATTTTATTTTTATCTTTTCTTATATAGGTAATTTTTTAAGAGTTAGGTTTTAAGGAGGATTTTAAGAAGTATACAGTTGCGGGCGCCTGGGTGGCTCAGTTGGTTAAGCGACTGCCTTCGGCTCAGGTCATGATCCCGGAGTCCCGGGATCGAGTCCCGCATCGGGCTCCCTGCTCAGCAGGGAGCCTGCTTCTCCCTCTGACCCTCCCCCCTCTCATGTGCTTTCTGTCTCTCTCATTCTCTCTGTCTCAAATAAATAAATAAAATCTTTAAAAAAAAAAAGTATACAGTTGCTACTCTATCATAAGAGAAAAAGATTAGACTTAGCTGAGAGCAAATATTTTTATATGATATTCTCAGCAATAAGAGAGCAAGATGGTTTTATATGGTCTTTGCATTTGCAATCGATAACTAATGTACACAATTTACAGATGGATATTGATAAGTGCTCTATTACCTGATAATGAAGTGATATGTAAGGCTTATGCAGAGTATGGAAGAAAGGTCTTATCTGATTATCAGATGCATGGGTTCTCTGTAGATACTTTCCTTTAATATAGATAGTGTATGTATTTTCTACATTGTCTACTGAAATTACAGAAAATCTTTCTTTCCTTTTGAATTCATAGTTACAACAGTTTCTTTTATAAAACTGAAATATTAAAAAAGGGAATTACTATAAGATTTATCTGCTATAATATGTCTGTCATGCATGCCCGGTAGATAAAAATGTGTTTCCCTAATAAGTATTTTGACACTGAGTTTATGAAAGGAAAAAAAAATCTATTTTCCTTTAGGAAGTAGGTGGGTCTAGATGAGTTATTATTTATCTGTATTTATATACTGAAGAGCACTTTTACAAAATAGAAGGCCATATTAAGTAAGGACTTTACCTGCCCTCTCTTAGAGATAAGAGCTGATGTGTTTTTCTCTGTGCAAGCCTATGACGTTTATTGGCAGTTGTCTTAATTCTTTAAGGTTGGTACCATGCATTCAGAGAAAGCCTCACATTCACTGATGGCTGAGAATCCGTTTGAAAGCAAAGCATCAAAGCTTAGATTATAGTCCACCCACAACAACAAAAGAATAGGAAGTAAATGAAGCGACCAGTAATGATGAGGCAAACAGGGCTTTGTGAGCAGTGAAAATCACCGATGCAAAAATGGACCACTTTCCTCTCACTGATTTATCTCCTTTGCCTTTTGCTTGGAGCTGGACTCAATTACTAAATTACCCTATGATTCCTTCCTCTTCCCTTCCCTTTCCTTTCCTGCCCTCCCTTCCCCTCCTCTGCCCCACCCTTTTTTTTTTCTTCTCCTTTCTTTTCCTTTTTTTTTTTTTTTTCTTTTGTCTTTTCTTACATGGTGTCGTGGAACATATTGCTCAATAACAAGGTTTGGACAAAGGTTAGTAGTATCCCTGTAACATCTAAAATTGAATCACCAATTTTTACTTCCTCCCAAATTCTGGGCATATATTGAACTGCCAAACTGATATCTTCCTTTAGATATGGATATAATCATCTAAAATTTATGGGGTCAAAATCAAACACTCAGTATTCACCTTTGAACATGTTCCTCCCTATGTTTCATCTCGGTAAACAGACACTGGTTTTTAAACCAAAAAATCTAGGAGACCTCTTCAATTCCTTTTTCCTTCACCCCGACATTCATGTAGCAGCAAATCCTGTTAGCTCTACCTTCAACAGATATTCTCAGTCTTTCTGGTCATGTTTGTTTATACTATGACCACCTTAATCCAAACCAGCAACATTTCTTATTTCTACCATCACTTCCTGACTGACCATCTATTTTCTGCTATTGTTTCCCTCCAAATCTAATCTCCATAGGGTAAAGGAACATTATTTTAAAAACATAAATCAGAGCAGATAAGCCTTCTACATAAACTCTCTCTTTGAAATTCTCCAATGGCTTATTTATTGTGATATAAATCCAACCTTCTTGCCATGGCTTAAAGGGCCCAATTATTCTGCTCTGTTCTTTATTGTTTTTCTGACTTCCAGATACTTTCTCTTCTCTCTGCCACTACTTTTTTGTCACACTGTCCCAATTTCTGAACTTGCTTATGCCTTACAATTTTGCATTCTGTCTGGTGATGATGCTTTTCCCCCAGATTGTTTTTGTCACCTGAGTATCAGCTCAAATTATATACTTTTGTTTACATTTTTAATATGTAAAATTATGTTCTCAATTTATTTAATTCCTTGCTTATACTCCTAAGGTATAAATTCAATTAAAGCAAGGACTTTTTCTGATTTATTCATTATCCTATATTCAGTGCCACAAGAATGTCTAGCACATAGTAACCACTAAATATTTGTCACTTGAATAAATAACCATAAATTATGTTTCAGTTTCACAGTCTATGAATATAAAACGTTTAAAGCAATTGCTGACGATCACATCAGACATTGTGAGAGGATGTGATGATTCCAATGATGTAGCTAGTGTTAAGGATGATGCCCAGTCAAGTGAATGAAGGATACATTTATAATTCAGTTGTTTGGGACTTTCAAAATAGATACCCAAAAGCACTTACGAAGTTAAATAGGTAACTTTAGTCTTTGCTACTGCCCCAGAGCTCCATGATGGTGGGTGTTATATCAGTCTTATATTAAAGAATATTGTATAAAATCCTTATCACAGGCAAGAGGAACCTAAAGAAACGTGACACTTCAATGTAATGTGGTATGCTGGATAGGCTATTAGAACAGAAAAAGGATATTAGACAAAAACTAAGGAAATCTTAATAAAGTATGGACTTTAGTTAATACTGATGTATCAATATTTCTTTATTACTTAAAACAATTGTACCATACCACAAAATGTTAATAGTAAGGTAAATATTTGGGGTAGCACAGGGATGGGAGGGTATATAGGAATTCTCCATAATATTTGCTGCATTTTTCTGTAAATCTTACACTCTCTAAAAAATAAAGTCTATTAATTTGAAAAAAATCACATACTTAAAGAAAAAAATTTCCCCTTGTAAGTATTGTGGTAACACTATGCCTTAGTCAACTCCATTCTACATTAAGCCTTTTTGCCATTTTACAGAAACAAAAATTTACTAATGATCTTGCCAAATAAATTTTGTGTTTCAAATTGTTTAATATTCTAAAGAATAAACTGTTTTACTGATGGTGGCTACATTAGTCTGGATTCTCCAGAGAAACAAAACCAATAAGAAATATAAATACATGTTTATATTTATAATATCTATCTATATCATATCCATCTATATGTATTATACATAATATATATTATATACATAATATATCTATCTGTTAAAATTTATCCTAAGGACCTGGCTTATGTGGTTATGGAAGCTAAAAATTTCCATGATCTGAAGTCAGCAAGCTAGAGATCCAAGAAAGCTGGTGGTATAGTTCCAATTGAAGTTCAAGTCTGAAGAGTCAGGCAGAGAGACATCTTTCTCCCTTACTTAGCCTTTTGTTCCATTCAGGTCTTCAGAAGATTGGATGAGGCCTGCCCACACTGGGGAGATCAATCTGCTTTACTCAGTTTACTGATTCCAATGTTCATTTCATCTGGAAACACTCTCTCACACACACTTAAAATAAAACATAACCACGTATGTGGGCACCCAATGGCCCAGTCGTCGACATACAAAATTAACCATCACAGTGACTCTCTGGAAATTGTGAATTAAAATGAAATTCAAAATGTCATTGAAAGCTAGACTTTTGTAGCAAACCTAGTGAGTAAGAGTTTATTTTGGTACAAGCCAAGTCAGCACTAGTGTATTATGTTATAATTACAAGAATGTATTCTCTTATAATTTCAATATATGTGGAAGAATTTCCTGAAATAGCAGCTATTTTCTGAAAGGAAATAAGAGGTTTCTTTTTCTTTTTCTCTTTTTTGGCCTGTGGTTTCAAACTAATTGCTAAAATACTAATTGAAGAGATAATATAACTACAAAAACAATCTATAATTTTAGTATTATATTTACTTACATTTAAGGGAAAAAACTTTTCAACTGGGTTAACATTTTGTTGACTAGGAATGCAAGACATTGTCTTGAATTTTCCTATCTCATGTATGGTTTTTGATACATTGGCTAACTTTAACTTTGCCAGGCTAACTTGAACTGTCTGGCATACTATGCATATCTGCATTCTGTGAGCCATATCCATTGATTTATCATTTCATATGGTCCAGATCATCAAAAACAACTTACCTTAGCAACCCAATATGGGTTCAAGGACTTATAGTAATCTAGTTTAATTTGCACATTTTCACACACCACATACTTTCCTTTTCCATAATGGAAGGCAGCCAGAATTTAATTAGATCACAGAGTTTACACCACAGGATATACGGTCTTTTAATTAGCAACATATATTGTTTCGGATATTTATCTAGACGCAATCATTAACACTATGAACAAATCACACAGAAGCCCAAAGTGTTACTGGAAGCATATTTATTTATTATTTATTGTTTTCATTTATAAAAGTACATCTGCATTCTAAGTTATTAGGAGGTTATAAAAAAATGTTATTTAAATTAAATGTCTTCTAACACTAATACTAAAGTACAAAATACAATTACATGGTGAGATGTATGTGTTTCTTAGGGCTTCTCAACTGCAGAAAGAACTGCAAAATTCTGCCATTCTCTTCCTTCGAAGCTAGATTATTATTCTTTGTTTCAATGAGATATCATGCACAATTTATCCTTAATACTACATAAAACATCTGAAACCTTACACACACGACAATAATTTGGATCTTTTCATTCTTCTTTCAAAATGTAAAAAGAAAGATAGTTTTGGGTCAGTTAAAAATGTCCATGTCCTTATCATCCCAATGAATGTTTTGTCTTTTCAATTTCTTAGATTGTTTGTGGAGATATTCAAAAGTTTGTTTTCACAGGTAGAACAAAACTATTACATTTTAACATTAATGTCATAAAAGAAAAAAAAGGCTTGCAATTGAAGCTCCAAAAACACTTATGTAACTAAAATAAAATGAACATAAGAGTAAATGAAATCCCTTTGAGATGTGACATATTTGTGGAAAAGTGTAAAGGCACCATCTGCAATTTTAAGATGCAGAATTTTCTTCAGTAAAAAAAAAATATTTTTATGTATCTCAACCTGGAATAAATTGCAAGATATTAAAATACAAATGACTTAAGAACAATATTACATAGGAAAAATTATAACAACATAATCAGTATTGGATGCAATGTGTAAATGGTTTGTTTCTATATTTTATTTATTGTTTATTATTTAAAAGTGGATCAGTTTAATTGATTTTTTTTTAGGAGAGAGGGTAGAAAAAATATTTATAGAAAATAAAACACGACAAAAAATATTCATTCAAGAAGTTTTTATAGGAACATCACTGCCAACATTTCTTTTTTTTTTTTTTTAAAGATTTACTTATTTATTTGAGAGAGCGAGAAAGTACATGAGAGGGGGGGAGGGTTAGAGGGAGAAGCAGGCTCCTCGCCGAGCAGGGAGCCTGATGCAGGACTCGATCCAGGGACTCCAGGATCATGACCTGAGCCGAAGGCAGTTGCTCAACCAACTGAGCCACCCAGGCGCCCGCCAACATTTCTTATATGATTAATTTTCATTTTCTTTTTTTCGGTTTGGATAGAGAAGTACTTGAGAGCTATTAGTTCAAATTATTTCCAGAGTAGGAAGGAAAAGATCAGGACATTAAAACAATAATCCTCATATATTTATTTATTTCAACTGCTTGGTTCTCATTTGAAGAGTTAAAGTGGTTTACATGTTTGTGTTGATTTGGTTTGGTTTTCTCTAAAATAGAGATTCTTTTAATGGAAAAGAGAGTTTTTGTATGTTTGTAAGTATTTGCTTTCACTTAATAAATAACTTATTTTTGAAAGCACAAGGAAACTAAATAGCAAATTTATTTTTTAGTGGCTTTCTAAGCCTCAAATTTGTTAGCTTCCCTTTTACTAGCAGATACTATTAATAAAAGCTTCCATTTGAAAGTATAACCCCATCTGATCACCTAACACAGCTATAGTTTATTCATGAGTATATTGTTTAAGGAAGCCTGCAACTTGATTCATTCAAACCTGGAAAGAAAAAAAAAAAAGGGAGAAAAAAAGCAAATAAAATGCTTATGAAATTCTAAAATCTTTGTCAACATTTCACTATGTTTCAAAGTTGCAGTAAAAACTAGGTGTTCTATTCTCACAGTAAGGTGTATGTCCATTTGCCATTTCGTAAGTAGCAGGGACACAATACTATGTAACTATTCATTTAGGTTGGCTGTGGAGTCAACTATTAGAGAACTTTCATTTGGGTAACTTTTTTTTTTCTTTTTGTTGTAACTAAGGAAGATATCACACTTTATTAAAGGTAAATGTGGACTGAGATGCTAGTGTTACCTTAGGAACATTCAAATAAATTTTTAATAGTAATAAGAACAGATTACAATTATTCTTGGCTGAAATACTTTAGAACTAAAGATCCTTCTTTAGGTATGATGTTCTATCCATGTTTCATCCCTAAATAAGTATAGCAACAATTTACGGTATTTTCAAAGAACATATTAGAAACTCAATGACTTATGCCATCAACTATTTCATTTCTTTCTAGTTTTATTAAGGTATGATTGACTAAAGGTGTATATTTAGGTTGTACAATCTGATTTTTTAAAAGACAAACAATGTGATGATTTAATATATATATATACATTTTGAAATACGATCAAGTCAACACATCCGTTACCTCACCTCACATGGTTACCTTTTGTGTGTGTGTGTGTGTGTGAGAGAGAGAGAGAGAGAGAGAGAATACTTAAGGTCTACTCTCTTAACAAATTTCAGGTATATATCAACTCTTAATAAAATACATTTTTGTGTTTTTCTAGAGTGTACCACTATATAACCTCTCTGTGTAGTGACTTATGATGAAGAAAAATTAGGAAATAATATAGAAAGGGAATCTGAACAGATCCAGTATAAAGCTCAGCTTTTGTAACCCTTTTTCACTTTCACTTGCTAAATCCTTTCCTCTTTCAAACACATTTCCTATAGAGACTTTTTTGTTTGATGCCTAAAGGAGTGTGGACTAATCCAGATGTCACAGTTCAGCTGGATGTTTAACTCATCACTGTTGTACTATTAAATTGTAAGCAAATTGTTAAATTTATTTTTGCTCCAACAGGGTATGCATATACCATGACTTTGACCTTTCTTAGATGAAACATTTTGCTGAATGGGTTACAGGATATGGTGAAAGCATGGCACAACCTACAATGAGTAGGAGGAAAGTGGGAGAGCAATATTGTGTGTACTGGAATGTGAAAGGCTTTAGCCGTTAAAGAATAGAAAAGAGCAGTTTCTTGGGAGAAGGTCAACTTGGCTGTGTGAATAGAAACCATGAAAAGTTGTTTTGGTGTAATAGCATTTGCACTGTAATCCTTGCTGGCTTGTTTAGTTTTGTCCTGAACCTTTAAGTCCATCAAGAGTGCTATAAAAATATTGGTCATTTATACCCCTTTTATCAGGGCCCAAGCATTACTGACATTTTATAATGCTCTGTCTTTTAATTAACTCTTTAAAGTCCACTGTAAGCTTACATTTTCCTCATGAGCTGAGTGTTGTGAAATGCTTTGAGCAGATAAAATACAAAACTGATTTTTCAGCACTTTTCATCTATAGATATTAGCTCCCTTCACTGCTAAGGTCTTGGCTTTGGCTAATGATCATCCCTGCCCTAATAGGTTCAGTGCATTCCCATTTCCAAAAATGCATCCCCTTTGAGTGGATATGCATACATTTGAGACTGTGTATGAACACACAGAGGTTTTATACCATTTACTGATTGTGTCCTGCATAGCTTGTTGTTTATTGATCTGTGGCTTCTCCATTTATATTTTGGTGAACCATTTCGTCTCATAACGGTTGACAAAACGTGGCACAAATCACAGTGCTGACCCCGTCCTGAAGTCATTAAAGGGAGAGAGCTTCATGCGAGATAGTTTTAGGGTATCTGGAAGTACTTGGAGGAAATGTTCCAGAAAATAGTAGGGAAAGATCTGTAAACAATTAGGCATCAGTGAAAGTCCTTTGTCATTACAAAAGACATCATAGATACAACACTAGATTGTGGAGATTTGCAAACACTGATGGAAATTATCTTCAAGCAATGTTCTCTGAGCCTACTGTGACCTCAGGGGATTAGTGGAAAGTGGAAGAATATTTGCTAACATACTGTGTCTGGTCTGCCACACACACATTTCCACAGCGGCTCTGCTTTAACAACTTATTTGTTCAGTGATCCCAAGTTCTAAAAAATGCAACCCTGCTGTTGCATGACCATGCACATATTTGAAAGCGTGCATGAACAAGGATTTTGAGAATTACTGGCCTAGGGCATTCAAATTGTCATTAGCCTATTTTACAAGGGGTGTTAATCAAACATTGAGTGGAATGAGATAAAGTAATTAGCCAACAGTAATGTATAGCTAGGTTTATGGCACAAAAAGATGTAAGAAAAAATATTTTGAAAGCCTAAGGGTTTTTTTTTTTAACAGATAAGCAAATGTATAAAAAATGATATAGCAAAATTCTTTTTCTTCTGTCTAGAAATGGGTTATTTAAAGCTTAGATTTTTATAGGATGGAAAAACATTAATGAAAAGCAATTTAGATAATTCGAGCCCAGTTAAAAAATGGTAATTTCTCTGGCTACTTGCTCAAACCCTGTGGGAAGGTGAGCAGCCCAGCTTTTTTAGGACACTTTATTTAGTTGTTCCCATTTTCATCCTGAGTTCTTCTCAGATATTACTCTGCAGTATGTTCCCCTTCTCTCTCTCTTTTTTTTTAAATAGCAACATCTTTCTCATATATGGCAAGTGAAAATTTTTAATCTCCTTCATCCTTTTTAGCTGACTGCTCTATTCTAATTCTATAACTACCTGTCCAGACACCGGAGTGCTTGTAGGTATCTGGCTCACTTGGTACTTTTCCTTCTAGTGGCAAAATGATATCTAATACATCTGTTTAAAACAAAGCAAACAGTAACAACAAAAATTTTCAAGGAGGCCAATGGTGATTCTGTGGAAAGGTGTGTGTGTCTGTGTGTTCAAGTGGATTCCTAGACAGATTTCATTAAATAGGAGGAAAAAGAAACATGCAATACATATCTCTTTGGTAGTATATTGATGTTTGCAGAAAACCCTTATCAAAATTTAATGACCCTAAAGGTAGATATTGATTTTCCTTTCTCCTCAGACAATATTTTCGTTTGTGATATTGACTTGCCACAAATGAATGTTTGCTTAAAATACAGTGTTACAATGTTATAGAGCAGTCCTCTACAAAAGGCTTGCAGCCCTTTGTGCTCTGCAAGGAACAAAGCAGCTCAGAGCTAGCAATGAAACGTAAAACCAAAGCTAACTCTTTTTTTTTTTTTTTAAAAGATTTAGATTAGAATTTGATTTCTTTCATTTTTATTTATTTTAGGTGTGGGGTGGAGCTCTTAAGTGTCTTGTCAGTGTGAATTTGGATTTGGAACGGAATAGATTAGTGCATTAGTGTCTTAGAGCTGTTGTGACAAAGTACTACAAACTGGGTAGTCTATCCAACAGTAATTTAATACCTCACCATTCTGGGGGCTAGGGGTTCAAGATGAAGGTACAGGCAGGACTATATTCCCTCTGAATGTTCTAGGGAAGGATGTATTCTAAGCCTCTTAACTTCTGATAATTTCTTGGCTTGTGGCAAAACTCACATGTCTTTGTGTGTGTCTCCCTCCTAAATGACTTTTTTTTTTTTTAATAAGGATATCAGTCCTATTGAATTAGTGGCCCTAGTCTACCCTATTCTAGTAAGGGCCCACCCTACTCCAGTATAATCTCATTTTAATTAAACTACATTTGTATGGATCCTATTTCCAAATAAAGTCAAAGTTATTTAATTTCAATCATCAAACCTTTAGAACAAAACAAAATCAGGTGGTGTGATATTCTATTGAACACCTGGCTCAATCTATTGACAAATTGTATCATGAAAGAGGTGTGCAATACTAGACTAGAAGAGGTATACGGGATACAGCCATCAGATACATTTTATCGTCCTGAATTATATTCAATTTGGACAGCTGCAAAGAATGTCTCTGTGACAGTTGAGGACATGTTGAATATAAATTGTGTATTAGATAAGATAAAAACTTTTTGATAGGGAAAAGTTATTATAATTGAGAAAAATCAGTTCATAAAAAATAATGTACAATATGATCTCATTTTGGTGAAAATTACATAAAATTTATATACACAGGAAGTTATCTGTAAAGATATACAATAAGGTGTAAACAATTATAGCCTTTGGAGATTAAGAAAATGGTGTTTTTATTTCCATATTCTTGTTCACCTATGTCTTTTAACATAGGTATTAAAAAAGGTGTGTGTGATGACATTTTAAAATTCTGAAGTATGTATTATTTTAACAAAAATGTCAAAATAAAAAATAAATTGGGTTAAGGATAAACAGAAGTATAGAACACTTTGTAGGGTCAATCTTAGTATTTTTTATATAACCTTTCAGCCTCCTGACACTTAAACCCGTTTGTTCACATCCATCTGTGGTCACATGATCAATATCTATAAGCCTAGCTCTTCCCAGATTCTGGACTAGTTCTGTCTTTAGTTGAAAAGTGTCATACTTCAGTAGCTTGATGTTAACTGTATTGATATTGTCATTTCTTCTATTTTATCCTGAAGTTGCACTCTTCTTCTACCAGGGACAGAATAAATTAGTGCCTTGTAGCATTCTTCCATGATTCCTTGATTTTATCATTTGCATCAGGTTTAAATACAGGCCTCTATCTCATTCTTGTCTCTCTTTTTGGAGAGCGGGGGATAGAACTTCATAATGTTCTTGTGTCCCACTCTGCAATGCAATTTTTACAGTAACTATCTGGAGATAAGTCAAATTTCGTATATGTTAAAGGCACAGTCCTCCACAATGCTACCCTCACTTCAGATACCAGCTTTAAGTTCAGAGGCCACTCACACTTCTGATAAACTGATTACAAACTGAGAGCTCCTATTACCCTTCAGATTTGATAATTTGTTAGAGTAGCTCACAAAATTCAGGGTACAATAGCAGGCTATAAATTAGGACCAACCAAAAAAAAAAAAAAAAAAAAAA
>NC_138370.1:111035437-111050061 GCF_054177405.1 Leptonychotes weddellii | reverse complement strand
CCCCCCCCCCCAGCCTGGTGATGGGTATTAAGGAGGGCATGTATTGAATGGAGCACTGGATATTATAGGCAAACAATGAATCATGGAACACTACATCAAAAACTAATGATGTAATGTATGGTGAATAACATAATAAAATAAAATTTAAAAAATAATATTAAAAAAATAAATATCTCTGCCAAAAACAAACAAATAAACCAGGGATAAAAACCAACTGAATTTTTTTTATTATACAACACAGTCTAAGTGTTACAGCTCAGCTATTTTAAGCTAGCCATATTGTACATCCTGTGTCTGCACTCTAAGATGTGATCTGAGCCCTTTTAACTACAACATTGGCCTTATCTGCTGCCCTTGTGCTTAATTTGCCCTACTCTGCTTTCTCATCACTTCAGCAGGGTCTTGTCCTTGGTGAACATGGCCATCCTGATGCAATTTTCTCAATTTTCTCATTTCTAGCTCTGGTCTATCTCCTCACCCCCTGAACTCTAAACCTCAAATCTGGTATTAGACTTAGGAAACATTGATTTATTTTTGTCCTCTACCAAAATGGAGTACAGTTAGCTAAATGTGATATTCTTTTGACTTAGTGGACCTATAGACCCTTTTGTCCACAAGTAGCTGCCACAAGGTATTGACTTGAAATAAAATGCTAATCCATTATCAGCTAGAAGGGATAACTTTTGAAACAGCCCTGTTTCTTTATAACATTTCTGACTAATTATTGCTTTAATATAGCTACTTTATTATTGCCATTAATTTCACACACCTATTACATAATTTTCAAAATATGATGTGTTTACAGAAGATTGTATTCAGTCTCATACATGTTAAATTCTTGTCTTGAACATGGGCCCATATGTAACTTTGGTTAGAAATTCTCTAGTTTCTAGCTTTCAGGACCTTTAAATATTTGCTAAAAATCCGTACATCATGCCTGCTCTGTTCAGCAAAGTGGCCTGAAAGTTTAGACATCAAACCTTAAGTTATCTGGAGTTGTATTCTGCTATTGGAAAGGGCTATCAGAATTACAGTGTTTTTCTCCTGCCAGAAAGGTGCTAGAGATTTTTATTGTTGCTGCTAAATGAAGATATTTTAACATAGATTTTTTTTCCCCTTGTAGTAGATAAGGTATTTCATTCTTTCTTTAAACATATATTTACACCATTTGTGTAATTATTATCAGAATTCTGTGTCGGAAACAAATGTAATCTTGATGTACTTACCTTTGAGTTAATTTCTTTCACCCAAAGTAGGTGTCTATATTCTTGGTAAATGTTAATACAATACAATCTATAAGACTATGACCTGAAATCTGACAGTGAGACTGACTGGTGTAGGGTCTTAAAGCCAGGGTCATGTGTTCCATGTGGTGAATTTAACATACATACTAGTGGCACTTTCTTTTTATAAAATACTGGTTGCTGTTTAATTAAAATAAATGCAGAAATGCAGATGGGCATTCTTGCAATAATTTTCCCTTTTAACAATAATGCAGAAGGGGTACCTGGATGGCTCAGTCCATTAAGCATCCAACTCCTGATTTCAGCTCAGGTCATGATCTCATGGTTGTGAGATCGAGGTTCACGTCGGCTCCATGCTGGGTGTGGAGCCTTCTTGAGATTCTCTCTCTCTCTCCCTCTCCCTCTGCCCTTTCTCCCCACTTGTTCTCTCTCTTTCTCGCTCTCTCACTCTTGCTCTCAAAATAAATAAATAAAATAATGCAGAAAACATTTATTTTATAAAAGCATGGGTTGTCACTCAACAGAATATTTTCTCCTTTGACAACTTTTATAATTGTGATGAGTATTTTTTGAGTGAGAGAACTGATCATTAGGGTTTTGTATGAATGAAAGTAAGGGAAAATTATTTTGTCTTTTAAAATACAGAAAAACTAAAAGACATTAAACAGGAAGACTTCAAAAACTGAAACCATTTTGGCTTAAGTAGCAGAATTCGGCTTATAAAATTTATGGAAATTTATATTGTAGAACATTTTCTAGGTGTACATCAAGTCATCTCTAAAAATGGCAATAGTAATAAAGGGCTAATCGCTTGGTGTTAGTAAAAAGACAACTATATTACAAGAGTCATAAAATATAGGATAATACTGATTGCCACAGGCATCACTGATTTATCTAGCAGGACTTAAAGGTAGAGAAGGATATCAAACAAAGAGTCAGAGACTTTAATATGATGTTTAGAGATGTGTCATTCTGCCTGGAAATAAGCTAAATGAATAATTTAAATGACATGCCAAATATCTGTGATAGTCTAGGCTCTTCACAAATTGTTGGAATAGACTGGTAAACAAAACTAAGCCTCATCCATGCTATCATGAAACATACAAACTAATGGGGAAGATTAATGCCATTCAAATATATAAAAATGAAATCATGAGTATAAACCAAAAGGTCTGAGAGGGTCCTAAATATGGAGCTTCTGTGTCCTCACTGTGGAGTTAGTATATTTAGTAGATGTGGAATTACTTCTTAAGAAAAAAAAAAAAGGCATAAAAAACATAATAGAGACCAGTGGGATCCAAACTTTTTGTTCTCTAACCCCTAATAGAATTTTGAACAATTATGTACCACCTCACACATTTTTAACTTGACATCTAAATTTATTCATCTTAAATTTTATGTAGTTGTAAAGGCCGTTGCCTTTAGCATATGGGGTATTTTGACTAATAAAGGTATTATATCACTCTTTTAAGTGTATTTAATGAAATCTAAAAATCATAATTATGTGATACTCTTTTCCAACATCACAAAATACAAATCAGCTCTTCTGTAACTTTTGAAAAATGTATTCCTTTCCTTTTACTGTTTGAATTGATATTTCCATTCTGTGATATTTAAATATTTTTATCAAAGTATAACATATTTTAGGCTTATCATACTGAGCTACAAATACATACGTATGAAAATTTTAAAATCTTATTTCCCATGTTCACAAGATGCTAAGTGCTTAAAAATTTTTTCTATGCTGACTTATCAATTCAATTAGTATTTTTATACAATTAGTTTTAAATTTAGAAAAGCCCCACAATTGTGGGGCTCCTGGGTGGCTTAGTTGGCTAAGTATCTGACTCTTGATTTCAACTCAGGTCATAATCTCAGAGTCTTGAGATCGAGCTTTTCATTGAGCTCTGTGCTGGGCTTGGAGCCTGCTTAAGATTTTCTCTCTCCCTCTCCCCCTCACCCACTGCTCATGCACATGCATGTATACACACGTGCATATGCACGCACTTCCACACAGTCATAAGAAAGAAAAGTAATTGTAAAATATAAAAATTCAAATTTTATTTAAAACACATCTTATAAAGTTAAACATGATCATACTTTTCCTATGTATTTAATGAAGAAGAAAATTCTGTAAAGCTAAAAATGAATTGATCAGGCAGCTGGCAAATTATTGTTGTTAAAAGGAGAAAGATGATATTAAATATCTTTATGATTAAGTAATATAAATATTGACCCAAATTAGAGTATTTCATAATGCAACTTGTTTTAATAAACTTGAAAAGCACTTTATTGCATAACAAATCCTAAATCTGAAAAAAAAAATGCATAAACTTTTGTTGGTGGACTTTATCTGATAATCTTGATAAATTTTCCGTTCCTAGAAAATATTCTGGCTATATTGAAAAGATTTTACAGAATTAATCTACACTTCTGGCTTTTCTATTGTAATTTTTCCCCCATCTCATGACAAGCCCTAGAGATGAGTATCGAATGTTCCTGCAATGATTTCATTTAATTACCTGAAGAAAAAAATGTTGTGTTCAATAGTTCTTACCTATGTTCTCTTGGCTTTCTGCTCTGTTGTGATGCTCACTCAAGAACAATGCATCCTTTGACTGGAGGGGGAGGCAAGTAGAGAAAGGGAATGGAAGAAGCTAAATAGGTAAACAAGTTATTTGGCATGGCTCATACCTCTCACACTTTCATATCTGAATTTCTAACATAAAAATAATCTAAAACGCCACAATTCCAGTGCCAGATTTTACCCTTAACTAGAATATTTGTTGCAAGGAAGTACAGGAAGTTCAGAAGTTCCATGATATCTATTGGAAAACTTCCCCTTTGTTTAGGACCCAAAAAGTTTTACAACCCAGGGCAATGCAACATAACAAGTGTTGAGATGAGTGTGTGTGTGTGTGTGTGCACGCACAACATACATATGTGCCTATGCAGTGGGAGAGAAGTGGGGTGGAGTGTTAGGTATCTTTTGAAAGCTAGTAGGATGCATTTGGGTACTCAAGTGCTTTCTTAGTATTATTCTCATAAACTGTGATTATGAAGTTGCTTTTGAAATTGAGATCTGCAAACTGATACCCTTAAACTGATCTATGTTCACATGCTTTCTGGAAAGTACCCCAGTTTGAGGATCACTGAGCTAGGCAGGAAGTGGTACCTGATCTAAGGTCTGAAGAATAGTATAAAATTATCCAAAAATAAAATAACCTGATAGTCTATATTGTGTTAGTGTACCACCTGAACGGAGTGACTTGATATATAACTGCTTATGTAATGATCATATGGTCATTATAGTTTTTTTAATTGATTGTATTCATTAAAATTTGATTATGTCATTTAACTTTGAAATTCTACAATATGGTTAATGTTTGTAACTCTTGTTCAAACCAAAAATCCATTCTGACGTTGCCACTCATAAATTAAGAAGTTAAACTTGGATATTCTTAGAATTTTGACATAAATCAGTATACATAGTAGTATTTGATGGCTATGGGGGAGGACCATTCAGGATTTGGAAATGGGCAAAAGATTACTGGATGTTCTTTCACTGCTCAACGTTTCTATAGGACACTCTGGGAATTATATGAGGGTGGGAAGAAAGATGTATTTTTGATTGTTTTTTCTATTAAGTAGGCTATTTTATAACTCTGTAGGGGTAGAAGGTAACTGTAAAAAATTGATAGTAAGGCAATGATTCTTGTCCATAGTAATGCAAATGAATCTTCTCCTGTAGAGATATGTTCATTTATGCCTAATAGAAAAGATCACTTGAAACACAATGATTTATTGCCCTATAGGATACTAACGGGTTTGCATCTATTAGCAACTTCATTTCAGCATTCCTGATTGCCCATACATACAAATTCTTCTGTGTACTGTTCCTAACATCTGTTTTCATCTGCTATAGCTATCATAACAAATACCATTAGACTGGTGGCTTAAACAGCCAACATTTATTTCTCATCATTCTAGAGGCTAGAAGTCTGGGACCAGGGTGCCAATTTGGTTCAGTTCTTGATGAGGGCCTTCTTCTTGGTTATGTCCTCACATTGCCTTTCCTTGGAGCATGCACGAAGAGAGAGAGAGAGTGGGAGAGAGGAAAGGGTGGAAGGAAGTAGACAGGAAGGGAGGGACCTATTTATCTGCCATTTCTTGTTTTTATAAGGACATTAATCCCATCATGGGGGCTCCATCCTTTATGACTTCATCTAAACCTAGATACCTTTCAAATGTTCCACTTCCATATACTATTACTTTGAGGTTTAGGGTTTCAATACATAAATTGGGGCAGGACACAAATATTCAGTCCATAGCAACATCTTACCGGTTACCTCATTAATTGTGACAAATGAAATCTTTGACATTGACCTTGACATTTTACATCTGCATTAGAGTCATATTTTTTAGTTTTTTTGAGAATATGACATAGGGAAATATCAGGGGAAGTAAGCACTGAATAGGAGACTGCAAATCTTTATCAAAATATTAACAATGAGGTGTTAAAATATATCCTTCATGGACTATTATTCTTCTCAAAAAAAAAATTATAGCCAACTAAGTGCTACATACATTCTTTCATTATCCTTGTTCTCAGCATTTCCGATTTATGGTTCTAAATACTTTCTTTTATGAATTAACTTGATAAGGGGCCCCTGGGTGGCTCAGTTGGTTAAGCGTCTGCCTTTGGCTCAGGTCATGATCTCAGGGTCCTGGGATCAAACCCCGCATCACATCAGGCTCATTGCTCAGCGGGGAGCCTGCTGCTCCCCCTGCTTGTGCTCTCTTTCTGTCAAATAAATAAATAAAAGAATAAATAGATATTCATGTCCACTTATTTTTCAAGCCACCACAATCATGTTTCTGTCTCTAATCACACATAGCATCACTGAAACCTCTTTGGCAAAAGCCACTAATCATTTTCTAATTGCCAAACGTAGCTAATTTATTTGTTGGTCTTATTGTTAGCTATCTCTGAACACTTCAAATATGTTACGCACTCCTTTCTTCATGAAAGACTTTTCACCTTTGGCTTTCTTGCCCTTTCTCTGTCTTGGTTTGCATTTTTTCTGTGACTTATCTTTGAATTTCCCATCTGGCTCCAGATCCTCTGTTCACTTGACTTCAGTTCCTACCTCTGAGGCTGATATATCTAAGATGTGAAAACCATTTCAAAGTTGTCCGTTATGCTAATGGCACCTAATGAATCACACCTGTCCGTATCTCTCTGACGCACCTTTGCAATGTGTTGTTTGTCCATCAACCCCTTGGGTCTTTTCCAGCTTTGTGACTTGCTCAGAACAATACAAACTGGCAGATGTGACTCTGCATGTGATACAGAGTTTTTGCTTCAAGAGACATTGCAGCTTCCACTCTTGCCTCTTGGGATTCTATCGTGAGTCCAACATATGAGGAAGCTGGTGTGAAGGAAGTAAAGCCACATGGAGGAAATAAACCAAGTCCAAGACCTCTGAAGACGCCCTTTAGTATCTTCCAGATCAGCTAGACTGCTAGCTGAATGCAGCTACATGAATGAGTCTAGGTGAGATAAGTGGAAAAGCTGCCTAGCCAAACTACACAACTGTGAGAGAGAGAATACATCATTTTTGTGTTAAGCTACAAAATTTTAAGTGGTTATGCAGCAGTTGATGATTGATACATAATTATATTATGAAATCCCCAAATCTCTCCCTTTTGTCCCACATGCAGTTGTCTACTAAGCAATTCCCAGATGTTCTGGAGATATTTCAATGACATCTTCAAGACTGAAATAATGATCTTGTAGTTTCTCCCTTCTGCTCCATAAATCAGTGCCTATCTCCTCTGCAATTTCTCCCTTGTTTCTGAGGTATACTTCCTGTATCTAGTGGTCAGAGCAAGCATAGAGAAGTTGTCCATGTCCTTGTCTCCTCCCATCCTCCATCTCCTCACCAGGTGACCAAGGTCAAGTGACTCTACCTCCCTAATAGTACCCTAATCTCTACTCACTTTCCTATTTTCATTTATTTGACTGGTTTCCTGGGAATATGGGGACGTATGGAATTTTCCCTTTTTTTGGTGACCTTAGGAGCTGTGCCTGGTTGTAAATGGTCAGTTAGGGTCCATGGTTATTTTGAGGTGGGTTGCTTAATGAGCCTGTTTGCATTCAGCTAGGTGGTTGCCGTGGGCCTTTTTACCTTGCCCTACATTATCACTTTACTTAATTGATTAAGATGTCAGTTAAGTTTGACTTAATTACTCACCACTGCCTACACAATAAAGGCTAACCTCTTCCTCAAAGACAAAGATGGTTCTCTCTGATTGATCTCAAACTACCTCTCCAGCTTCCTCCCTCCGCTACATACTATCCTGTAGTGATGCTGAACTTCCTAATACGCTGACAGAGACTTTCTCACTTTGTATCTACTCAGGCTCTCCACTTTTCCCAGAGTACTCTCTCCTCCCCACTGCCTTTAAACGCTCTCAGGATAAACTGACATTTCTTTCTTTCTTTTTTTTTTTTTTAAATTTTCACTGTATTCTTTATCTATGTATATTGTAGGATCAATAGCTCTCTCTGTTTTTGGTATTTATGTACATATCCACTTCCCTGTATTATAGTTAAGATTGCCTCAGAAGCAGAGCTCCCTGAAGACAATGATTCAAATGCAAGTAGGTGATTTGTAGTTAAACCTGGGATGCTATTGTAGAGGAATGGAAAAGTGAGACAGTGAAGAATAGCCAATAAAGTGTGACTTTCAGGCCAGATACTACTGTGGGCAACTGGAGCTTAATCCTGTAAGAAAAATCTGAAAAATGGTAGAACACAAGTGTCAAAATTATCTGTCCTAAGGGATGAGAGAACTATATATTTATATACCAACTTCAGTCATTAGATATGGACTACCATTCGGGGAGGAGACCGTGTATGACCTGAAAAGGGATGCAGACGAAAGCCAGCCCCATGCATTGAAATGGAATGCCCCCAGGAATAATAGAAAGTGCTACACCCTGTTACAAATTCTTTTCTGGCAGGAAAAAATGTCATATTTGTCACTGTCTTTCCAGTGTCTAACTTAGTGCCTTGCATTATATTGGGACCACATGCGTGATTGTGAAGGAATAAATCATAAAGTGAAATATCATTGGTATCAATAGTAGATTACAATCAGCACTTAGTATTTCCTGTATGCCAAGCACTGCTCTATGTTCTTTATAGGCATAAGTGCGTTAGACTGAAGTGGGGCAAGAAGAAACAATTTAAATTCTTTTTGCTGGTGGAAATCTGACGAAGAAAAAAACACAGCAGTGACTCAATCAACTTGATCAGTAATAATTAATTTTCAAAGAGGAAGGACCAATTAACGTTTTATTGAGTCCCAGTAAGCCTAGGCATTTTCAGTTACTTACAACCAATAGTGCAGCCTAGCAGTTAAGACGGTCAGCTCAGTACTGACTATCTTGATCTAGTTGCTAGTTTTATCACCTATCAACCATGTGACCTTCATCTAGTTATCTTTTATCTCTGTTCTGCGAAAGAAGCATATTAGTAATTTTTAAATCATAGGATTATGAAGGCCATATAAATTAACAAATCCAAAGAACACAGAATAATGCCCAGTGCATTGTGAGCACTTGATAAAGCTATACTCTTAGTGTTTCTTAGAGGAGAATAAATTCATTTTCAAAGACTCCAGGGCTATAGATCTGTGTATCCAACTACAAGTAGGAGATATGTTTGAAATGTATGTCTTATCTGTAGAATTGCTGTGACAGTTTCATACTTATTATAGGCTATAATTGATTATAAAGTCACATGTCCTATGTTTATCCTGTGAAATCAAATAGCTATGTCCTCTTAGGTATGCAGACTCAGGGTTGAGAACCAATAGCACAAGCTATCATAAATAATAAGAAAAGCAGGGTAATTACTGTGGGGCTTCCTATAAATAGCTGCACACCAAAAGACAGTCTTCATATTAGGAAAAAAACCTTTATCTGTGTTATATTTGCTGTAATTATGCACAACCACATCCATTTAAAGCAGTGGCCCTAGGCCATATACTTCTTGGTGTTCACATCCTGCAGTGCCTCATGGGAAGTCAGATCGTAAGGGAAGGAGCTGACAGGTGGGTGGATAAACAAGTGTGCTTCTGCCGTCCGTGCTAGAGAAACCTGAGGAACACATACAAAGACCAGAAAACTAAATGAGAGAGGGAGAATCAAGGATTGGGTTTTATAGGTCATTGTTTCCTGTCACTGCTTTACGACATCAACTTTCTTTCACGTGAGGACCGATACATTTTATATAGTTCAGCTGATTTCTTCTATGTAAAAAATGCTCCGTGAAGAATGTCAAAGTTGATTAGGCCTGGCAAAACATTCCACATAGTGGACATGATGTCTCTTGTTTGGTAGCAATAGCACATGTAAATAGGCAATAGACCCTTGGTGAACACTGAGGTTTTCTTTCATAAGTTTGTCTTTAAATCCTAGAACAGTTCATTCAGTCCAGTAGTTCATTCTACTAGAAGATAGTCATGTCGTTCTCTTGAGAGTGTGTGCTCAAATCAATCTGAGAATGATGACAAAATCATGTTCCATTTTACTTTTAACTTATTCTTCCTCCAGGGTGGTATCCTGTTCTCTGTAGCATTCTTCATGTGAACTTTATGCATCTTCTAGTTTTATTTTTCTACCTTAGAAAAATTTATTCAGCAGCCAATACCTTCTGTTGCAATGTGTTATAGCAAAAACAAGTTCAGGAGATGATTGAAAATGTGACACTGGAGGAATCCTAAAGTCCTCTTCCCAATAGTCATGAAATTTCTAAAAAGTATCTGCTACCTGCATGGCATATTCCCTCTGGCCAAAACCATGCATGATAGTATCTCATCTCTTTCTCTCTCTCTCTGTGATTTTTTTTTTTTTTAATGAAAATAAAGGGACAATATGCAACCTGCAGGTTGAGAAGGCAGAGATATATTCGAAATTTAGAGTAGAGCCTAAAACATGGTAAGGACTCAAGAATTTAGCAAATAATACAAGAATACCATAATGTGTTTGTACATTTGGACAGAAACAGCATTTAAAAAATTATGCCATAGAGAATGACAAAAATCTTCAGGTTCACTTACTCCATTTCCCTCTAAAAAAGTGGCATACACAATTCTGAGAAAGAAAACTTATTATTGAACTCCTATCAGATATCAGAGCCTTCACATAAGTTTTCATTTCGTCCTCACAACAACTTATTTGGTTAGTATTACCTGCATTTTACTATGAAAGACTCTTTCTTGGTCATACTGTTGATAACAGAGTCACAATTTAAACCCAGGTGTTGCCCCCAAACTGAAGCTTTTCCTAATATCTTGTTATCTTGTTATTCAGATCCAGTAGGTAATTAAAAATTAAGTCATGATAGTGTTCTAAATAATTTTAATGGAAAAAATCACCACAAAAGAGTGACACTTTATAGACTTATACAAACTTTTGTTGTTATTTTTTCTGAGATTAAAATATAAAATATGGGCGCCTGGGTGGCTCAGTCGTTACGTGTCTGCCTTTGGCTCGGGTCATGGTCCCAGGGTCCTGGGATCGAGCCCCGCATCGGGCTCCCTGCTCCGTGGGAAGCCTGCTTCTCCCTCTCCCACTCCCCCTGCTTGTGTTCCCTCTCTCGCTGTGTCTCTCTCTGTCAAATAAATAAATAAAATCTTTTTAAAAAAAATAAAAATAAAATATAAAATATAAATATCAGTGACTCTTGAAATACTTGGTCAGTTTGAAGACAAAACAATTCCTTGCTGATGTCAGGAATTCTTTCCTTGTTTCCTAAACGTATTGCAGCTAGGGCTACACCCCTCACAACAGTCTCTAAGAGTCTTCCTATGGAGGGCCCTGTAAATTCCCTCACGTGGTAAGTCACATATGATGACCAGTGACTCACAGTGGTGGACTTTGAAGGCACCAGGAGGACAGCTGTATGCTTCACTTTCTGTCTACAAAAAAAAAAAAAAACCAGACAAACAAACAAAACGCTGCTTCTTTAAAAATATTGCCAACGATTTTCCTGTGGCGTGAGAACCATCTCATTTAGATTGAAAACATCCGTCACTCGTCCACATGAAGTGAAGTGATGTCAGTACCCTAGATAGATGCTCTCACTCCAGGTTTTGTTAGCAGCTTTCACCTTGGTCTTTTATATCATCATTTTTAGTAAACCTCCATTTATTTCCCTGGTCTGACTGATGTCTCTTTCTCAAGACTGTTATTAAAATACGTTGCTGTACTTGCTGTTCTCTTTAAGCCACTGGTCTGCAGCGGCAAGCAATCACTTCTTTCTGACAGTGGCTTCTCAGAACTGTTCTGGGGATGGCTGGGGTTCTTTCAAAGGGTTCCAATGTACCAAGGCCAATATTTTCTCAAAAGTCTCTCATTAGTGTCCTTCCATTAGAAGATTTGCTTTCCTTATGAGCTTTAGAGCAGATTTTGCAGATACACAATTACACTCTTACACACTTTGTTTACAAATGTTTACTGAGCCTTGAAGATATGTTCTACACATTTTTCTAGGCAAACCTGGGACATTTTCCTGAGACAAAACAAAACAAAACCAAAACAAAACCCAGAGATCCTATTCTCCTGCAGCTTATAGTGGCTGAGAAAAGGAGTAGAAAAAAAGCAATAGATGTGACAAATAAAGTGTAGGGGAAAGCAAAAAAGAACGAGGAAGGTGTGGCTTGAAATAATAAATAGGGTAGTTACCTTCCTCATTGAAAGAGTGAGCTGGAACATGGGTTTGAACGAGGTAAGAAAATTAGCCCTGAGAATATCAGGTCCTAGGGAAAGTGCAAAGACCCAAAGGCAGGGTTGTATTAGAGGAATAGCAAATATGCCTGTCTGGCTAAAGTTTTGTTGAGTGGGTGTGGTAGAAAAGCATTTCAGAGAGATAACTAGGGTTGTGTCACAGAGAGTCTTTTTTACACCGAGGGAAATGGAAAGCCTTTGAAAGGTTCTGAACGGAGGAGTGACATGATAAGACTTATATTTTGAAAGCGTCACTCTGGCGATTGTGTTGAAGGTAGGACAAGGGCAAAAAGGATATTTTAGTAATTAATGGTGATTCCTCCCCAGGGAGTAGCAGTAAAGGTGGAACCCAGAGATTACCTGACAGATTGGATGGATGTTAGAGAAATGGAGGAGTCAAGAATAACCTCAAGGCGTTGGCCTGAGCACCTAGGATGCAGCTGTCAGTAACTGGTTAAGTATGAAGCCAGATTTGGAGGGGAGATAGGTTTAATTTTGCATATGTTAATTTTGAGATATCTTTTAATAATATAAGTCGTTAGTCATTCAGGTCAAAGAGGCATTTGAAAAAATCTATGTGTATGTGTATCTGGAATTCAGGAGAGAGGTCTGGGACAGGAGAGAGGACATATTATAACTAGACTGATAACATTTAAAGCCAGTTCTTCTCTCTGCTTAATTTTTTCCCCATTACCACTTATAAATATTAAAACACAACAGACTATTTTCATAAAGAATAGCTAAAATACTATATTTTTCCTTTTTTACCTTGCGTTTTTGTCTCCTTCTGCCAGAATAGAATATTCATGTGGTGATTTTTGTGTTTTGGTCTCTGCCATATCCTCAGGTCCTAGAAGAATATATGGCAAATACTTTGTGTCGGGAAATATTGTTTCCCACCATAGCCAGACATTGGAATAACCCTTAAACTGCTAGGACTGAAATTCTTCCCAGAAAGTTTCCCACATGTTTGTCCTTCTACCTACATCGTTTGGGATCCTGATCCAGAGGCATTTTCATTTGGGTCCTCCTTCTCCTCATTTTCCTGAGGTTCAAATGCAGGATGATTCCTTGATATCAACAATTTCCTTCCACTTCCATTTCTCCCACACACCCTCTGATTTTAAAATGCAACCAGTTGTGGCCCTTTTGGTATTTTTCAGTCACAGATTCAATCTTTTGGAAAACGATTGGGAAAATCTATTTCTACACATAGTTATTAGAGATCTTTTGACTTGTTTAAATTATCTAAAACTAAGAAAGGCTTTATTACTAACTCAAAGAGGTTAAAAGATTTCCTTGAGTCCTATCTCTTCCTTTCAGTTTGCTAAGAAGGCTGCTCTTGGTCTCAGGCTCGCTAGAGTGCAGTATCTGTTTAATGAATTGTAAGTGAACACTTTCTGTATACCAGGGGACAAGCAAAGACTTGTAAAAATGGAGGAATTTTTACATTTACAAATGAATAACCTATGTTAATAAAACCAAGAAAGCATGGTTTTCCATCCCTACCTCTACCCACCTTCCCGGTACAATTGATTGTTGCTTAGTAAATTTGCCCTCTTGAAAGAGAATAGTCATGCTCAGTCTATACTAAATTCAAGGTCAATTTTCCACTATTAATAGTCAGGAAAATGAAAGGTTGAATTGTTGTGTAGGTATGATTTTTAGAAACGTGGTAGACTAAAAGCAAAACAGAAATAAATTCAGTCTGGAAATTTAAAACAAGCTTTAGAATCATGATTTTTTTTTAAACTTATAATTCACAATTAGTTTCAGTCCTAACTTCTTCCTTTGTTATTTTATAGGCCAGTCCCTGAACAGTTAATTAATTTGATCTGGGACACTGAAGTAGTTAGTAGAACTATTTGTACTTGATTCCTGTTCCATAAACGTTTCCACCCTAAACAGTCTTTTTCACTGCAGGTCCTGCTAGGAAGGCTATGATAATAACAGCTTAACGGTTTTTCTTGGTAATTTTATTTTGATTTCTATTTTGTTGAATTATGTCATTATTAATATTAATCATGAATGAGAGATGGTCTGTAATTTGAAATCATTTGGGAACTTAGAGCTTGAGTGGTCAAATTTTATTCCATGGCCTGCCTTTGACAAAAGAAACTCCTTTTAGCAGCTCAATGCCCATACCATGTGGGAGGTAAAAATTATAAAAAAGGTACTGATTACAGCTTGACCTAAGTAATCAGGGATTTCTTAGAAAGCAAATGTACTCAATAGCAACAGCTTTGCTTTATTATTTGTAGTTATGTTATTTGAAGCCAATCAGTTTAACTTATTCTCTTTATTATTCATCCGATACTTTACTTCTTAAATCTTTGTTTTTATTGGGAAATAGATCCATTTAGCTTTCAGCTGTAGCTTGGTTTTTCCTTTTATAATTTTTTAAAAATGAAATGATACCCAATCTTAGATTTCCTTCCTTCCTCCTTCCCTCCCTCCCTCCCTCCCTTCCTTTCTTTCTTTCTCTCTCTTTCCTTCCTTCCTTCCTTCTTCCCTCCCTCCCTCCCTTCCTCCCTCCTTCCCTCCTTCCCTCCTTCCCTCCCTCCCTCCCTCCCTTCCTCC
>NC_138370.1:110982003-111035337 GCF_054177405.1 Leptonychotes weddellii | reverse complement strand
CCCTCCTTCCCTCCTTCCCTCCCTCCCTCCCTCCCTCCCTCCCTTCCTCCCTTCTTTCCTCTCATCCTTTCTTCCTTTTTGGTTTCAGGAGTAGAATTTAGTAATTCATCACTTACATATAACACCCAGGCCTTATCCCTGCACCCACCTCCCCTCCAGCAACCCTCAGTTTGTTCTCCATTGTATCTATAGCATCTCTTATGATTTGCCCCTCTATTTTATTTTTCCTTCCCTTCTTCTATGTTCATCTGTTCTGTTTCTTAAATTCTACATATTACAGAAATCATATGATATTTGTCTTTCTTTGACTGACTTTTTTCATTTAACATAATACTCTCTAGCTCCATCCATGTTGTTGCAAATTTTCATTCTTTTTGATGGCTGAGTAATACTGAATTGTATACATAAACCACCTCTTCCTTATCCATTTATCAGTCAATGGACATTTGGGCTCTTTCTGTCATTTGGCTATTGTTGGTAGAGCTGCTATAAACACTGGGGTGCATGTGCCCCTTCAAATCAGCATTTTTGTATTCTTTGGATAAATACCTAATAGTGCAGTTGCTGGGTTGGAGGGTATTTTTAATTTTTTGAGGAACCTCCATACTGTTTTCCAGAGTAGCTGCACCAGTTTGCATTCCTACCAACAGTGTAAGAGGGTTCCCCTTTCTCTGCATCCTCGCCAACATCTATTGTTTCCTGTGTTGTTAATTTTAGCCATTCTGAAAGGTGTGAGGTGGTATCTCGTTGTGGTTTTGATTTGTATTTCCCTGATGATGAGTGATGTTGAGCATCTTTTCATGTGTCTGTTAGCCATCTAGATGGATGTCTTCTTTGAAAAGTATCTATTCATGTCTTCTGCCTGTTTCTTAACTGGATTATTTGTGTTTTGGGTGTTGAGTTTGATAAGTTCTTCATAGATTTTGGATACTAACCCTTTATTCAGTATGTCATTTACAAATATCTTCTCCCATTTTGTAGGTTGCCTTTTAGTTTTGTTGATTGTTTCCTTTGCTGTGCAGAAGATTCTTATCTTGATGAAGTCCTAATAGTTCATTTTTGCTTTTGTTCATACTTGGATTTTCAAATGTGCTATCTTCTCTCCCAGAGTAGACAGAACCTTTGAGCACAAATGTTCTGCCATCTCCCTCATCTCAAAGTCTTCAGATCTCAACATGCACAACTGTTCCTCAGAGAAGCCTCCCAAAATTTCCTTGACCATCCAATTCCTACTTTACTCTTTTATCACATCACATATTTCCATAGTAAATGTTTCATTTTATAAGTACAACTTTTTGATATTATTTGATTAATGTCGGTGTACCACTCACAAATGGAATTTCCCTAGGGACAGGAAACATGGACTTTTGCTCACTATTTTATCTCTAGCATAATGGGATAAATCAAGGAGAATTCAAAATAGGCACTGAATGAATATTGGATGAATAAATGAATTATTTAAAATACTGCTGAATACAGAATCATTTATAGCAAAAGCAGTGTTTTCCCAAAATTGTTTTACCTTGAGCAGAGTTATAAGTCTACTGAACTATATTAACATGAGAAAAGAAAAAAATGTACCTCTTCTTTTTATTTTTCTTATAACTAATCTAATATTCTTCAGGAATCTCTCACCTCACTGATTTGCCCCTGGGCTACATGAGTGGATCAATTTAATTCCATCTTGGAAATTCATTCCAATTCAGTAATTTAGTCAATTTTAGATATCTGAGTTTCTGTAGGTTTCAGCCCTTCCCCATTTCCTTCATGAGTTGGTACTCAAGTATTTGTTACAAGTTAATATGATTTGAAAATGTTGTGAAAATAATTTTGTGAAGAATTTATTAATAAGATGACTGCTTCCAAGAGTAATTCCTATATAGATTTTATTCTAAACTTCTAAAGGGTAAGGGGCCATTTCTTCTCATTTTCACTTGTTTTCCTACAATCTAACACAGTGGCTAGCACATAGTAATTGCACAATAAAAGATTTCTTGAATGAATCAAAAACACATTATATTAATCAAATGAAAGAGAAATATTAATATTTATGTTTCTGCAGAAAAATGTTTAGCCATTATTCAGAATGTGTTTTCAATATATGTCTTTACTTTGATTTAATAAATAGGTCTGAAAATATTTCTAATAGCTTCAGTAGACATGGGGTCTAATAAATCTGCCAAATGAATGGGAAAACACACAGAAAAAGATAGTATGCTTGGATTGCAAATCTTATTTTGTTTTACCAGCAAAAAAGAGCCCCTTAATCAACTAAACTGTAAAGATAGAAATAGGGGTAGTTAAGAGGCTGATTCTAAAACAGGCTTTTAGCATGATATCAGAAAAATAAAAACATGGCAGCAAAAGAAAGATTTATTATCTCCCTTTAAGATATAGAGATTTCTCTATAGATAGGGTTTAAGTACCAATAGTAAATAACTAAACCTGTAAAAGCTGAATATCCATTAGACTTGACTAGGCACTGTAAGGCTAGACCTGACTATAGCCAACAGGAAGAAATCCAACCAGGCTGGAAGGGCAAGGTAACTGGCAATTTTGAGGACAGGTGTTTGGTGACTGTCCAGTTGCCTTTTCAGTATAGATAAGCAGATGGTCTGTGTTATGAATAAATGAAGAACAGTAGTTCTCAAGCTTTAGAGTGTATCATCCAGATAGTTTACTAAAAATGCAGATTCACAGGTCTCATCTTTGGAGATTCTAATTCTGTCATTTTAGGACTGACGGCACTGTATTTTTAGTTGGAACCCGAGGACATTGTGGTTACCCAACCACTTTTTCAAAAACACTTAAGATCTCTAAAACATTAATCTTTTTTCAAGTAAATTGAAATTTTACTAATGAAAGGTGACCTAACATACACATAATGAAATAAACAGAATTCATCTGGATGACGAATATTAAAAAAATATATACATTTAGGATATTTAACTGAGATTAAACTTTGAACCATTTTTCTTATAAACAAAAAATAGATTGTCTTCATTTAAAGTTCCAACAATCTGAAGAGTCTAATTTGAAGCTGTTAGCTCCACATTAAAGTCAGTTGGGCATAAATTTTCTGCTGAACACAACAAGGAAGACATTGCTGGCACAGTAGCTATGGGTATATAGCCCCATGGGGCATTCCTTGAGCGGAATTCACTTTTCCTAAGACTAGAGCTCCTTGCCCTGTGCTCTAAAATCCTGCCTCAGAGGCTGGGGGACTTTTCTCTTGTTTCTGCATCTCTGAGGTCTGACTTGCACGAGACAGCCTTGATTATGTACACTTCTGCAAATACACGCTGAACACATGAGTGAATTTTTATATACAACAACATTAAAATTTCACTTATGATCATTTCAACTTCTTAAATATTTTTGTTAAAACTGGAGATAACCTAAAAATAATTTTATTTTTTTTAATTTCTTTTCTCTTTCCCTCTCCCTCTGCCCTTCCCCCCAACTCATGCACTCTCTCTATATATTTATTTATTTATTTTATTATTATGTTAATCACCGTACATTACATCATTAGTTTTTGATGTAGTGTTCCATGATTCATTGTTTGCGTATAACACCCAGTGCTCCATGCAGAACGTGCCCTCTTTAATACCCATCACCAGGCTAACCCATCCTCCCACGCCCCTCCTCCCTAGAACCCTCAGTTCTTAAATATTTTTGTTAAAACTGGATATAACCTTAAAATAAAATAATTTTAAAAATTCGCTCACTTTACAGTGGAAGCAACGGAGACAGATATGCCTAAGATAACTCAGTGTCTTTATGGTGACTGTCCATATGGTGTTTTATTTTGCATTTATCTGTTCTCTCTCCCAAATTATATTATGTTTTTCTTATATTATTTAGTAGTATTACATTTTCAAAGTTTGGAAAGTATCACTCTTTAGGGTCTATTTTGTGCCAGTTTGCTATTTGTTAAGAGTGTCAAAATGATTTAGGGGCGCCTGGGTGGCTCAGTCGGTTAAGCATCTGCCTTCAGCTCAGGTCATGATCCCAGGGTCCTGGGATTGAGCCCCGCATGGGGCTCCCTGCTCAGCAGAGAGCCTGCTTCTCTCTTTCCCTCTGCTGCTCCCTCTTGCTTGTGTGCTCACTCTCGCTCTGTCAAATAAATAAATAAAATCTTTTTTAAAAATGATATAATTGCTTATTGTGCTCAACAAAGGGCTTAGAAGGGAATTCACAAATGTTATCTGTGTGCACATATCTGTTCACACGAGTGAAATCCTGGGTACAAGTTTTAAAAACAAGTTTGATTTTTTAAATTTAAATTTCTAATGAAATTTAAAATTTTTAAACTTAAACAAAAATATTACACAGAGTAATATTATTTTATTTAGGAATATAACAGTATATGTTTTGAATGTATATTCATAACAGATACATAACAACTTTAAATCCATGGGCAATGATATCAGTTAGTGGATACATTTGGCTGTAAGTAATGAACAAACAAAAACTGTACTACTGACATTTGTATAAACATAGAATTTATTTGTTTCAAGTACAGGAAATCTGGGAATAGCAAGCTAAGCCTGAAACAGTGCCTTAGTGAAATTAGTCAGGTCCTGGACTTTTTCTTAGGACGACCATGCATTACTGAGCACCTTAGGTCTGTGTGTGAAGAGGGGGCTGTGAATGGCTCAGGCATCCCTTTGTCCAGAGGGAATACCTTATTTATGATTCCCAAGGTACCAGATGGGTTAGCAATTGTCTTTCTGACTCCTTGTTTCAATAACATAATAGGTGGCTTTTGTTATCATGGTCACAAGAGATTGCTATTGTACATCTGAGCTTTTGCGTCTGGATTCAAGGCAGGAAGAAAAAAGCGTTCCAAGGTTTATTTCCCAGAGAATCTTTACTTGGAAAATAAAAGTCATTTGGCAGGGACCAACTATTGCCATTAGCTTAGTGTCTAGAATTGTGCTATGTGCCATTTATAAATGCAAAAGAGCTAGGAGCAGCAAATATGTTTAGCTGGTACACCCTGGTACCTGTGCAGGAAGGTGGGGTCAGGAATCAAGATTCTCTCTGTAAGCAGAAAGGGAGAACAGGTATCAGATAGGCAGCTAGAACTGGCTGTCACAGGGAAGAATTAGGTGAAGAAGGAAAAAACAAAAACAAATGAACATTTGGGTCAAGGTTAATAGTGCTGCAGATTTTCAGCATGGAGATCAAATCTCAACAGCAAAATTCTGCTGAAATAAAAGTCTCTCCGTTCATCCATTTCTACTCCCAGTACTGTTTAAAGCTTCCCAGACTTGGCTGCCTGCCGTATGACTAATATGTGAACCAATTCACTCATCTTTACTTTTGTACTCCTTAAGTTCCAGTAACAATATACATGGCAACAGTCTGCTCAGTCATCACAGCAAAGAAAAAGAGTTTGGAAAATGTAATTAAATATTCAGAGCCTGTAATAGTATCATCACAGAATAAAAGATTTATTAGTTTTAGTTTGAGAAATGAAAATGTTTATTCATTGATTAAAAATGTATGAATCAATTTAGAAATGAATGTTTTCAAACTTCTGGATTTTCCTTTGAGTGATTAGCTTTGGTTTTAACAGTGTAAAATTTGCTTTTCTGAGTTTGGAATTCTAGAATTTTGGATTTAGAATAAATATGTGTATTTAAAATATTTGTATATAACTTTGCTTATTGAAGATCTAGATCAATTAGATTAACATATATAAAGAAAAATAGGAACTCTTGCTATAATCACAGAAATATTATCTGAAGCTTTTGGATTTTAGATTTCAGTAAAGCTTATTTGAATGGTTTGTCTGTATGGATTAGTTAAAAATAAAAGACTAACTAAATATATATGTGATGAAGGGATCTTATCGAAAAAACTAAAACATATTTGTCCCCTGGGGGTGTAGGCATACTTAAATTTCTATCATTAGTAAGGATTGTGCTTAACTCTTCTCTAATTTACAGGGTCTAAATATGGCTTCAAATCATATAGAGCTCTAATTTATCTTCCCCAGAAAGAATGGTAGTTAAAATACCTATGAACATTAACAAATTAGAAAGATAAAGGAAAAATATTTTTGATATATTGATCTTATATCCAGCAATCTTGCCAAACAGTGTTATTAATTTTAAAAGTAAAACATATTATCTGCAAATAATGACAATTTTATTCTGTTTTTCTGATGCTTTTATTAATTACTCCTATACAATTGTGCTAGCTAGAATTCATAATACAGTGTTGAATAGAAATAGCATGGACATATTTTTCTCATTCCTGGAATGCTTTCAAAATGTCATTATTGGGTATGATGTTTGTTGTATAATTTAGTTTTGTTTGATAAACATATCATTTTTTTGTCTCTGATATTTTAGTGTACTAGCTATATTAATAGATTTTTTAATTTTGAAGCAATCTGTCATTCTTGGAATAAGCACAATATATTAGATATTTTCTCTTAGAAATTACTGGATTTGGTTTGTTATTTTCTTCAGGATTTTGGTATCTATATGAGTGAGGTTCACCTGTAAATTTGTTTTCTTGTTTTGCCTTGCTCTGGTGAATTGAAAACAAGGTTATATTGGGCTTCATAGATGATCCTGAGTGTTTGTCGGGGGGGTAATGTTACCTCTCTTTCATTTCTGAAAGAGCATAATTATTGGTGTTATTCAATATTCATAAGAATTTACCTGTAAAAATGTGGAGTTCTGGTGTTTTTCTGGGAAGATTTTATATTTATTTTTAAAATGACACCTATTTAAAAAGAAACATTTTAGAACTAAACCTATTTTTATTTTCTTCCTGAATTGGTTTTAGTAGTTTTTATTTCAGGATTTTCCCAAACTAAATTCACCTACACTAAATATTTTTGACATAAAATTATTGATAATATTGATAATATTGATAATATTTTTATCTTTTTACTCCCTCCCATTTATACTCATGTCCTGCTTTTAATTTCTAATGCTTTTGTTTGCCTTCTCTCTTTTGCTCTTAATTTTTTAGAACTTGCTAAAAGCCTGGCTGATTTATTAGTCATTCTGCATAATTTTCCACCTTTGTTTTTCTTTTTATCAATTTCTAGTCTTAAGAGTATTTTCTGTCTGCTGTATAATTTGGGTAATTCTTCTGATTTTTTCCTAACTTCTAATTTTGGATTTTTAACTCTAATTCTTAGCCCTTCCTTCCTTCCTTTCTCCCTTTCCTTTCTCTCTTTCTTTCTTTCTTCTTTCTTTCTTTCTTTCTTTCTTTCTTTCTTTCTTTCTTTCTTTCTTTCTTTCTTCCTTCCTTCCTTCCTTCCTTCCTTCCTTCCTTTTTTCTTTCTTTCTTTCTTTCTTTCTTTCTTTCTTTCTTTCTTTCTTTCTTTCTTTCTTTCTTTCTTTCTCTTTTAGATTTATTTATTTTAGAGAGTAGAGGAAGAGGGAGAGAGAGAATCTCAAGCAGACTCCCCAGTGAGCATGGAGCCCCATGCAGGGCTAGATCTGACAACCCTGAGATCATGACCTGAGCCCAAATCAAGAGTCAGATACTTAACTGACTGAGCTACCCAGGTGCCCCAACCTTTACTTCTTCTAATGTAATCCTTTAAGTCTATACATTTCCCTCTAAGGATGGCTTTTACTGTACTTGTAGATTTGATAAGCAGTATTTTCATTATCATCCAGAAGTAGGACTTTTATAATCTATGGGTCCATTGTTATTTAGAAATACATTTCATTTTTTTCTGTTACTTATCTTTTTGCTGTTATTGATGATTAGGAGGTCATGGCAAATCCGGGTTTGAAGTTATAGAGATAGATTAAGATTGGAGACAAAAATTGAGAGTAATACTCATTGACCCTATACTTGAAGTCATGGAGTAGGCTACACTGCTCACTACGGCAAATGTGGAGTGACAAAACAGCTAAGAAATGCCTTTAAGTGACTCTTAGGTAATTTTGTATTTGTCCCTACTTTTTTTTTTTTCCAACTTGCAGAAAATTCTCTTATTACTCCTGAAAGCATTAAAATAACCCTTTAGCTGAGTTAAAAGAAATCTACTCTTTCCCTTGGGCAAACTATATGCAGTTGGCTGAAAAGGCTAATTTATTCCTTGAAAACAGAAATAAAAATTTTTCATTATCTTTTCAGTTTTCCAATTTAAAATAACTCTGTTGCAATAGGATCAGGGAGACCATTTCCCCTGGAGAGATGTCTGCCCGAGCTTTTAGCAACTATACTTTTTATCACCAGTATTCTGGCCATTAAGTACAGATTTCACTTTCCAAATACCCAAATCATAGAATGTTAGACATGGGGCGCCTGGGTGGCTCAGTTGGTTAAGCGACTGCCTTTGGCTCAGGTCATGATCCTGGAGTCCCGGGATCGAGTCCCGCATTGGGCTCCCTTGCTCAGCGGGGGGTCTGCTTCTCCCTCTGACCCTAACCCCTCTCATGTGCTCTCTCTCATTCTCTCTCTCTCAAATAAATAAATAAAATCTTTAAAAAAAAAAAAGAATGTTAGACATGGAAGGGGTGTTTGAAGTCATCCAGGACAACCCTTATTTTACATTTGAGAAGAATGGCACCCAGGGGAGTTGAGTGACATAATTAAATATTTCATTGTTATTTCTTCAGTAGTCCTGTCTGACCTATTTTCCTCTATTGTTACATTCCACCATGGACACTTCCATTTTATTTTTTGTTTGTTTTCATTGTTCTTTGAAATCTACATCTAATAATCTGACTATAATTCTAGATTCACCCTTGCACACTTAAGAAAAATTTAATGCGTGGGCGCCTGGGTGGCTCAGTTGGTTGGGCGACTGCCTTCGGCTCAGGTCATGATCCTGGAGTCCTGGGATCGAGTCCCGCATCGGGCTCCCTGCTCAGCGGGGAGCCTGCTTCTCCCTCTGACCCTCCCCCCTCTCATGTGCTCTCTGTCTCTCATTCTCTCTGTCTCAAATAAATAAATAAAATCTTTAAAAAAAAAAAAAAGAAAAATTTAATGTGTTTCCAAGGGCCTGTAAAATCTGGCCCTCCCTTTCCTTCTAGCCTCATTTTGTTTCAGGCTTCTGGCTCTCTGCTCTGCCACAGTGACCTTTTCTTCCTGATTCTTCTCTGCCTCTTCCTACCGCAGGATACTGGCACTTAACCTTTTTTTCTTTCCCCTTACCTACTTAATTCCTATTTGTTTTTCAAATCTCAGTCCTTGGGCAGTTCCATAGGAAAATTGTCCTTCACCTCCCTGTCAACGAACCTTTATAAATTTGCATAAAATAATGGAAACAGAATCTCCATAGTTTTGTTTTGTTTTTTTTTTTTTAATTTGGATATATATTTTCACATTTGAGAAAAATCTGATTATTTGATATAGGACACCACCCACCAGGCTCGATCAGCACAGGGACCCCCTGTCTTTATAATACAATACACTTTAGACATCTGACACAGGATATTTGTTCACTAATAAGTGTTTTCAGACTAGACATGAAATCATGTATCTTTCAAACATTTCAGTATTATCATCAATAGAAACTCTTTGTAATGTATTTCTAACATAAACTTGTTTTCATCTCCATCAAAATTAGATTCTTATATATAAATACCTTAATGAATCTTCAACAAATTTAAGTCAATAAAAATGAATGATAATGAGACATTAGATTCTCATTAACTTATTAAAATCTTGATAATTTCTAAAAAATGTGCTATGTTGGTTTACTTGACATGGTTTTCTTTGTGTTGAAACCAGTTAGGTCATTAAAAACTAATTTAAGTGTATGATTAATCTTATTTTCTGGTTCATGCTATTTTAAAAATAATTAGTTATAGCATAATTGAAAAATACTTGAATCAAAGTCATATTTCCTTGCTAATCAAAGTATAATTTTCTTTTTTTTTAATCTGGAAATCATTGCTTACTTTGATAGTATTATTACCATCATTATCTGCATTATTGAGTGCTCATAAACCTTATGCTACATTTATAAACTATAATATTAGATTGTAAGCACTTTTCAATTAGTATAAAAAAGATTCACTCATCTCAAGGAAGGTATAATTAAAAGAGAAATATATCCAAGTAGGAAAATTTTAGAGAGGAAGATGGTGGTGGAGTAGGAGGACCCCAGGCTCATCTTGTCCCAGGAACGCAACTAGATGGCTCTCAGTTCATCCTAAATACCTCAGAAATCAACCTGAAGACTGACAGAACAAACTTCACAACAAAAGGGAGAGAAGAGGCCACATCAAAGAAGGTAGGAAGTGCGGAGACTTGTTTCAGGAGAGAAATGGATCACGGGTACTTAATTTTTTTTTTTTTTTAAAGATTTTATTTATTTATTCATGAGAGACAGAGAGAGAGAGAGAGAGAGGCAGAGGGAGAAGCAGGCTCCCAAGGAGCAGGGAGCCCGATGTGGGACTCGATCCCAGGACCCTGGGATCATGACCTGAGCCGAAGGCAGATGCTTAACATCTGAGCCACCCAGGTGCCCTGGATCACGGGTACTTTAAAGCAGAGGGAGCCATGGTCATGGAGAAGAGTGAGAGAGAGGGGAACATACAGGGTAAGGCACAAGGAGAACATTTCCCCAAAGCCATTGACTTGGAAAATGAGAGGGACTGAATTTCATGAGTCCTTAGAACCAGAGGGGCTTAACACCTGGAGTTTTAAAGGTAAGCAGGTTTGTCTGGGATAGAGCCCAAAGGGCACTGTGCTGCTCCTGGAGAGAAGGCAGGCAAAAAACCTGGAGGAAGACAGTGTGGAAACAGTGATCTGAAGGATGCCTGGGGCACAAGAGGGCAGGGGGTCGTGGTGGAGATTACTAGCTATTCTACAAACACTTCCCTGAGAGGCAGCTTTCACAGAGATGCCTCTCTGGGAACAAAGGAGCTGGCTGGCACTATTTCCCAAGACACCAAGACATATTGTAATTAAATTTGCAAAATATCGTGATAAGGAAAAAACCTTAAAAGCAGCAAGACAAAAGAAGTCCTTTTAACTTACAAAGGAAAATCCGTAACGCTAGCTAGAGATGTCTCAACAGAAACTTGGGAAGCCAGAAGAGAGTGGCATAATATATTCAAAGTGCTGAATGGGAAACCAAGAATATTCTATCCAGCAAGGCTATCATTCACAGTAGAAGGAGTGATAGAGAGTTTCCCAAACAAAAACTAAATGAGTTCGTGACCACTAAAGCAGCCTTGCAAGAAATATTAAGAGGGACTCTGAGTAGAAGGGAGAGACCAAAAGTGACAAAGACAAGAAAGGATCAGAGAAACTCTCCAGAAACAACAACAAAACAATTAATAAAATGGCAAAAAAATACATGTTTATCAATAATTACTTTGAATGTAAATGGACTAAAGGCTCCAATCAAACGACATAGGGTGTCAGGATGGATAAAAATCAAGACCCATCTATATGCTGCCTACAAGACACTCATTTTAGACCAAAAACACTTGCAGACTGAAAGTGAGGGGGTGGAGAAATATTTATCACACAAATGGGTGTCAAAAGAAAGAGGGAGTAGCAATACCTATACTGGACAAAATAACTTTAAAACAAAGACTATAAAAAGAAGTAAGGCATTATATAATCATAAGGGGCATTATATAATCATAAAGGGGACATTCCAACAAGAATATATAACAATTGTAAATATTTATGCCCCCAACATGGGAGCACTGAAATATATAAAACAGTTGATAACAAACACAAATTTTTAATGTTTTTTATCAATTGATAATTGGTAATAACACAATAATAGTAGGGGACTTGAACACCCCACTTATAGCAATCATCTCACTGGAAAATAAACAAGGAAACAATAATGGCTTTGAATGACACATTGGACCAGATGGACTTATATTCAGAACATTCAATTCTAAAACAGCAGAATACACATTCTTTTCAAGTGCACATGGAGCATTCTCCAGAATAGGTCACATATTAGCTCACAAAACAGGCCTCAACAAATACAAAAAAGATCAGAATCATACCATGCACCTTTCCTGACCAGAATGCTATGGAACTAGAATTCAACTGCAAAAAAAAAAAAAAAAAAAAAAAAGGAAAGACCACAAAAACATGGAGGCTAAACGATATTCTACTAAACAATGAATGGGTCAACCAGGAAAGCAAAGAAGAAATAAAAAAAAAACATGGAAACAAATGAAAGCACAGCAGTCTAAAACTTTAGGGATGCAGCAAAAGTGGTCCTAAGAGGGAAGTATATACCAATACAGGCCTACCTCAAGAAACAAGAAAAATCTCAAATAAACAACCTAACCTTACACCTAAGGGAGCTAGAAAAAGAACAACAAATAAAGCCAGCAGAAGGAAGGCAATAATAAAGATTAGAGCAGAAATAAATGATATAGAAGCTAGAAAAATAATAGAACAGATTGATGAAACCAGGAGCTAGTTCTTTGAAAAAATTAATAAAATTGATAAATGTCTAGCAATTATCAGAAAGAAAAGAGAAAGGACCCAAATAAATAAAATCACAAATGAGAGAGGAGAAATAACAACCAACACCACAGAATGCAAACAATTATGAGAGAATATTATGAAAAACTCTATGTATTTGCATATAGACATTTTAACCTGGAAGGAATGGACAAATTCCTAGACACATACAAACTGAAACAGAAGAAATAGAAAACGTGAACATACTGATAACCAGCAAGGAAATTAATTGCATCAGATTTCAAAAAACTCCCAATAAACAAAAGTCCAGGGTCAGATGGCTTCACAGGAGAATACTACCAAACATTTAAGAAAGAGTTAATACCTATTCTCCTCAAACTATTCCAAAAAATAGGAAAGGAAGGAAAACTTCCAGATTCATTCTACAAAGCCAGCAATTACCCTGATACCTAAACCAGATAAAAACGCCTGTAAAAAAGAGAACTACAGACCAATATCCTTGATGAACATGGATGTAAAAATTTCAATAAAATACTAGCAAACTGAATCCAACAGTAAATTAAAAAAAAAAAAAAATTCACCACAACCAAGTGGGGTTTATTCCTGCTTTGCAAACATGGTTGAGTATTTGCCAGTCAGTCATCCTGATATACCACTTTAGTAAAACAAAGGATAAGAAGCAAATAATCATTTCAATAGATGCAGAAAAAACATTTGGCAGTGTACAACATCCATTCATGATAAAAACCCTCAACAAACTAGGTTTAGAGGGAACATACCTCAACATAATAAAGGCCGTCTATAAAAAACCCACAGCTAATATCATCCTAATTGGAGAAAAACTGATAGCTTTTCCTCTATGGTCAGGAACAAGACAGGAATGTCCACTCTCACCACTGTATTTAGCATAGTAGTGGAAGTCCTAGCCTCAGCAATCAGACAGCAAAAGGGGTTAAAAGGCATCCAAGTTGATAGGGAAGAAGCAAAACTTTCACTCTTCACAGATGACATGATACTTTATACAGAAAACTAGAAAGACTCCATCAAAAAACTGCTAGAACTGATAAATGAATTCAGTAAAGTTTCAGGATACAAAATCAACATACAGATATATGTTGCATTTCCGAACACCAATAATGAAGTGGCAGAAAGAGAAATCAAGGAATCAATCCCATTTACAATTGCACCAAAAACAATAAGATAACGTAGGAATAAACCTAACCAAAGAGGTAAAGGAACTATACTCTGAGCACTATAAAACAATGATGAATGAAATTGAAGATGACACAAAGAAATGGAAAAACATTCCATGCTCACGTATTGGGAGAACAAATGTTGTTAAAATGTCTATACTATCCAAAGCAATTTATACATGTAAGACAGTCCCTATCAAAATACCAATAGAATTTTTCACAAATCAAGGACAATCCTAAAATTTGTATGGAACCACAAAAGACCCTGAATAGACAAAGCAATCTTGCAAAAGAAAAGCAAAGCTGGAGATATCACAATTCCAGACTTCAAGTTGTATTACAAAGCTGTAATTATCAAAACAATATGGTACTGACCCAAAAACAAACACATAGATAAATGAAGCATAATAGAAAACCCAGAAATGAACCCACAACTACATAGTCAAACTTTGACCAAGCAGGAAAGAATATCCAATGGAAAAAAGACAGTCTCTTCAACAAATGGTGTTGGAAAAAGTCGACAGCAACATGCAAAAGAATGGAACTGGACCAGTTTCTTATACTGAACACACAAAAAAATTCAAAATGGATAGAAGACCTAAATATGAGACCTGAAACCATTAAATCCTAGAATGGAAACTTCTTTGATGTTGGCCATAGCAACTTCTTATTAGTTATGTCTCCTGAGGCAAGGGAAACAAAAACAAAAATTTAACTAGTGGGACTTCATCAAAATAAAAAGCTTCTGTACAGCAAAGAAACAACAAAACTAAAAGGCAACCGACAGAATGGGAGAAAATATTTGCAAATGACATATCTGATAAGGGTTAGTATCCAAAATATATAAAGAACATAATACTCAACACCCCCAAAAATGAATAATCCAATTAAAAATGGGCAAAAGACATGAATAGACATTTTTCCAAAGAAGACATACAGATGGCTCACAGGCACATGAAAAGATTTTCAACATCACTGATCATCAGGGAAATGCAAATCAAAACTGCAATGAGATATCACCTCACACCTGTCAGAATAGCTAAAATCAACAATGCAAGAAACAACAGGTATAGGCAAGAATGTGGAGAAAGGGGGGCCATCTTACACTGTTGGTGGGAATGCAAACTGGTGCAGCCACTCTGGAAAACAGTATGGAGTCTCCTCAAAAATTTAAAAATAGAACTGTCCTACAATCCAGCAATGGTACTACTCAGTATTTACCCAAGGAACACAAAAACATTAGTTCGAAGGGATACATGCACCCTGATGTTTATAGCAACATTATCTACAACAGCCAAATTATGGAAACAGCCCAAGTATGCATCATTTGATGAATGGATAAAAAAGATGTGGTATATGTATACAATGGAATATTACTCAGGCATAAAAAGAATGAAACCTTGCCGTTTGCAACAACCTGGATGGAGCTAAAGAGTATTTTGCTCAGTGAAATAAGTCAGTCAGAGAAAGACAAATACCGTATGGTTTCACTCATATGTCAACTTAAGAAACAAAACAAACAAAGGGGATATAAAAAGAGGAGGAGGCAAACCAAGAAACAGACTTTTTTTTTAAAGATTTTATTTATTTATTTGACAGAGAGAGAGATAGCTAGAGCAGGAACACAAGCAGGGGGAGTGGGAGAGGGAGAAGCAGGCTTCCTGCCAAGCAGGGAGCCCGATGTGGGACTCGATCCCCGGACACTGGGATCATGACCTGAGCCGAAGGCAGACGCTTAATGACTGAGCCACCCAGGCACCCACAAGAAACAGACTCTTAACTGGTGTGATGGTCACCAGCGGGGAAGTGGGTGGTGGAATGGGTAGAATAGGTGGTGGGGATTAAGGAGGGCACTTGCTGAGATAAGCACTGGGTGTTGTATGGAATTGTTGAAGCACTGTATTGTACACCTGAAACTAATTTTATACTGTATTTTCAACTGACTGTAATTTAAGTAAAAGCTTTAATAAAGAAAAGGAAAATTTTAGATATAAATAGTAAATTAAGCCATTTAGAAACAGGATGGATGAAAATAAAATGGAATAGGATGGATGTAAGAATAAATACCCTGGAATAATGGAAAATTGCCATTGAAATCTCTGTAATTCTCTCAGTACCGAGTCTCTAATTCCTTTTGTTTTTTATAGAAAAACTATTTAATAGATTCATATAATAGATATATGTACTAATAAAAAAGAGGGAACACTTTACCTCAGTTGTGACTAGTTATTTTAATGCTACAGAAGGAAGTAGGGGGAAAAAATAAGAGTATTAGCAGTTGCAACATCCGTCAGCATCAACAATGGCTCTAATGGCCAAATACAGGTTGGTGGATCTTCATCAACTCTTTATACTGCTAATTCAGTTTATAGTCACATCGTCTACTGTCCTGCTGCTAAATAACTGAGTGGAATCTGAACCCATTTTTATATAATAAATTCCTGATTATATTATGTTATATAATAAATTCTTGATTTTCCCTGTAAAGTCTTAAATAAAGCTTTGTTTCTTGGGGGAGATACTCTGCTCCATTAAAAATAGTGATGTAATTTACATTATTCTGTAATATGGATAAAAGCTTATTAAACTCAGTATCCCAGGGCGCCTGGGTGGCTCAGTTGGTTAAGCGACTGCCTTCGGCTCAGGTCATGATCCTGGAGTCCCTGGATCAAGTCCTGCATCGGGCTCCCTGCTCAGCGGGGAGTCTGCTTCTCCCTCTGACCCTCCCCACTCTCATGTGCTCTCTCTCATTCTCTCTCTCTCAAATAAATAAATAAAATCTTTAAACTCAGTGTCCCACACTGAAACTTCAGTTCCAAACTACTTGAGAGGAACAAATTTAACTTTCATGGGGAGAATGTTTCTCCTTGTTCTTGTGTTAGATTTTTATGCTTATAAGCATCTAAACATCCATTCTTGTCACAAAAGCAATCTTCACCAAACATCTGCAGAAACATTTGGAATGCTATTGTTATGAGAGGAATTGTCCAAGTGTGCATGCTTTTATAACATACCATTACGGTTGGATTGATAGTCTTGAAAAAAGAATTCTGAATACAGTATAATGCACTGTCTTAATCATCTGTCACTGTATATCAGATAAAATAACTTGTTTATCATAGAATTCTTGAGAATGAAAATGTGAGTTGTCTTCTAGAGTTGCAAGTGTTATGTCACCTGAAAAATTGTTCATTTGCAATCAACTTATTTGCTGAGGAAAGCATTTTAAACTCTGGCAAGGACTCTAGCTATCTGGAAAGCACTCTTACCTTTTTACTCCTTGAGGCAAAGAGCATGTTACTATTATGTTTATTTGCTATCCCTCCCTCCCTCCTTCCTTCCATTATCTAGGCTAAAACACAGTGCAGATTTTCATTTTTAAATTTTTCTTCTAATGATGTTGTACCTCCTACTTTCTTCGATCATGACTTTCAGTTCTAGAAATGGAATAAGGTAGAACACCACCCTTGAGTTCATATATACAACCACATATACCCAGTTTAGTTATGGTGCTACCATGTACATCAATAAGTAATGTAATCATTTCTATAGTAAAAATAATGCAATTTATATTTGTAATTTGTATAATTCTGTTAGAGGAATTTATAGTCTAAAACAATTAAATATAGCTATTAGTTAAGAGCTGAGATCTGATATTATGAGAAAAAAAGATATTGAATAACAAAAGAGCAAGGCAGAATGAACTGTTTTCTGCTTGAACTTCGCTTTCAGTGATTACATTAAAACAGATTTAATACTAATTTTTAAAAAAGATTAAGTGGCAGTCTTTCTGCTTTTAAAATAATTTTTACTTACAATACAGCTAAACAATTACTGAGAAGTTACTCATATGTTTTGGAAAATGAGCATGATGTAGCCATTGCACTAAATTTTAAAATTTTAAGGTTTTTGCTGAGTTAAATAAAACAACTTAGAAACTTAAAAGAGTTAGACTGAAAGAATACTCACGGTGATTTTTAAATAGTCCAATGTTTATATAAATTAAGTAATGAATAATTTGAGAAAATGGAATATTTAGAACCCCCAGTTTGGTTCTAGAGGGGAGGGGGGTGGGGGGATGGGTTAGCCTGGTGATGGGTATTAAAGAGGGCATGTACCGAATGGAGCGCTGGGTGTTATACACAAACAATGAATAATGGAACACTACATCAAAAACTAATGATGTAATGTATGGTGATTAACATAACATAATAAAATAAAAAAAGAAAATGGAATATTTAATCATTCTATGAGATTACTGACAATGTTAATTCTGCATGATTGATGACAACATCTTGGGGCTACTTGTTAGACAGCCAGTCTGTTTCACCTCCCTATTTATTCCCAATCTCTTTATTTTTAACCAACAAATCTCACTTGCTCATATCTTCTCAAACCCAGACTTTTATTCAGCATCATATTTCTCTCAGTTTCGTGTGTTTCTCCAGGAACATGTGCCTGGATCTTGCCTATATGCCCATCCATAAGGTTATCCTTAGATGTGTTTGCTAATATATTAACAAATACATTAAAATAGTCAATAAACATCTATGTGCACTGTACTGTACAGTTTGCAGTGGTGGGTGGGGAGACATGAGGAAAGCATTGCTGCTCTCCAAAGTCAGGCTAAAGAGGAAGTTAAGAGGAGGACACATACATACCTGCCAAGAAAACCCTACAAGGCAAGGTAGAAAACGCTTTCTAATGACTGGAGACATCCAAATAGACCATTTAATTAAATTAAATAAATTAAAACCATTTAATTTGTGTCGACATGTACTCTTTTGCAATGTGCTATATTTGTGTATCAGTCTCTACCTTTTAATAGGTAATATCCATATGCAAGTACATTTTCGTGTTTATGACATTTAATTGAGTGGGAAAGTTTCTGTATCCAGTTGTATATATATGTGTGTTGGTGTCTCTGTATTGAAATTATATCTGTTTCTCACTTCCTATACATGTAAAACTCAATGGGGAAGATGTATTTATGTAGGTAAGTAAAAACTAACATGAGCTGGGATGTAAAAGAGTGTAAAATCAAAAAATCTTCAGTGTTTATACATCTTGAATCTGCCCTAAGGGTTTTTTTACTGAGATGAAATAAGGCTTCTAAGTGTATCTTTTTTTTTTTTTAATTGAAAGACTGGTATTATTCTGCATAAGATTAGTATGTGTTCTTTGTAATATCACAAGAATAAGAATAGGCATTTCTGAGTTGGGATATTTAAGCTTGGAGCCTTGATATTCTACATAGGCTATAAGTGTTCTGAGCCAGTGGGAAAACAGTCCCTTCAGTAAGGGAGGAAAAGATCAGATAAAGCTGGAGAGGAGTCACAGGGAGAAACTGAGGCCAAAATGTACTTTCTGGGGAGCCTGGGTGGCTCAGTTGTTAAGTGTCTGCCTTCAGCTCAGGTCATGATCCTGGGGTCCTGGGATCGAGCCCCACATCGGGCTCCCTGCTCAGCGGGAAGCCTGCTTCTCCCTCTCCCACTCCCCCTGCTTGTGTTCCCTCTCTCGCTGTGTCTCTCTCTGTCAAATAAATAAAATATTTAAAAAAAAGAATGTACTTTCAGTTTCCCCACCCCACTCCCATGTGAACTTGCCCATCCTGTTACAGAATAAGCCGAGTAAGCAGCTGGGGAATGGCAAGCCTCCTACACCAGCTGTCCTCACTCCCTGGCTCACCCTATATTCCCTGGGAGCTTACTGTCAAGGAGAAAAGACATTAGGAAGGTAGGTCTGAGGGAGAGGAGGACCAAAAAGACTGAGCAGGGCATTCATACTGGTCATTTTCCCAATGGCATGAATGAGACAATGACCTATTCTATTCATTCTGTTGGGGGGAATAAATAAGTCACAGTTAGAGAAAGGGATCTTTCTCTCATAGGGAATGGAGCGGAAATACTTTCCTTCTCTAAGCATAGAAAGAGCATTATAATAATTATCCACAACATGAGCAAAGAGAGCAAAAATGAGGACTTCTTTCAGTGGCACTGGTTTCATGCCTATAGGAAATGTGAGGGGAAAATTTCAGGTGAAGAAAGACAGCATTGGGGTCATCAGGCCGAGTGTGATTGTGGACAATGGTGGTAATTTCTTTAGCAGCATCACAAAGAAATAGGGACATAAACATGCTTAAATCATGTTGACTGGAAGTTGATTCAGAGTTTAAAAAGAAAAGAAAGATTGCCAACGTGCGACCATCACTGCCAATGATACAGAATCATTTGAGTTATGTATACATTTTCACAACATACCATACATTAAAAAAAAAAAAAAATCAGTTATTTTCTGGCCACATTTTACTTCTTGCTGTCTTCTCATTTTTCCCCCTCTTTCTCTTATTCATAGCTTTGAAGAACAAATTCAGCAGAGCCATACTTTTGTATAACATAGCAGAGAATAAAGGAAGAGGATGTGTGTACATAGTAAGAGAAAAACAGATTTGAAATTCCATTGTAATGGTGTTTGTGTTTACACACATCCATTAACTGTTGTTGATGAGATGATCTCTATTTCATCAAGCTACATTTTAAATACATACAGCCCAAGAGTAGTTATATGTGCATGTTGTTTCTGTGCACCTTGCATATGTATAATTTACTCTACTTTGATTAGGGGTATGTTTGAAAATTAGAATCCATCTTTAACTATTGACAGATGTTGATGAGATGCAAGTATTTAATAATCTATAAAGCCATAAATCCTATAGAGTGGTCAATAAAATCACTTATCTTTAATCTTAGTTATTACTGCACAAGAAATTATAAGCCAGTATTTGCTATGCTATATCTTTTCCTTTAATGCAGTGCTATAACTGGGAGCATAATGAATGCAAGGAACATCTTTGATAAAATGCTTTTACACACAGTGAAGGCTCAGAACTTTCATTGTAGGAGATATGGAAAAGAGTAACTTTTTGACAAAATGACATGACATTAAGGGTTTGGTGCCTAAACCGACTGTTACTGTCATATATATTTTAAATAGATTTGTCAATAGTAGATGGGGCGCCTGGGTGGCTCAGTTGGTTAAGCGTCCAACTCTTGATTTCCGCTCAGGTCATTATCTCAGGGTCATGAGATCCAGCCCCACATCAGGCTCTGTGCTGAACATGGAGCCTGCTTAAAATTCTCTCTCTCTCAATTCCCCTCCCCTGCTCTCACTCTCTTTAAAAAAAAAAAAAACAAAAAAAGATTATCAATAGAAGGTAAATAATAACTACATTTTTTTCTAATTAGAGATTATACTAAATGAAATTAAGATGAAATAAGGCTTCTAGATTTATATTTTAATAAAAATATTTCTATATTATTATAGAAATTAATATCTGCCTACAAAATTGCGGAAACAATGTTAAACTTGACTGAGCTCTAAATTTCTACCCTCAGAGAAAACTATTATTAATAGTTGTGTAATGTAGTACTTTGTGTTGATTTAATCATTAAACTATAGAACACCTTCCCTTATTAAATATGTGGATGCATCCCCTTATTAAAAATGTAAATAAAGCACATATAGACTAAATTTAAACCAGAGTCATAGTACCTTTTTCATAGAAATTGTTACACAAGTATATGTTGATCATAGTAATTACAGTTCCTCAAAGGATATAGATGTTAGTTTTTTAAAAAGATTTATTTATTTATTTGACAGAGAGAGAGACAGAGAGAGAGGGAACACAAGCAGGGGGAGCGGGAGAGGGAGAAGCAGGCTTCCCACTGAGCAGGGAGCCTGATGCGGGGCTCGATCCCAGGACCCTGGGATCATGACCTGAGCCGAAGGCAGACGCTTAATGACTGAGCCACCCAGGCGCCTCCCCCCCTTTTTTTTAAAGATTTATTTATTTATTTATCAACAATTACAAAGTCTATTCCACTTCCAGAAAAAGTCAAGTTTAGATTATTGATGCTATTGTAATGATATTAAGAGAAGGGAGTTAGTCTATCTTTCTTGAAAAAATTAAGACAAATGTTTTTAAAGGAATTAATTTGAACTGAATAGATGTTTGAATGGTAATGCTTATTTCCGATGCATGAATATCTACTGTAGAGTTTCCTAATTTAACACACAGACATTGAAGCAAAGTAATATACAAAAGAAGTATATTTTTCTTCACTGTGTCGTCTTGTCCAACTACCTTTTGATACTAAAGGCTATATCTGGTAGAATCAGCCCTGCCTAGTTCCTTAATCAAAATTGGAAATACATTAAACAGCCTGGCCCTTTAAGAAGTATGTTTGAATGTAGTCTTTTTTGTTTGTTTGTTTCTGTTTTGTGTTTCCATTTTGGTGTCTGGTGCTTTTCCATCTTGTGAACTTTGGACTGCAGCTTCATCTAACTCCTGTTGACTGTGACTGGTTTGCCTGCTAGGACTTTTGAATTCACCCTATTTCTAGTTCCAATTCTGGGTTATTTCTAGGTCTGATTTTGGACTCTGTAAGCTCTAGCCAGGTGAGCCTGGATGAAACCATCTTGTTCTGTTCCTACACGGCTTTTCTTCCTCAATTATGATAGCTGTAACACAGATGTTCTCAAGAACCAGGGATATTTCTCAACATTCCCTGGGAGAAGATTAGGGCTTTTTATAAGGTTACCAACGTATGAGTGTTTTATATTAAAAAGTAAGTCATGGTGGGAGACTCAGTACTTTATAAAGATTATCTTATGTTTATTTAAAGTTTTGTTATTGTTTAAATTTTAAATTACAGTGGAGGGTTTGTGTGATGGTGGAGGTTAGGAAAACATTTTCAGTATCTTAGGTCTAGTCTTGCAAGCGCCTAAACAAATCTAATGCCTTTGTCCTTTTCTTCCCATTAAACCCCTTGAGAATAGCCTTGATCAGATTAAAGATTGTTGAGCCCCCCTGGGCTTGAATGCTGTTTCCATCCTGTAGGTAGGTAATCTTATTATCCAGATGAGGTTTGTAAATCTCCCCAGATTGTTTCTGCAACTTCTTTCTCTCCAGCCTAGACTTCCCCAACAGCCTTGCCGCCATGGCTGAGCTGTCCGTCATTACATTGTAACAGTTACTACAAAAGCTAAGTTGAGAATGTAACAGTTTTATTAATGGCAACCCTGCAAAATACAGGGTGAGTCCTCTGTGCAAGGAACACGCTAACCTCATGAAGGAGGGTATAGCAATATGCACTGAAAAATCATTCTATTTCAGATTTTTTAAGGCATTTCATAAAAGTCCACAGAATTGTCCCTGGGGGCATGACTTTGGGAGTTAAGAAAACAACTCTGTAATTCTGGAAGAATCGAAGTTAAGTGTTATCATGTGATACTTTTTAGAAATTAAGGGAGGGCAGTGAAAATAGCATGATAAATGGATTACATAAACAAGTTATATGATTATAATATATTCATATTATATATTATAATTATAGATAGAACTAAGAAAGGAGCACAGGTTTTAAAATCTTTTAAAGTGCCTTAAAATAAAACTCAAGATATAATTATGTCAAATAAGCTAAAATACACTTAAAAATCTAAGTTCACACATAATGACTGGTTTGCAGGTAAGAATTAGAACAAATGCTGCACGTTAAGTAATGTAAAATACTTCACATAGAACTTGGAAGCAGCTAATGTAGTATTTCAGTATTTCTGTAGTTGAATGTTCTTAGTATATCCCCAAAAGTTAAGATCAGAAAACCAGAATCTATGAGAGTTCCCCAACAGCCTTTCAGCCATGGCTGTGCTGCCTGTCCTGTGACGTCCACATGATAATGTACTTTTTCCTTTAAATATAAATTTTTGTCCGTCCTAAAGAAGGCACAGAGTTTTTAAATACCACTTAGTAGTCTTTTGAAAAATAGGCAGTTTGACCAAAAATACTGCATTTACTTGAAGACTACTATTCATTTACCATTCAATTTTTCTTCTGCTTTCCCCATCATATCATATAATGAGTTTGAGCACTATCTTTTAAAAAAAATATATATTTTTTAACTTTTGGACTCTATCAGTGCTTCACAGCTTAGGTAATATAATAAGTTTCTTGTATGTCATACTTAGCAAGATCATATCAAGGAAAGGCAAAATTAAAGAAAACAATCTGTTATAGATTTCTTTATAGTTGCATTTTCTCCATTTTATGATAGTTCTAAATAATTTTGAATAGTGCCAAATTTTTAACTCTCTAATATTTTAAAGAAATAATACGTGTCCATGTATAAAATCAATGAAAAATTACTGAAATTATAAGAAAAAATAAGCCGTATTGTTTTTTATTTCAATGTTTGTGTTTTTTTCTCCCAGAAATCCCAATTTGTCTTATATCATTATGTTATTGTGATAATAATTTTAAAACCAGTAATTATTGGATGATTACTATATATCAGGTTATATACTACATGCTTTATATTCCTAATAATTTACATCCTTACAAAATCCATACAGTTTGTATGATTTTCTTCACTTTACAAATGAAGGAATAATGTCTTAAAAGCTTAAGAAACTTGACAAAGTCATAAACTTGTAACTGTTAGAGCTATAAATTAAACCCAGGTATTATCCCAGAGTCTATGTTTTACCTACTAAACAATTTATTCATTGTACCGTAAGATACTATTCCCATTTTTTTTTTTAAGGAATCTAATCAATCATTCAGTTCTGAAAAGACTATTAACTCATAACTATTTTTTTGATGTTTCCATGTAATGAGACATTTTACAGAGGTGACATTTTATGTGGTATCAGTGTATCAAACATGATTAGAGAGCAATAACATTTATCTATGAGTCTCCTATAAATCTTCTAACCCATAGAATTCCATTTCAGTGCTAAAATTATTTTGGTATAGGAGACTTCAAATTATATCAGGCAAGTACATTTTTGCTTTAAGAGGGCTTGATGTCCTAGGAAGGAAAAATAAAATGAAAGATAAAATCATTCAAAATGGAATCCAAATCATGTTTTAGTACTTGCATTTCCAGTCATCTAATGGATATGTAATAAATACTAAATTAATAAATATATTAATTAACTTAAATGATTCCTATATGGGGCCTTTTTATTTTTGATCATTTATAAATTTTTGTTTTTAATCACATTTTTTTGTAAGTAAAACAAAGCCAATTCCTAGTTGCTTAATCAGATTGAATGTTGGGAGTAGGACTGACTTCAGGCAGCTGGACTTAGAAATAAACAGAGCTGTCAATTTTTGGCATCTCTTAATGTCCTGGCTCTGCATTTTGCTGTGTTGGACTCCAGTCTCTGGCTTTGCATTGTAACAACATGGCAGCGATAGTTGAAATACCCCATATCCTTCAGATTTCTGTCCAAAGTCAGCTACTACTTACTTCTTTCCCAGAATCTACAGCAGAATGCTCATGGTATAGTTTTGGTTCTGGTAAATATACACCAGTGAACCAATTATGGTGGTTAACAAAATGGTAGTCCTGACCTAAGTATAAGTGAATTCCACAAAGTGTGTTGAATTAAATGTGAAGAAGAATGTTTTCCCTCAGAGGGAAACTGGGATATAGTTTCATGAAAGATAATTAGATGCCAGTTGAGAAAAACAGTAGTTATCTGCTATAGCCTTTAAGAATAACATATATGGATTCATTAATTTGGGGATTATAATTTTCAATTTTTTAATTTTTATTAATTTTTATATTAACATATACTATATTATTAGTTTCAGATGTAGAATTTAGTGATTCTTCATTTGCATACAACATCCGGTGCTCATTACTTCAGGTGCCTTCCTTAATGCCCATCACCCAGTTACCCCATCCCCCCACCTTCCTCCCCCCAGCAACTCTTGTTTGTTTCCTATAGTTGAGAGTCTCTTATGATTTGTCTACCTCTCTGTTTTAATCTTATTTTAATTTTACTTTTCCTTCCCTTCCCCTATGTTCATCTGTTTTGTTTCTTAAATTCCACAATGAGTGAAATCATATGGTATTTGTCTTTCTTTGATTGATTTATTTCACTTAGCATTATACCCTCTAGCTCTATCCATGTTGTTGCAAATGGCAAGATTTCATTCTTTTTGATGGCTGAGTAATATTCCATTATATATGTATATATGCATGATATCTACATCTATCCATCCATCTATCTACCTATCTCTCTACCTATCTATCTATATCACATCTTCTTTATCCATTCATCTGGGCTCTTTCCATATTTTGGCTGTTGTGGAAAATACTGCTATAAACATTGGGGTGCATGTGCCCTGTCAAATCACTATTTTTGTATCCTTTGAATAAATACATAGTCCTGCAATTGCTGGGTCATAGGGTAGTTCTATTTTTAACTTTTTGAGGAACCTCCATACTGTTTTCCAGAGTAGCTGCACCAGTTTGCATTCCCACCAACATCTCTTGTTTCCTGGGTTGTTAATTTTAGCCATTCTGACTGGTGTGAGGTAGTATCTCATTGTGGTTTTAATTTGTATTTCCCTGATGCCAAGTTGTTGACACATAGTACTGGAAGTCCTAACCTCAGCCATCAGACAACAAAAAGAAATAAAAGGCATCCACATCGGCAAAGAAGAAGTCAAATTCTCACTCAGACAACATGATAATTTTGCATTTTTTAAGCCCCTAGTTCTTATTAGTCTCAGGAAATTATGTGTTCATATGAAAGAGAAAAAAATATCTTAAAATGCATTAATTTGGTAAACCATCAAGTTATACAAACTATCTTCTACCATACTTTGATAAGTTATTGTAAAGAATCATAACTTACCCTGGTGTCCTAATTTAATGAAGAGTGTTCAGTATATGCACCTTTTTAATTGTAATTCTGCACTTCTTGTGATTCTGATTTTACGTTATCTTTTTACTTCATACACAGGAATTTCTGTATCAATTCACAGTGGGTACCAGAATATGAACTTGTGGGAACTCAGTGAAATAGAACCCGATCAGTTTAAATTTCTTTTAAGTATTTCTGTCTGGTTTTAATAATGTACAATTAATATAAAAAACCATTTAGCTTTTATCAGTTAGTCAAGATCTGTTGGCCTAGTTTCAAAAGTTGGTCTCCTGGGCATAATGGACATAATTGAAACTCCTGTTAAGTTTTTCCATTTTAATGAAAATATTAAATGACTTGTGGAGTAGCATGGTAAATTTGCAGCCCAGATCTCAGAGGGCTAGGCTATGATTTCACTCTGCTATCTTCTACTCTTTTATTCTGAACATTTATAAGGTTTATTAAAATGATTTCAGTCCAGTCCTTTGGCTTTGTTTTCAGATCATTGCTTTCTAGGGTGACTAGGGCTTTTATTTTCATAACTTTTTCTTTATAACTGAAAGCTACAAAAGGGCATCATTGTCAATGGAAAACAAAACGCACTGATTAATTCTGTTTTTTTTTTTTTTTCTTTTCTGAACTATGGATGGAATAAAGCAATGTTTGGAACTACAAAAAGCTATGGATTTAAAAAGTTCCGATTATTACTTTCAACATATAACTAACTAGTTCTTTTTTTAAAAAAGTAGTTTTAATATTTTCTGGTAGATAAAATTGAATACAATTGAAAGTGTACTTTAATATTTGGGGTGTACCTTTAGAATAAAATGATAGTACATTTATTTGGAAACTATAAAGCTTTTTAGGTGGGCTTTTGGCATTGTGTCTTTTTAAAATTATTTTTTAATATTTTTTGTGACTCTACATTGATCACTCTCATATAGAAAAGTAGAAAAGGGCACAGGTTAAGAGGGAACCATACAATTAAATCTCACCACACAGTAAGTTTTAAATCTGCATTTCCATGCATTCACCTGTTTTACTGCATAAAGTGAGTAGAATTAAAATCTGATGATTAAAAAACATCATTAGGTAAATTTATATGACAAAATTGGATGAATTTCTGGAGGAAAAAAATCATAAAAATTACCAATTATTAATATATTCACTTTTGTTTTATTCTTTAATAAATACATCCAGTGTTTATTGTACCCCTGAAACCAAACATGTATCGTCCTAAGTGAGCTATGTACATGTCTTATTTGATGTTCACAGGCTTGCAGAGTATATAATAGTGTCTCATTTTACAGAAACTAAGTTTTCAAATAAGTAGTTCACCTAAGTTTGCATAAGCATTGGAGTCAGAATTCAAATTTATGATAATGAATCTAAAGCCTGCTTTTAAATCTGTATTGACCCATATTACCCCCAAGTGTTCCAAAATCTAAATCCCCAAGTAACTATTTTTTGTGTGTGAAAAATAGATATAAACTAAAATATATGAACAGAATTTTTAGGTAGTATAGATCTATGGATGATTTTAGAAATAAACTTGTTAATAGAGGGAAAGAAACTAATAAAAACTTAGGCCTTAAAAGAGAGAAAATTGGGGAGATATAATTCTAATATTTTAATTGTGATACAAAGCCACAACTGTTCTGAGAAGTTTACTGTACAATATCTTTTAAATATCAAGATTTTTTGTTTTTAATATTTAAGGTTTATTTTTTCTGCAGTAAGAGAAAAACAGTGATACAAAAGAGAAATAGAAATAATTAAACTTTAGGAGGATTAACTCTGTGTCAAGCAACACCATAGGCATTTCACATGTATTAACACTTTTAATATTTACAGTAACACTGTAAGATAGTTAATATTATCATACTCATTTCTACATGAAGAAACTGAAACCTGAAGAGGCTTACTAAGTTAACTAGGTCCTAGAGTTAAGTAAGTAGCAGAGACAGAATTTAAAACTGGGTAGCCTGATCTATAGCTAGATGTAGTAACCATTATTGTATATTGCTATATTCAAAGAGTGAGTGCTAATACTTTGAAAAGTCACCAAAATATAAGGATTGAATAATATTTTTTACCACAGTGTTAAGCATGTTGAAATTTCTCAGGTCATCTCATGTATATAGCACATCTCTTCCATTTTGTCCCCATAAAAACAAAATGAAACAGAAGATAGATGATTCAGCATTCATTTTATGTTAGTGACTCAGTTCTATTATTCTCATCACCTAATGAGAAATTCTTGACCGATAGAGCTCTACACATATAACCCATTAAAATTGACTTCATATTTTCTTCTAATGTGTATCAGTTACATGTATGTGATAACACCCTATTTCCAAGCATAGTTACATATACTTTTCCTAGACACTTTCCCCACTGATAAATGCATCTTTCTTTTATTCATTTTATTTGGCTTCCATGCGCAAGAATTATGTGATTCATGCTTTTCCTTAGGCACATTTCTGTTGTCATTCAGACATCTTGGTTTATTCCCTACTTCCTTATCTGAACAAAGTAACAAATTATCATACTTTCAAATGTAAGGAGTAAATGACATCTTGGTGCTTTGGAAGCTAATAAAAGATGGTGAGGATTTTTGAATTAGTCAACATCTTGTAAAATAATACATTTTAAATATATTTTGCACTTCTATAGTAAAATATTTTTACTATGGTAAAATATTGCCTACTTGATAGTAAAAAAGAACACAAGTTATGAAGATTAATGCTTTTTCTATTCTGCCAAATTTCTTATAAAAATTTCCTTGTCCTCCATTTTAGCACCTGGAATAACACCTGGAACACAGTATATGCTCAATAAGCATTAAAAAAAACAACAACAACAACAACTAATGATATAATGTATGGTGATTAACATAAAATAAAAAATTAAAAAACAAAAACAAACAAATTGTATTTAACTTTATGATTTAAAAACCTTTTCTCATTAACTGAAATATAATTCCACTTTATCTGCTTGATGGCTCTTTCTGCTTTAGCTAATTTTTCCCCTTTGTATGGAAAATTAATAAAAAGTGATGCTTGTGTCACAAAAAGCCTTTGAGCAAATACAGTAAGAATAAACCAACTAGATAATGATTTACCACTTTGTGAAACACATTTTCCAGAGATAAAGGAAATCCCTCTTTCACTAATCTCTATACCATTATGTCCCAAGTGTGGAATCAGTATCTTGGATTATAACAGAGATGACATGGCTGCTTTAGACTTAAGGAATATTGGTTAACAGAGTGACATTATAATTTCCTTTAACAATATCTAACATTTCTTCCAATCTGTCATTTTTTTTCAGATAAAATCTTGTTATGGAGATTTTAACACCTTAATACATTTATGGAGTCTTTAACACCTTAAAACATTTAATCTCCTACTTTAACAAAGAGAGTGGAGGCACTAGATTAATACATTTACCAGGCAATAGTATCTATTTAAAATTTAATAATACTGCTTTGTTTTCATGATATTTGCATGTGATGATTATGTTCTATTTATTGGAAGCTTCTCTGGTTTTGCATTCATGGTATCTTCAAATACATATAAAGTAAAACACAGTTTATTTTAAGAAATGCAAAAGTAAGGAATAGTAATTCAATGATATGGTATTTGAAGGGGATATATGAAAGATTTAAGTCTGGGAAACTGACATATATTAATAGAATAATCAGCTTAATAAGTATGACATGTAAGTATCTACATTCCACAGCATAATAATAATGATTTCTTTCAATTACTGATGAGTAAATAGAATATAACAGTAAAGTAATAGCATATATGTGGTATTGGACGTAGCTCATAAGTGATGTAGAATACTGAAATTGAATGTGATTGAATATAAAAACATTTACTGGAAAATAGTGAAATATTTTATATACTTGTAAAATTTCAATTTTTTTAAAAAAAGTACTTGCTTTTTAATCACAAATTTAAGAGCCCACCAAAGAAAGAACAGAAAGAAAGAAAGAAAGAAAGAAAGAAAGAAAGAAAGAAAGAAAGAAAGAAAGAAAGAAACAAGAGTTAAAAAAAAAAAAAAACAAAAACAGAAGAGGGGAAAAAGAGATACGGAATGGGATTTAGATTTACTTGAATGACAGTATAACTACTACCCGGAGAAAACTACTTTAAAAGTAAATGTGATCACAGGAACGCTAGGAAAAAGATATATTTGTTTATAAATTAAATTAATATTGAGGGTTGAAATTGGTGTGCTCAAAATAAATGAATTATAAAGATAATGCTCAATTTGAGCATTTTGCAGTTAAAAAATTTAAATATAGGACATGGATAGTATAAACATTGACAAATACATAAAGGTCAGTTTGCAATTTAGGATAGTTGAAAATATTAATAATACTAATATAGAAGTATAAATTGCTTTGTGAATTCAAGACTTAATATTATTACCATTTTTTTTTTATGTTTTATGGCATTATGCCACAATAGGTTACTTTGTTAATAGTGTTGCAATAGTTGATTTCAACAACAACAACAAAAAAATCTGCACTGGTAGGTAGAGAACATAAGAATAAAATTTAACCTCAAACCTGATGTTGTTTTATACGGGAAACAAAATAAGCTATATGTAAGATGTATTTGTGAAATTAAATAATTATTATTAAGGAGTAAAAATACCGCAGTGTTCAAAGCCATGGGATTTGGGGAGACTTTAATATGAATTTTGCATGCATGCACTTATTTATACCCCGACCTCTTTCAAATAAGATTTAAAGCAATTTGTCATGGTACAAATTGCTTTAGATGGACCTGAGGTGAAGTGTCTTCTGGTTGTTTACTTACCTGTGCTGATTTGAAGACAGAGAATTCATAAGATAGGGAATATCTCCTTCCTGATACCATCTACTCAATATTTTTTGTTCTCGTGACCAAGCTATTTTAGAACTATGTATCAGTGATAAACAATCCTGAATTTACTTCACATTTTCTTTCTTGCATAAATATACAAGTAGAAAGTATGGCTGGGAAGTTACTAAACTCTCACCATAATTCTAATGCTTCTTAGCTGAAATAATACTAATTTCTTAATGTATTTTGATTAAAAAGATCCTTAATCTTTGAGTTCCTTTCCTTGGTAATCTTTTGTGTATTGAGGTGAGTAGAAACTGTTTTTGTTTAAAATTCTTTTGAGTGCTAATTATTGGTTTGTTGAGGTATAAAACAGATTCTGACATACAAACAATATTTACCTCAAAAATGAATGAATGTTGTAATATACTATGAGAAGAGTTATGTTAACATTAAATTATATTATAAATTATGTTAAATCACTTGAGAAAATGAAATATGGGGATATTTTTTGCCTTGTTGATCATCTTAGGTATAGTCTTATTTTTAAAAGTTTCAAATGCTCACAGGAAAAATATTAGGGACAAACTTATTCCAAATTATGTTTTACATTAATTTAAAGATATGATATTGAATTAATAAGAGTTATTTTTTTCCATTGTTCCAATTTATAGGGAAAATATCCATTTGTTCTGTTTTTGTTTCAAGTTGCTCTTCCTTTGAGATTGCTAATGTGAAGTTAAAATTTTGGTAAGCCCTCCAACATATTCTACTGGAATTAGTAATTACCCATAATATAAATGATGGCCATGTTCTGATTAGTTCAAATTCAGTGGGAAACACTTAAGAATCAATGGTATAAAATTGGCTTAAGACAATAGATATGACTTGATAAGAGCTATATAACGATTTACATACCTGAATACTTTTGATTTTCCTGCCATGATTACCAATTCTTTTTTTTTTTTTTTAATTTAACAATGTTGCTCATTTTACCATGGGCTTAGAAAGTTTTACTTTATTTTCATTTATTTTTATTTTTTTAAGAGAGAGCACGCATGCACATGTGCAAGCGGTGGGTGGGGAGAGGTGGCAGAGGGAGAAGGAGAGAGAGAATATTAAGCATGTTTCAAGCCCAGTGCTGAGCCCAAGCGGGGCTCGATCTCATGACCCTGAGATCATGACCTGAGCCGAAATTGAGAGTCGGTCACTTAACTGAGCCACCCAGGCGCCCCAGAAAGTTTTATTTTACAAAAGAAATATAATGATCATACATGGTTATACAATTCCATATACAGTGGTCAATGCTGATCTCTTAGACTGAATAATTGATGCTATACATTAATAGTAACAAATATAATTGTCCCGTTATGAGAAATATAATGTAGAACAAGGGATTAACCACTTGAAAGGCAATTCACCTAAACTAACAAAATTTATTGAGAACCTACCATGTGCCTGGTACTCTCTGGCAATTGGAGACACAGAAGTGAATAAGGCATAAGGTTTCCCTGTACTCTTGGAGCTGGTATTTGGTGGGAAGATGGGAGGGTAGACTGTAAATAAACAGTAATATACAATCAGGTAATATTAAGTGCTAGGTTGAAAAATTGAGTAGTGTATGGAAAGACAGAGAAAGCTATATCAGATAGAGTGGTCAGGAAATTCTTCCATAGAGGCAAGAATGAAGGGCGAGAAGGAGCCAGTGGGAAGGTCTGGGAGCAATAGCAAATGCAAAGGCAAACTCAGCATCTAACGGGAAATGGAAACATACATGTGTGATGACAGAGGCTGCTACCTATTAAAACTGTATGAGTATTGCATTGTTTTAGAAAAGTTTGTTTGTTTTCTTTTTTAAGGTAAAGACACAGTAACTTGTGAAGCATTGCTTGTGATTAATGATAGACAACAAAATCTAAAGCAGTAAGGATCCCAGAGCTCAAAATTTGTTGGGAGGGGAGTGTCACCCCTTAAAAATGGTTGAGCAATCTTGTTCTGCTATAGTGAAATAATGAAAGTCAAAATAATTTTCACTTTGCTTTAGGAAATAACATGATGCTAATTATTGGTGCATAATTTCATGTCCAGCAGCGCACAGCAACAAGATTAGTAGTCATAGTAGTACCAGCAGGGATTGTGGTGATGGTGGGGGTATTTTAGTGCTAGTGAAAACACTTGAAGGAATATCATCTTTGTGCTAGAAACAGTGCCAAGTGTGAATTTACATGATCTACTTTATTTCCCCAAACTTGAAGATGTGTGCCGTTATTATCCCCATTTACAAATGAGGATACTGAAGTTAGAGAGTAAGTAACTCTCTTCTGGTCACAGTATCAGAAAAAAAATTCAGAGGGGGAACTCAAACTCAAACTCAAACTCATTAGAGTTGCATCTCTAATGCTAATTTTAAGGGAAAGTATCATACATTATGGTTAACTGTGCACTGGCATTGTGGAGTTTGAGATTTAAAATTGAAAGAGTACTTAGAAATTCTGAGTCTTGGAAATGAATATGCCATGAATTTGATGTGTGAGAGACACTTCTGCACCCTGTGTCTGCAAAATAAGCATGCCAATGCCATTTTTCTTTCAGATTTGTTCTGATAAACAAATGAGTAAATGTGCATAAAGACAATATGAAAAATGATGGAAAATTTCTTTAAACTCAGTACACGTTAAGATAATTCTTAAATGCTATCCACTGTGTTATGTGCTGAGGGTAAAAACAGGAATGGTTTAGAGACCAACCCTCAAGTGGCAAATAATAAAATAAATAAAATTGGGTTCCACACCAGTTCAAGGGAAAAAAAAATTAGTATCTCAGACAGTCATTCAGGTTTAATAAATGCAGTAGGTCGTCTGTAATTTTTACCGCCAAGGCACCCTCTTCTGGCAAGTGACTAATTTCTTCACTTATTCTAGGTCCCTTTGTTTTGGATGGGTCTCACTCCACCCCCGGGCTCCAGGAAGGGGCACCATAACTCAGGCTCAGCCAGTGAGAAGGCCACAGCTGTAGTGACTGATTTAGGAGAAGGATTGTGACACCAGTCTGGACGAAGAGAGGGAGAGAAGGGGAGAGGAGAAAAGTGAGTGAGAGAGAGGACGTTAATATTTAACACACTGTTGCAGCTTTTCTTGATCATTGCACATTTCATGTATATAAGCCAACAAACTCCTGTCTGCTGAAAGCTAAGTTGAGTTGATTTTTTGTTACCTGTAGTTGAGAATTCTAATAGGATAGGGGAGTTACATATGAGCTGGGAATTTTGAATATACCGGGAAGACAGACTTAAACAGTATGACTATGTGGATTCATTTAAGGTGAAAAGTGAAAAGTTAGGGGTGCCTGGATGGCTCAGCCCTTAAGTGTCTGCCTTTAGCTCAGGTCATGATCCCAGGTCTTGGGATTGAAGCCCGTGTTGGGCTCCCTGCTCGGCAGGGAGCCTGCTTCTCCCTCTCCCACTCCCCTCTGTTTGTGTTCCTTCTCTCCCTGTGTCTCTCTCTGTCAAATAAATAAATAAAATCTTTTTTTAAAAAGTTAATGTTAGAGTTAATGAGATGCTTTAATTTTCTCAAGATGACTGATTTTTTTCAATGTATTTTTTTATTATGTTAATCACCATACATTACATCATTAGTTTTTGATGTAGTGTTCCATGATTCATTGTTTGCGTATAACACCCAGTGCTCCATGCAGTGCATGCCCTCTTTAATACCCATCACCAGGCTAACCCATCCCCCCACACCGTCCCCTCTAGAACCCTCAGTTTGTTTCTGAGTCCATAGTCTCTCATGGTTCGTCTCCACCTCCAATTCCCCCCCTTCATTCTTCCCTTCCTGAAACAAATAATACATTATATGTTAAAAAAAAGGAAGAAGATGACTGATATTTAAGCAAGTCTTAAAGAGCAAAATCCAGAAAGATGACACCAAGTCTTATGGAGAAGGGGGAAAGTGGCCTTTACTGAGAGTCTAGCAGATACTAGGCAGGAAACTAATATTTTACATATAAATTCTATTAGCTTAAGGAGGAAATTACTTATATATTTCTTACTATTAACTTTGCCAAAATGTATATTGAGATACTCATTAAATCTCGAAAGTTTAAGGAGTTTTGATATTTTTTATGGTCTAGCACAGATAATTAGAAAAGGTGGCATGATATGAATTTTACTCTAGGAAGATAATTCGTGGTACAGAAAGAAAAATAGATGGGAGGCATGAGTGATTAGAACAAGCAACATTGGCAGAAACTTCTTAATTTAGTTAAATTATTATTTTTTTTAGAGAGGAAGGCTATTGCTGAGAGATGCTTAGAGCCTTCAGCAGCATAGCAGCAACGGGAATGGATTAAAATAAGAAAGATCTAGGAGATTTTGTGGAGAAAGAATCATTAGGCCTGGAGAACTAAAAATAATGTAGGGTGTGGTGGAGATGGAGTGTGTTTTCATGGATATTTAAGAGAGTAGAGGATTTATTAACAGAGGCAAGATATACAGAGTGAAGAATATATTAGCAGGTAAGAAGGATTCTAGTTAATGCCTTTTATGCACATGGGTTTGAAGAGCCTGAGGTGTTTTTGCTGTGAAGACCAGCATTTGTTCATGCATCGTTTCAAGAAAATAGTTATTGAGCATTTAAATATAAGCCAAGTTACTTCTCTAGACAAATTTCCTGCTCTCACAGACCTTGTATTCTAGTGGTAGGATGCAGAGAACAAACAATTAAATGAATAAATAAACTATATCAAGTGGTGAAAAATTATAGAAAGAAAAAGCATAGTCAGGATTTGGGGCTGTTATTTTATTTTATTTAAAGGTTTTATTTATTTATTTGACAGAGAAAGAGAGCACAAGTAGGCAGAGAGGCAGGCAGAGGGAGAAGAAGAAGCAGGCTCCCCGCTGAGCAGAAAGCCTGACGTGGGGCTTGATCCCAGGACCCTGGAATCATAACCTGAGCTGAAGGCAGACACTTAACCAACCGAGCCACCCAGGTGCCCCACAGCTATTATTTTATAATGCTGGCTAGGGAAGGCATCTCTGAGAAGAGGTCTGACAAAAAATTGAGGATCTCTGGAGTAAGAACATTCAGACCTGAAATTGTATTCAGTGATGTACTTGACTACAGTGTGAACTTCTGAAAGGGACTATTATACTTATCGTTAAAAAAAAAAAAAAATCCAAGCTGGGTTTCAGACTGTCATCATCTCAATCCTGGATTGCTGCCTTTGGCTCTGAAGAAATTGTCATATGCCTGATATGTTCTCTCTTTATCATTCATGAGATACTCTTCTATTTTTCCAACCAATTTTCATCTAGGGATCATTTCCTCCAAGAAGTCCGGGTAGATAAAATACTCTCTTTTATACCCCAAAACATATTTCTAGCATAATTGCTATCGAGTTAGGAGTCTATAAAAGTCTTGAAGACATGACCTATGGTTTACATGTAGCGAGTGACTTCCTTGCAATAAAATTTTGTGGACTTGAATTAGAGATAGGAGTAATCTAGACTGACTGAAGCATAGAATATATACAGGTAAGAGAATGACACAAAATATGAGGAAGAGAAGACATAAAATATGAAGTTGCCAAAAATAACTAGGAAAAAAGTGGTAAAACAGCTGATTCAGTAACCAAAGTGACTTGTCAAGGAATGAATCAAACACAAGAAGAAGGTTGCTGTTAGTGTCCTCTAAATTCTCCTCTTTTCTTTCCGTCTCTAATTAAGGAAAGCTTTATAAATATAGCACATAGCAGTATCTGACAGATACTCAGGGCTCAATAAAATATTCACAGAGTTAGCTTTTGGAAGAGAACCCTTGAGATATATTTACATCATATTCCTTGATTAAAGGAGTCAATGAATCCATTAAATAGATTAATTTAGATATATGCACATGTGTATTTTTTGATCCAAATCTTATTGCTATATTCAGTTTAAATGACAGGACTACTTCTTTTTTGGGTCAGAAACAATCTTTTTTTTTTTTCCCCTTTAATTTAGGAACCATCTTAGTTTGGGACCATCTAAATTTGGATGCAGACAAGGATGTCATAAATGAGATTCTTACTAGAGTCCATTGATTTGGGTCTTTATTCTATTGCATTAATCATATCTTAGGGTCTCCTTGATGTCTCAGCATATTTTGGTACAGTACTGACATATTTTAAATTTAACTCCATGGATCCCAGAATACACATGACCTTTTCAGAAAGTATATGTTATTGTAAGAACTGAATAATCTTTGTGCAGAAATGTTTACTATAGTCAACTGCAAAACAGCTATTAAGTCTTCAGATAATTATAATTTGGTTTGTGTTTTTGACCTTGTTTTAAAGATTTTATTATTTTTTTTAAGTAACCTCTATACCCAACATGAGGCTTGAGCTTACAACCCCGCAATCAAGAGTTGCGTGTTCTACTGACTGAGCCAGCCAGGGGCCACTAACCTTGTTTTAAATAGCATAGTTTAGTAGCAGATTTTCTTCAGTTTGGAATGCAAAGTTAGCTTCATTTTTACTTGAGATACAAAAATTCTTCTATAAATATTTTAAATTAAATTTATAAAACTTTTTCATTGGAAATAATGCACTCAATTTTAAAGTTTAATACCGTAAGTAAAATATTGGCATAATATTACTTAATTATATCACACTTTAGTAACGAGATGGATTCTTCCCAATACTTAGCTATTATTTACTTTATTGGAGAAAGAGTGTTTCTGAGATTGGCAGCCTATCGAAACTCCCCCTAATGAATGCTATTGGCTACCCAAAAACAAAAGTGAATTAACAATTCCATTTAACATGATCCTAATTGTATGATGTTATATGAAGAGCTAATTATCATATTCAGTCTAAAAAGATTTTTAACATAGTTGTGGGTTAACCTCTTCAAATATTTTATTAGGTCTTTCTTCTTTTAGTACAGAAGATCCATAATTCAGGTTATTAATCTATGGTTACTTGTTCTTTGTCAAATAATTAATTATTTGCTATTATTCATTGCATTTCCCTAAAATTTTGAAGATATTTGTCATAAAGCTGTGAATATGGCAACAACTATCACCATTAACTCTCAATTTTTCCTCTGATGTGTCTACCTTAACAAGAAGGTGTAAAGATACAGAGAAAACTATTAGTAGTATAACTCCCAATCTCACAAAAATAATCTTCCAGCTATTATAAAGTTAACCTTGTATCCATGATATAGGAGATAAATGGTAGATAATACCCATAGGGCAGATAGTAAATAGTGTATTCTGCTTGGATATTAGCATTTTAGTTGTTTGAGAGAGACTTTCAGTGTTTTTCCATATATGTATTTATTGGGGCATTGAAGGAACATTACCATAGCCTATAAATAGGCTAACGTGAAGTAAGCAATAAATGTATCCATGCATGCATGCCTGCATCCACCCATCTATCCATTTATACGTACAAACATTCCTTTTCTGACTCAGCAGATTAGTAGATAAATTTTAAGAGTGAAGGGATTATATTTTGCTTACTCTTTCACTAATACAATGAAGAACTCATCATGAGTGCTCAGTAAATTTTTGTTGAGTAGTTAATGACAAGGAGGGGGTAGGTAAGTGCTTGGCTGGCTATCAGATTAGATATTGGATAGTTAAGTTATGGTCCTTGACATTGTTGGCTTATTGCAATAATTTTATTTATTCTTGGAGTACCTGGGTGGCTCAGTCAGGCCTCCGACTCTTGATTTCAGCTAAGGTCTTGATCTCAGAGTTATGAGATTGAGCGCCCCCCCCCCCCACATCTGGTCCCTGCTCAGCAGGAAGTCTAATTTTCTCCTTTCTCCTCCCTGCTCTCTCTCTCTCTCTCTCAAATAAATAAATCTTTAAAAAATTAAATTTGTTCATTCTCAGTAATTTAACACTGTGTACCTTTCTAGCAAATGTATCATGAACTACTTTGTGTATTTTTGATTTCCCATGTAAAATGCAAATATGAAGTATTGTTTTTAGCAATACATCAAATCTTGTATCTTTCATAGCCTACTATACACAGGTGATTTTTTTTAATTAACATAAAAATTCTTTTAGAGAATGCTTTGACACACTAATGAGGTAATCAGTGTGTTGTGCTTTGGTTCAATAGAATCAGACTCTTATAACTGAATTCATAATGTATACATTTATTAAACAAATTGAAAATGTAATAATCATAAATGTTAGCATGATAAAATATTTATTTCAACAGTTTATTCTTTCCTTAATTAATTCATCCAATAAGACCACAGAGTTTCTCCTATATGTCAGTCACTTTGCATAGGGCCACTTTGTGATGATTGGGATGGGGAAGCTCCATAAACCTCAGAATGTAACCATCATAGGGAATTAATATTCCTTTTTTTTTTAGAAAGAGAGAGTGTGTGTGTGTATGTGTGTGTGGCGGTGGGGAGGGGCTGAGGGAGAGCAAGAGAGAATCTTAAGCAGGCTGCATGCCCAGCACGGAGCCGGATGTTGGGGGTGGAGTGGGGAGAAGAGCTTGATCTCACCACCCTGAGATCATGACCTGAGCTGAAATCAAGAGTGGAATGCTTAACCAACTGAGCCACCCAGGTGCCCCTAAATGGTTCTTAATGATATTTGCTTATTATTAAGGTCTCCATTTGCTTTATCTCACACTGTATGTAGTTTTAGCATTCATGATTAATACCACAATAAACACTATGATTACCATACACAATTTCTGTATTTTATTTGCTTTTGCATTTATTTTGTAACTGAAAATCATTCTTTAACTTAAATTGATTTGCAGTAATCATACGTTAGGGAAAAAAGTCAAAATATAAGCCATATATATTATTTGGAGTCTTTAATTATAAGGATTATATTCATGGAAGTTCCTGGTAAAAGGAGGTGTTTGTTTCTTTGTCTTTGTTTTTTGTAAGATAAAAGTGCCCTGGAAATAGAACTGGAACCTAAGCAATTCTTGAGATTGTTTTCTCTCACTCTTTCTTTATTCCCTTTTCTTAAGTCTGCTTCTCTTTTCATGTTTGCTGTCTTCTCTCTTTACCAGTAAGCTTTTTTGCCAGTCAAAGTTTCTTCTCCCTTATAACTTTGTCTTATACAGGGAACATCATGGCCACTGTCACATGTTACTATATCATGGATTTTCATCTTTACCTTCCACTAGCAATGATTTACTCTCTCAATATTATCTAACTGTCATCTTTTGGTTATTGGCTTCCTATGTGTTGGATGTCCTTGAATCACATGCTCATAATCTATTATTATTATCCTGTGGGGCATCACCTGGAATTGGCCCTTAAGTAGTTGTGAATATTTTATAAAGAGCTCTGTGTGGCAGACATTCTAAAGCAAGACCTGGCAAGTCTAGCATGATTTCAGGAAATGTCTTGAATAGCAAAAAATGTCTTACATTTTTACTTAGTTTGGATGGCATTTATTCCTAGCATCTGTTATTATATAAAATATATGAGAATAAGTGCAGTATATAAAATTTTCTTGTGTGGATATTTGTTAAAAATAATAATATTTTTCTATGGGTGGATTAATTTTAAGGAAATAATTTCTTAGCTTGCATGAAACAATTTTGTTTCATTGTTGCCAATCCTTCTATTTTCTCCCTAGGGTGTCAGATGAGATAACTAGAACCTTATGACAAGCATGTGGTCAAATCCATAACTGACATTGAAGTTTGTTCTTGTTCAATAGCACCTAATATTAAATTCAGTGTTCTCAAATATTTACTCACAGTAATATGCTCCATTTAGTCTGCGCTATGATTTTTGCCTTCTACTTAATAATAGTTCTATGCCCTTTAGCAAATATAACAGCAGGAAGACCATAATGTTCAAAACAACAGACTTGTTAAATGTGTAGCATATTTTTTCTTTCCTGTTTGCCTCTACCAGTTTAATATTGCTTCTGAAATTCTTGGCAGATTTACACATTTTTTTTTCTGCTTAAAAGCATACATTTTAGTTGTTTCTCTTTTATATAACACACTAGTTATGTGTTATATGATCAAGCCTCCATCATGCTTCATTTTGGGGGAAGAACTTAATTCACCCTCCCTCTTGTCTCTAGTCCTCATTATTGTCATGTACTTTTACTAATCAAGCATTATAATTAAAATATTTTCCTTTAGTAGTGATTTCACTTATTTCAATCAGCCTTATACTGGTGAGGGGAAAAAAAAAGAGAATGACTATCAAGGTCACAAAATTTTTCCCTGCATAGTGTAAAATTTGTCCCTATTCTTTCAGAACTAAAGAGTTTACTCTGCTGGGTGTAATGTCAGTATAATACAACTTGTCAATATAATACAAATAAGAAATCAACTAATTCTAGAAATAAAAAGAAGCATGAAGAGGTACTATTGGTGAGGATATGCCTCCTAAATCCCATCATGGTGGGAAAACACAGAATGCTTTTGTAACAGATTCCTTCATTGTTTACAGCAATCCTCTCTCTTATAAGAAGATTCCAATTCCCCATTCATTACTATGGGACTTTCTATGTGACCTGTAGGCAGAATTTTTATCCCTGCCCCGTTGATTTTGGCTTGGGCACTGTAACCAGTTTTGGCCAATGGAATGTGAGTGGGTATGATTTATGTCACATCTCAACAGTAGGGTTAAAGGGCATAGCTAGTTTCTATCAGTTCTTTTGACTTTTTCCTTCTCCCATGGAAATGGCATACCCCCTCCTCCTTCAGCCTAGACAACATAACAAGACAATATATAGACCAGAGATGCAACAGACATGAAATATGAAAGAAATATTTGGTATTGTAAGCCGCTGTGATTGTGGGATTATTTGTTACTGCAGCAAAGGTGAATAATATAATTCCTCATTTTTGCAATTTGTAGGAATTTTTAAGCAATTCTTTTTTTTATTTGTTATCATTTTCTCTAGAATAGTAATTCCAGGCTTTAAGTTCCTTTAAGTTCTTTAAATTTCTTTTTCCTGTATATCTTCCACAAAGTAATTTGTTAATAAATGTTTAATGAATAGATAGAAGACTTGTCATCAATTAGACAAATCCTATAAACTAGACAATATCCAGGTCAAAATTACCTCATATTTTCTCAATTAATTAGTGGTTTTTGAATTTTGGATTATTGAACAATTACTTCAAAATACAGTATAATTAGTTTCTTAAAACTGAAAGTAGATGGTTTAATTCTATAATCACATAGAACATATGCTCCATAAATGTTAAAAGAGCTAATTAATTTGGGATAAAAATGTTAACTATCCAAGTTAGTTCTACTACACATTAAGTCTTATAAAAATGGTCAAGAAAAACAGTATTTTTTTAGTTATTGAACATTTTATTAAATAATACTTGATATACATATAATACACATGTCAACATTCAAGTAATTAGCATGAAATGAAACAAGTCTTACTTGATTCATGTTCTAAAGCAAATCAGAAAATGTAATTGAGAAATATTAGAATCAAAGCTAAATTATACCAAAACCCAGATGTATAATTTCTTATACTTAATGTAACAGAGTTAATAATTTTCATTCTGGACAATCTCTAGTTCCAAGTAATTTACAGTCTCATAAATCAAAACACACTTGCAATTTGAGATTATACAAATTCTGTAGATTAAAGAAGAAACCTCTTCTACCTGAAAGTACCTTAAAACTTTCTACCCAAAGGGCTAAGGCTACCACTTCTGATCCCAAGAATTTTTAAGAAGAAGGGGACAGAGGGGACATAAGAAGCTCATGGTAATGTTTGGAAACATTCAGAATTCCACAATATAAGGGTTAGCTGTAATTTTCCCCTCAAGGAAGTACAGACATATTTGTATTCAACATGTTTTTACAATAAACCAACATGTTTATAAAAAGATAAATTTATTTAAAATTGTCTTTGACATATTGTATATTTGTGTATCTGTATATTTGCATGGCTCCTGATCAATTGAGCCATTGATTAAAAGTATAATCATGTTTCTATATATGTCAAGAACTTGGTATTTTACACAACAAATTTGAACATTCTTTTTTTTTTTTTTAAAGGTTTTACTTATTTATTTGAGAGAGAGAGAATGAGACAGAGAGCAGGAGAGGGAAGAGGGCAGAGGGAGAAGCAGACCCCCTGCTGAGCAGGGAGCCCGATGTGGGACTCGATCCCGGGACTCCAGGATCATAACCTGAGCCGAAGGCAGTTGCTTAACCAACTGAGCCACCCAGGCGCCCCAAATTTGAACATTCTTATCACCCTACTCAGATTTGGAAAGATAAGAACTACTATGTGATAGAGTTTTATTTTTCTAATCGTCTAAAATGCACAGTGTATACAATAACACCCTGATTTGCCTCTCTGTTCCAATTACTCATATCATATAACCTTCTCTCATTTTAGGCAGAAATAAAGTTGCAAGATCCAGGTACATTTTGATTTAAGTCCTTTTACCTTTTCTAATCATATACTGCAAATATATTGTTTTTCTTCGGATACCATATCTCCTTTAGTCTTTCTCAATTCTGTTGCTCTCTAAAAAAACAAATTTGTTCAGGGAGCCTGGGTGGCTCAGTTGTTTGGGCATCTGACTCTTGGTTTCAGCTCAGGTCATGATCTCATGGGTCTTGAGATCAAGCCTTGCCTCGGGCTCCCTGTTCAAGAGGAGTCTGCTTAAAGATTCTCTCCCTTTGCCCCTCCACCCACTCACATGCATGCTGTTTCTCTCCTCAAATAAATTAATAAATCTGTAAAAAAAAAACAAACTTGCTTTAAATTTGTTAATATTTTAATTCTCAAAATAGATGCCTATGGTATAAACAGAAGCAAGTGGTCACACAAAAACTTACAGAAATTATTATGGCTAACAACATTCAGAAACTGTATTTAAATTCACTTATTTAGCTTCCTACAATAGGTCCAATAAACATAATGAAAAAAGATAAAGGGGGTAATTTATTAAGTCCTCTGAATGGAGAGTACGGATTCTCATGAATAATAATATCTAAATTTGAACCTCCACACTCTGAATGAGACAAACCGCTGTAAGCATGACTGAGGTACAGCAATAAGGCCATTTGCCAATATGAAGTCATGGAATACTGAATCTGTTTCCAGAAATTCTTCATTACATGGAGTTCTAGCATATTAATTAAGGAGCCTGTGTCTGAATTTGGCTCCTTAGGTAAAATAAAAATAATTACTCAAAGCTTGGGAAAGAGAACTGATGGAAGTATCAGTTTGCCTTGCTGGTCCACAGGCAGACGCTAAAGCCTTTTGTACTTGTACTTTATGACCTTTATTTTTTGATGTTTGGAACTTTATATAAACTCATATTGGAAAAAAATAGTTGTTTTTTTGTGGATCTTTTGTGGAAGAAAATACTATAAACTACCTATCAGTGCCCAAACATTTCGTTTAGTTCATTTGAAAACAATATAGAATATTCGTTTATTGTGTATGAGTACAAAGGCCAATTAGAGGGTCATTGTATGTTTAGCTTTTTAAATACATTTTTAATCTGAGGTGTCCCACTAGTTAATTCAAGCTTCTCTAACCATTTCTTTTAATGTTATCTAGTTTAAGGTGGGTTTTTTTTCCCCCTCTTTTTTCTCTTCTCTTCTCCCTTCTCTTCTCTTCCCTTCCCTTCCCTTCCCTTCCCTTTTCTTCTCTTCTCTTGTCTCTTCTTTTTCCCAGAGAGACCTTAAGGTTAAACCTAGTAAATTAAAAGGATGTGATACAAAATATGAGATGTTTATACCTACCCAGACATTACTCCTTTTAAACAGCTCAAGTTAGGAGCAGATTTTTTGAATTTATGATTCTATTTCAATAAATCAAATTTCATTGAACCTAGTCTATGATGTCAATAATAGTAAAACTTTAGAGTTTAGGACAAATAGTTCAATCTTATTCTTCAGGACAAATTATAGCCACTTTGTGCTACCGCTGCAGAGTTGAGGAATTATGACAAAGACCATATGGCTTGCAAAGCCTAAAATATTTACTATTCTGTTCTGTACAGAAAAAAAGTTTGCTAATCCCCATTGTACTTTATATGTTTCTATTTGAAGATGAGAGACAAGATTAAATACATAAAGGGAAGATAAAGGAGTATAGCCTGAATATTTCCTTTTGTTACCATATAGGAACTTGTTGCCATCTTGAAGGACAACTGTTTGGTACCAAGCAGAGTGATTTTCACTTTTATAAATTGCAAAGAGTACAAATGTCTCTAATGGATCAGTATTAGAGTCAGTTTTAAAATCCAAAGACTGCTGTGGGAAGATTATGGAGGGTGGATGAGGAAACATGCAGTTCTTGTTAGAAAACCAGCTTTAGCTCGCTGTGGGTAATCTATTCCTGTTTTAGTTGCTGTCGCTAAAGTAAATTTTTTTTGTTGTTCAGGTTTCCAACTGTTATATAATGGATGTTTGCCCTAAATATTGCTGGTTAATTTAGTCTTCTTTTATGGGAGAGGATCCCAATGAGTCACTGTAAATAAATGATATTAAATTGGATCTTTACTGGAGGATAGAAAACATAAAACTGAGGTCTATAAAATATTTGTAGTTTGGTTGAATGAAGCCATGGTTAGTGGAAATGCATTGCAGATAAGTAAATTTACATTTTGGGAAACTGTTATAGTAACTGAAGATACAATTAGAATCTTTAAAGAAACACATCAATAAATGAATATTTCCATTTATTACAGGAGATTAAAATGCAATAGGATGTCAAGTTATACTTCTCAAATGCATTTCTGAAATGGTATGAAATAATAAAAAAAATTGAATACATGCTTTTAAGATAACAAGTCATCATTTGAAGTAAGATAAAATTAGGTACATTACTCACACGATGAGCAGGCAAACTCAAAATGGATGAGAGAACTAAATGTAAACAATGAAACTATAAGTTCTAGAAAAAAACAAGGGTGTATTCCAATATGACCTGGGAGTAAGGAAATGCTTTCTAATATTGACACAATATTTAGATGCAATAAAATGAAAGATGGCTACATTTCACCAGATAGGTAGAAAAATTTTTGCATGACAATGCCAAAATGCCAAAAAAAAATATTGGGTGAAATATTTACAAAAGATATAAATAAACAAATTCCCCAAAACTGATTTCAAAATGCTCTTAAATATGTAAAGAGATTCAATTTTGCTCATAATGAGAAAAGTAAAACTACACTGTAATAGATACCCCTCATATTGGCAAAATTTCATAAATTTAAAAATGTACTCTTGGTAAAATTGTGGGGAAACAAGTATTTTCATATCTTCTAGATGGGTATGGAAAGTAGTAAAACCTATGGGAGAGAATCTGGGCATCAATAAGAAAACTACATGGACATTTATCTTTCACCCCAGCAATCCCAGTTGTAGGAATTTATCCTGAAGATATATATACCCAGTAGAAAAAAATACATATGGATAAGGTTATTCATTGAAGCATTATTTGTAGTTGTAAAATAGGGGAAATTACTAAGATATCCAAATGTAGGTTAGTTGAATAAACTATGGTAAATACATGCAATGAAGCTTCATACGTCCATATAAAAAGAATGAGAAAGGTATCCTTGAATTGATATGGTATGATTTTTCTAAGAGATAATGTTAAGAAACAAATGAAAAACGTGCAAAAGAGGAATGTATATTAACTTTTAAATCTAAAAAAAAAGGAAGGTAAAAAAATATTTGCTCACCTGAGAGAGCCAGAACAAGTGGATAGAATATGGAGTAGGAGGAAGAGCGGAGGGCATGATACATCTCTGAATATACTTTTCTGTATAGTTTTGACTTTTAGATGGAGGTTAGTGTTCTATATATTCAAAAATAAATTTAAAGATGAGAGCTGAAAACCTAAAACTGAAAGCAAGCATAAACAAATGAGCATAATCATATTTGTATGAATAGAATAAACAAACTGAAGGAATTTAAAAAAAAAAAAGAAGAAAAGCTTAATCCCAGTAACTTGTGACTTTGAATATGCTATATGCCCTTTTGTCCCCACAGAGTAAGAGATTGGTGGATAAAAAGCTTTTTTTAGGGGCACCTGGGTGGCTCAGTCGTAAGCATCTGCCTTTGGCTCAGGTCATGATCCCAGGGTCCTTGGATGGAGCCCTGCATCAGCCTCCCTGCTTTGCAGGAAGCCTGCTTCTCCCTCCCCAGCTCCCCCTGCTTGTGTTCCCTCCTCGCGGTCTCTTTCTCTGTCAAATAAATAAATTAATTAATTTTAAAAAAAAAAAGCTTTTTTTTAAAGGGAATTTCCTTATTTTAGTAGTGTTTGTGAAACAATTCTGAAATTCTGAAAGTATTCAATGTGTATTTTAAGAAGGGAGATAAAAATAGAGAATGGGGAAAGGCAAGGAAAGACCAGATGAAATCGATTGGAATTAAATTTATCAGTATGAACTCGTGATTTCTGACATATATCACATATATGTGATATATATATATATTTGTGATTATGTGTAGACAAATATATATGTATATGCATATGTGTACCTACATATCTAACTAGGTGATTTCAGTGAATAGATTTTCATAGCATGTTTCATGTTTCTATTAAAGCACTTATTGTAAGTCTTTGCTAATATCTCTATTTCTATCATTAAACTATGAACTCCATGAAAGCAAATGGTACGTTTCATAATCTTTGTATTCTCAGAGCCTAGTGTTTGTCTAATACATAGTAGGATCCAATAAATGTTTGTTATTGGATGATCTGATAAATGAATATTTATACTTACATGAAATGGAAAGAAGAGTCTGAGATACATTGTGACTAGTTTTATTTAGACTCCAAATACATTAAAATTATCTCAGTTTAATGTGGACTTATTTAGCCTTGATATCATCTCCTCAGCTATATTATTTTGTTTAACTCTTTAGACTCCGTGTTATCCTTGAGTGTTCCTTCTTTTTCAAATTGAGTTAGACTCCTACTTCCAGAAGACCTCTTCATCCATTCATTTCTTCAGATAGCTTTTACCTTATTCCAAGCCCTTGTTATTCCTGAAGTATTATAATAGTCTCCTGTTTCTTCCCCCAACTCTTGCTTCTCACACACTACCAATCCTCTCTACACTCACATTAGTTTTCCAAAAATGCCACATGTTACATTCTCTGTCCAAAAGATCCTTCCTCAGTGTTCTGTAGTTTTCATTGTACCAATCTTTTACCTCTTTGGTTAGGTTTATTACTAGGAAAGAAATTGAGGAAGACACAAAGAAATGGGAAAAAAAATCCATGCTCATGGATTGGAAGAACAAACATTATTAAAATATCTATACTAAGTAATCTATATATTTAATCCAATCCTTATTAAAATACCACTAGCATTTTTCACAGAGCTAAGACAAACAATCCTAAAATTTGTATGGAAACACAAAAGACCTCAAATAGCCAAGGCAATCTTGAAAAAGAAAAGCAAAGCTGGAGGCATCACAATTTTGGACTTTAAGTATATTACAAAGCTGTAATTATCAAGACAGTATGGTATTGGCACAAAAACAGACACACAGATCAATGGAACAGAATAGAAAACACAGAAGTGGATCCCCAACTATATGATCAACTAATCTTTGACAAAGCAGGACAGAACATCCAATGGAAAAAAGATAGTCTTCAACATTGGTATTGGGAAAATTGAACAGCAACATGCAGAAGAATGAAACTGGACCACTTTCTTACACCATACACAAAAATAAATTCAAAATGGATGAAAGACCTAAATGTGAGACAGGAATCCATCAAAATCCCAGAGTAGAACACAGGCAGCAACCTCTTTGACCTCAGCCGTAGCAATGTCTTACTAGACATGGCTCCAGAGGCAAAGGAAACAAAAGCAAAAATGAACTATTGGGACTTAATCAAAATAAAAAGCTTCTGCACAGCAAGCGAAACAATCAACAAAACTAAAAGGCAACCAATGGAATGGGAGAAGATATTCGCAAGTGACATATTGGATAAAGGGTTAGTATCCAAAATCTAAAAAGAACTTATCAAATTCAACACCCCAAAACTAAAAACTCCAGTCAAGAAATGGGCAGAAGACATGAACAGACATTTCTCCCAAGAAGACATACAAATGGCTAACAGACACATGAAAAAATGCTCCACATCACTCATTATTAGGGAAATACAAATCAAAATCACAATGAGATGTCACCTCATACCAGTCAGAATGACTAAAATAAACAAGTCAGGAAATGAAAGATGTTGGTGAGGATGTGGAGAAAGGGAACCCTCTTACACTGTTGGTGGGAATGCAAGCTGGTGTAGCCACTCTGGAAAACAGTATGGAGGTTCCTCAAAAAGTTAAACTTAGAACTACCCTACGACCTAGTATTTGTACCTAGGTATTTATCCAAAGCATACAAAAATAGTGATTCAACAGGGCACATGCACCCCAATGTTTATAGCAGCAATTTCACAATAGCCAAACTATGGAAAGACCCCAAATGTCCATCAACTAATGAATGGATAAAAAAGAAGTGGAATATATATATATATATATAATGGAATACTGGAAAGACCCCAAATGTCCATCAACTAATGAATGGATAAAAAAGAAGTGGAATATATATATATTATGGAATACTGGAAAGACCCCAAATGTCCATCAACTAATGAATGGATAAAAAAGAAGTATAATGGAATACTACTTAGGCATCAAAAAGAATGAAATCTTGCCATTTGCAATGATGTGGATGAAACTGAGTGTATTATGCTCAGCAAAATAAGTCAGTCAAAGAAAGACAAATACCATATGATTACACTCATATGTGGCATTTAAGAAACAAAATTTATTGAATATAGGGGAAGGGAAGGAAAAATAAAATAAGATGAAAACAGAGAGGGAGGCAAACCATGAGAGACCCTTAATGATAGAGAACAAACTGAGGGTTGCTGGAGAGGAGGTGGGTAGGGGAATGGGGTAAACAGGTGAGGTGAATTAAGGAGGGCACTTGATGTGATGAATACTGGGTGTTATATGCAACTGATGAATCACTAAATTCCACCCCTAAAACTAACAATGCACTATATGTTAACTAACTTGAATTTAAATAAAATCTTAAAAAAAACCCCGTAATATATATAGAAAAAAACCCCAAAAAACAAACAAAAAAAACCCCGAAAGACTCCTCATCACCCATTACCTATAAAGACCAATTTTTCACCTCAAACTAACCTACTCATTACTCACTGCACATGTTGGTTGATTTCTCACCCCTTTATTCACACTGTTTATTATACCTGGAGTTATCTCCCTTCTCAACCTGGTTTTTAACCATCTACATTTATTTCATTATCTTAGTTCTTAGTGGTCATTTCTTCACTTTCTATCACTCTACCTCTCTTGCATTTACATGGCACAATTATATTTTTTATAATTCTTTCAGCGTACTTCTCAAAACACTTGAAAATTGAGTGTAGTAAATATATTTGAAACCTTGCTCATCAATGGACTGGAATTAGAGTTTATGATATAGTAGTGTTCAATAAATATAGATTGGATGGTAGATATATAGAGAGATATATATGCTAAATTATAGTTTAAAGGAAAAATTATTGAATAATTCTCTAAACAGAAGTCCAATGGTAAGCATTTCTTAGTAATTTGATTATATATGCTATTAAATTCCTAATTAATAATACATTGTATTCAAATAAGTGGTAAAATGGATACATTTTATCTATCTAAAATTGCTTTGGCAAATAGTCCATTTCAATGTGTATAATTTTTTAAGAAAAGATGCCTCTTCTAATGCCTAAAAAGAAATGTCTCTTAAGAAATCATCTCTTAAGAAAATCCTCTTCTGTGTGTTTGTCTATACTCACAACTTTAAAAGTGAATAAACGTGGGTATGTGCAAACAAAATGCCACCATAAATAATGCAAGAACCACTTTGCAAGTGTGTATGCATATTGTGATGAAACAATGTAGTAGTCCCTCCATAAATTTCTGTGCTCTCAAAAAAGCTGTTTAAACACATTACTAAAAATTCTCATCTCATAATGATGATGACTGAATCTGTATTTAGAACTCACTTTACCAAACACGTATACAACAGTGATCTGATGTTCATTGAAATGAGGAACATGATTAAATGAGAGTAACAATGGAGTTCTTTAAGCAATGGCAAACATTACCAATATACACACTGGAGTTTGTATGATCCATCATTCTTTTAATTCTAGTTGTGCTGCATAAGATGTTAGGAGCAAAAACATTACCATAATGAGTTAGAAACATGCAGCACAACATCTGTATCAGTTAGGAAGAGATGACATAAGTTTTAAGGTGTTATTTTAAAGCTGTGCTTTATTTTTTTTTATTTTTTTTATTTTATTTTTTTAAAGATTTTATTTATTTATTTGAGAGAGAGAATGAGAGAGAGAGCATGAGAGGGGTGAGGGTCAGAGGGAGAAGCAGATTCCCTGCTGAGCAGGGAGCCCGATGCGGGACTCGATCCCGGGACTCCAGGATCATGACCTGAGCCGAAGGCAGTCGCTTAACCAACTGAGCCACCCAGGCGCCCTAAAGCTGTGCTTTAAATAGGTGTTAGATAAATCCTTGTATGTCCTTAAATCTTTGGTAATTAATCAGGAACTTAGGTCTTTTGATCTAGAAAAGAGAAAAAAGCTTTAAAATAACAAAAGTTCATCAAACACATAAGAAAATATCCACAGTGTAAAATAATTTCTTACATTTGCATTAACTTTACTTTTTAAAAGGTATCTAGCTAGTAGATGCAGTTTTCTACTAGTTACAAGAGATGTAGTGATGAAGCCCACATTTAATAATCTCGTGCTGTTTCTATTTTTAAAACATAATTCTTATGTTCTTATGTGGTATACCTGGATCTTATGACTATTTTCTGAACCTTCTTCATCTCCTTTAGGTTCTTCCCTACCTGATCATCCTGATTTTTATAAGGCATTTCAAATCAAATATCATTGTTTTGCTTTTTTTTTTAGTGCACAATACAGAAACCCGTATTAACATGTAGTTGTAGATATCAAAATGAACGTAGGAAAATATGCGATCTCTTTTTAACTCTTTCTCTGTACCAGCAAACTGAAAGAGACAGTGAAGAATTTTTTAGAGATGTTGTATTTAAAAAATTATTCCTTGCATAATCTTATTCCTCAAATAATTACAGCTAAGTGCTCTCCTTTCTTAACATTTTAAGGTTTATATTATTTTTAAAAATTTAAGTATTTATATCCATAGAAATGTTAATATTTGGGATAAGTAACATGCCTTAGAAGTTAACTTACTAATAGTAACATATTAATATATATTAATATTAACACATTTAATATATTGATATATATTAACATTAATAACTTTTATGGCTATTATGTGTCTGACAGTATACTGAGAAAACAAAAAGACAAGAAAGTAATTTATAGGGTAACACATTTTCTTACCATTGAACAATATCAGTTTGCTCCTAACATCTTATGCAGCACAACTAGAATTAAAAGAAGGATGGATCATACAAACTCCAGTGTGATGATATAAATATTAACTTAAAATTATATTACTTAGAATTAATTATTTATACAAAACATATTTTCCCATTAAACATGAAAGATACCGGCGGCCGGTGGCCTGGAAGGCGGGAGAGGCCTCGCGTGCGCCGGGGAGCCGTGCTCCCGCCGTTTGGGCTGCCCAATTTTGGGGGGGTGTGGGGATCGGCTTTATTTCTTGGGGCAGGCAGGCAGCAATCGCATAATTAAAACCTCACTGGGATCCTTGAGTGAGGGTGGAAGCCATGAAAAAAAAGAACCCAGGAGATACGAGGGTTGGAATGCGTGTCCGAGCACTGGGGACCTGGGTGAGACCCCTGCAGAGGAGAGTAGGCCATTAGAGAAATGGGAAGGATTGTGAAGATTTTTGTGGGAACGTTTCTTGCAGAACATAAGTTATTAGGAAACATTAAAAATGTGGCCAAGACAGCTAACAAGGACCATTTGGTTACAGCCTACAACCATCTTTTTGAAAGTAAGCGTTTCAAGGGTACTGAAAGTATAAGTAAAGTGTCTGAGCAGGTGAAAAATGTGAAGCTTAATGAAGATAAACCCAAAGAAACCAAGTCTGTAGAGACTCTGGATGAGGGTCCACCAAAATACATAAAATCTGTTCTTAAAAAAGGAGATAAAACCAACTTTCCCC
>NC_138370.1:110951439-110981503 GCF_054177405.1 Leptonychotes weddellii | reverse complement strand
AACCGGAAAATTCAAGAACTCCGATATTGTTTACCCAATCCCCAACTTTTAATATATGTAATCCATTATAATTCCCTAAAGTTTGAAATATTTTACTACAGCTGTGTAAAATATTGGTTAAGGAGAAATGACTTTCCTTTTACCTCATGTTGTAAACTAAAAGGTTCAATAAAAACATATTCAGTGTCAAAAAAAAAAATTAAAGATACCTAGTAATTTCATTTCAAAGAAATAAAGATAAGATTATCTTACTAAGTAAAAATTTGGAAAATAAAATATAAATTAGGTTTATGATTTCTGCTCAAAATGATTTTTATCAGTATAAAGTGTATATAGCAGGATACACCTACACCTTCCATCTTATCATCTAGTGAAAATTTAATAGTGATTTTATGCTGCCAGCATACGATTAATCTCCAAAAGTTGGGTAGTTTCTTAAAATGTTTGTTAATCATTTATATTTTGATGGATTATTTGCACTTTCTAGGAAGAGAAAAATTACTATAGAAAGCTGCAAAGAAGAAAGAGTGATTAAAAAAAGGTCTGGGGCGCCTGGGTGGCTCAGTAGGTTAAGCATCTGCCTTCAGCTCAGGTCATGATTCTGGTGTCCCAGGATTGAGCCCCACATGGGGCTCCCTGCTCGGCGGGGAGTCTGCTTCTACCTCTCCCTCTGCACCCCCCTCCCCTCACTCATGTTCTCTCTCTCTTACTCACTCACTCTCTGTCTCTCAAATAAATAAATAAAATCTTAAAAAAAAAAATAGTGATAGTAAGGAAGGAATGATTAGTGCTGTTTAACTTGTTTTCAGGAGCTGATTTCTAGAAGAAGCAAGTTTTCCTGGATATAAAAACACGTTTATCAGTTTATCATAAAAAATTCTGAAAATATTTCCTAAAGATATGTATCATTAACCACATTCTGCTAGATGATAAGAGTGATACTTGTTTAATTTCACACTGCTTGCCTATGTTACATTATAAATAAAAATTATTTTAAATACATTTGTGTAGCATTTTAAAATTAATGAGAGTTTAGATATCTATTGACATATTTCCTACCTAGATTTCTTGTATTATTTGACAAAACAGCATGCAGAAGAAACTCTATATTTATGTATGAATGAGAAGATGAAGTTGGAAATGGGATACAATTGGCTTTCTGAAAAAGATTTAATTTTTCCTTTTGCATGTGTATCTTTTCTAGTGTATATAATTCTGTCTAGGTCTTCGGATAATCTTTGTCTCACTCTTAGTTCCTTACTTAGTCTCAAAAATGTGTGTTTGTTATTTCAGTATGAATAGCTATATTATACCACTCACAGAATCATTTATTTAGTAATTATGGTAGTGCTTAGTAGAAGAATGCAAAAATTATGTAAGAAATTGTAGATATTAATAAGGATGATTGGTTTAAAAATTAGTAATATGAGGAAATAATATAGTAGGCTAAATAGCTAAACTAATTAGCAATATGAAACACATACACACTACACAAATTAAATTTACTTTTGCTGTTTCTTTGATATTTATTTCTTTTCTATATGAACTTAGATAAGAGGAGTAAATTCAAATTACATGAAATCATACATTAATTTCATGAAGATTTCCATCAATTATACAATCCAGTTCAAGACGAAACTTTTGAGAATAATATAACCAATTTATATTTCTATGTGTAACAGTGATATTTTGGATATAACTGCATAAATGTCTCTGAGATTTTCACTTAGAGTCATATTAGCCCATCTGCTAATTATAGTATATAATTATTAGTTATTATATATGAAACAAGCATGTTTTTTGCTAATAGTTAAACATCTGGAAATTTAGGGGTTGCCTGGGTGGCTTAGTTGGTTGAGCTTCTGGATCTTGTTTTTGGCTCGGGTCATGATCTCAGGGTCCTGGGATAGAGCCCCGGGTGGGCTTTGTGCTCAGTGGGGAGTCTGCTTCAGGATTCTCTCCCTCTTCCTCCACCCTCCCACCCCCGGCTTGTGCACTCAGGTGCTTTCTTGCTCTCTCTAAAATAAGTGAATGTTTTTTAAAAATCTGGAAATTTAGAAGTAATGTGTTTATATTTAGTCATTTGTATGGGTGTTGGAAAATGGTAATAAACTGATATATTCTGATTTATTCTGTAGGTCACCAAGGTACAAATGGGAGTTTGCTACATTTTTATGGTATATTAAGAGCCAGAAACAGAAGAGACCAGTGGTTCTCAAATTTAAGAGTGCATCAGAATCACCTGGAGGGTTGATTTAAAGCAACAAAGAGATTGCTAGGCTCCAGCTCTGGAGAATTTGATCCAGCAGGTGTGAGATGGGGCATGAGTCCTGCAGGTCTGAAAATTTTTTAAGTGTTACCTATGCTACTAATTTGAGATCACATTTTGCAAACCAATAGAGTAAACAACTTATAAGTTTCTATTAAAATGAGGACAAAATTCTGCTCAGCAAATGTGAATCATGGATAGGGCTGACAGCCTTACATTTTCACATTAAAAGAAATTACTGTGTCTGGGTATTGATATTGTTGATACTCTTAAGTATGTATTAAATAACACATGATAGGAACTTATTTGACTAGGTCTTTCTAACATCTTAAATGTTGACTTTAAAATAATCAAGTTTAGGGAAGATACCCCAAATCATTGGGTTATTTTCTTAAATAAGAAGAGAGTTTTCTGCATGATGAATGAAATTTTAAGAACAGTGAATACTTCTTCCTGAACTAAAACAGGTATTTTTAAATGCTAAGTGCCCATGACGGATTATTTAAATAAAAATCTATATTTATTTTTGTTACATATTTTACAAAGAAATCCACTTTCAAGAACCCTGATTCAGAAAGCTTTCATCTCAAACTAACCTTAAGGCAAATGGATATTCATTGTCAAATTTAAGAGGTTTTAGAGAAAGTTGATTTGTGTTGGTAAAATTTTAAGTGAGTGTGCTTTTGCAAACACCTGAGTGCTATTTAGTTTAATTGGGTTATAGCTCGTGCTGATTGTGTTTTTCCTCTGCTGTATCTAATTTCTCCCCCCCCAATATTTTATTGTTTAGTTTTGGTTTTGAAGGTTTATGGAAATTAAGGAACTCTAATTTTTTAAGAGCCCTAAAGGGAAGTATGCTTTTGTGTTAGTCATTCCTGTGAACACCTGTGCAGTGCTGAATTTAATTGGGTTACAGCTGGTGCTGAGAGAGTCAAGTAAATGAGGGTTTGCAGACTGAGTAGAAACTTGACATTGCATGTCATTGTTTTTTTGTGGGTTTTTTGTTGTTGTTGTTTGTTTGTTTGTTTTGCTCTGCTTTTTCTTTCAATACACTTGCAAGATGCCTGGATCTGAAAGATTTTGAAGGCAAATTGAATGGGCTTCTTTTGATCTGTGATAAGTATAGTACCTGACACTTCATGGTGATGACGTCAGAAAAAGTGCACCTCCATTCTAAGTTTGTATAGTCCCTCAGAATAAGGTGATCATATGTTCAGAAACCATATGTTCTACTTGTTTCCAGTAATTCAGGAATATTTAATATCATAGTTAGATTTTGAGAGGTGAGCCTTATAAAAATAAGGGTTTTCAGACGACAAAGACAAAGCATTGACACTAAACTTTTAGTAAATTAAGTATTATAAATACTGCCAGCTAAGTAAATGAGGACAGAATGTATTGAAAAGTAATTATTTTTAATTATCTCAATGCCATCATTAAACCAAATGCCTAAGTATAGCTAATAACAACAACCTATTTCAAATAGCTATTAAAGGTAAACAGATTAGCTTGGCAGTTTCTTTAGAAAGACTTCACATAGCTCTGTATTTTTCTATTGAGCCAAAATCTTAGACATTTAGCTGTAAATTAGTTCAGCAGCTAAATATTGAATGTCTAAAGCTCATTTTGGAACTAGGGGTAGTTGGTAGAGTGGTACTTCATAGTACCGAACATTAGAGTCATTAGTTAGATCACATTTATAGAAATTTATATTTCTTTTTATTTCAAAGAAATTTGCAAATTTAATAGGATTGAATGTTTGTTTTAAATTTATTTTGCATGATAAAAAGCAAAATAAGAAACACCAGCTAAAATTAATGAAGTGTAAAAGAGTAGCTGAAGTATTTACTCAGTGATTTCTAACACATCGACTAAAAAGCATCTAGATTTATTGCTATGTTACCTTAAACCTACAATATAAAAAAATGAGAAATAGTTTATCCCACTGCTTTTTATCTCTCAGATTAAACTCTGACAAGTGACCAGTATTTTCTTAACATAGGCTGTGATAAGTTAAGCATGTTGTATCTGTTAGGAAGAAAGCAAAATGTTTTCAAATTCAATAGATCTATTGAAAATATGGGTTATAAAGGAATAAGTGCTAGTATGATATGTGTTCCCTGATATTTTTGATCTGTGATTAAGTCAGTATTTCCCATTTTTGTAAGAAAAAACGTTCAAAATTATATGTACCATGCATTTTGGTCAAGTTATTCAACCTGGTTGTCTTTGTGCACTTGTCTCATCAGCAAAATTTCAAAAAGACCCCTTGCTCTCAGGCATTCTCAGACTGAGCTTCTAACTGTGTTGGTCAGTTACCAAGTGTCCCCCAGAACCTATATAAACGCACGGTAAAACATTGTGCTGGTGGCCTACTTTGTACTATACTGTTTTGATTTTTTTTTTAATTTTATTTATTTATTTGAGAAAGAGAGAAAGATAGCGAGAGCAAGCATGAGAGGGGTGGAGGAGGGGGAGGGGGAAAGGGTGAGGGAGAAGCAGACTCCCGGCTGAGTAGGGAGCCTAATGCAGGACTCCATCCCGGGACCTCAGGATCATGACCTGAGCCAAAGGCAGAGGCTTAGCTGACTGAGCCACCCAGGCGCCCCTGTACTATACTTTATTCATCCCCAAATGAGGGCTGCTGTATTAAAAGAGTGAAGCCATTACAAAAGATGAACAAATGTTTTTTTGCTGGTAAAAACAGAGCATAGGTTTAAGTGCATTCCAAATGGCACCAATGGAGCCTGTAGAGCTGCTGTCCCAGTAATACCTTGGAAATAAGATAGATTTGTGGACTGAGGTGGGCCTGAGTCCTGCCCAGAGTAGGAACAACTGAAAGATATGGGAAGTCCACAGAATGAATTATATACAATAAGGTGGACCACCTAATTTGTCCTAGATATCTGAGATTAGCAAGTTTATGCAGGCTTCTAGGGGAAAGAGTGAAGAGTGTTTCTTGTGTTACAGGAATCTTATTCATGAAAAGATACTGGTGGCTTTAAGGAATGCCAAATAAGTTATGGGTAATTGAGGGGGGGCGGGGAAGAGAAATTCCATGCTTGACTGGTTACTCTTCTCCAAAGTAAATAACTTGGTTTCATGGGATTCAAGACTTTGTCTCAAGTTTTTACTTTTGTAACACAACTGAACTTACTCCCACTTCACAGATCCTAAGCTTTTCCAATGTCATGAATAACTATGCTAGTCATTTTGGCACAGGATAAAATACACAGAATAAATGTTTTCTTGGTTTCTTATCCTACTGTTATGCCTGTCCCTGCTTCTTTATGCTCCCCATATCCGTGTATTAGTTTCTGGAATAGTTTAGCCATTGAGACTGAGACCTGTCTCTTGAAATAAATAGGAGTTATTTACAGAAACTGCTGCTTTTTAACATGTTGCCTAAGGCAACTAACTGGGTTATGAGTATGAACTTTATGCAGGTATTATTGACTTGTTTTCTCTTACTCCAAAATAATTTTGTGGTTATTAAATTAAGGTAGCCATTATGTGAGCAAATGTGGTTCTTAAATATATTTATGAAATGAAGAAAATGATGCTCAGGCAAAAGATAATAAATGTATTTTACCCATTGGTTAAATTCTGAAATTATCTTGGTGGGACATTTTAAGCCTGATAGTAATGTCTAAAGTGTTAAGCTTTAGACTCTGAGACTTGGTAAGCTTTTATATATTTTTGAGATCTGCTGTGATAGTTAATGTTTTAAATGCAAATCTATGTTTAGTTGAACTCTGTCTTTTTGGCAATTTGTACTAGAATGTACCTGCCATCTCAGTAAGCTGGTCAAATTAGGAAAACATTTGGCTTAACAATGTGCCATTCATCTCTAAGCAGTAATGTTTCAGATAGTTGTATTGTGTTGTCATAAATTAACTTACCCAACTAAATGTAATATGCCCTGAGGACCCAAACTCACATGAAATTTTAAACTATCATTTATTGCTCCTGATATTTTATTTAAGAAAATAGGCTTTTCTAAATGCTTCAAAGAACATAAAAATATTAAAGAGGTTTCCTTTAACACCTAACCATTAGATTTATGAGTTTATCAATCAAATACTTTTTAAGTCACTTATTAATCAAGAGCTCTAGTAGGTGCGTGGCTATGGAAACAAGTTAAAGCCTGATGAGATAGAAGTCGTCTTTCCAAACACATGTAGAATTGTAAAGGAACATTGACATCATGAAGGAAACCTGAAAGCTTCATAGGTACCTCATACTCTAAACCCCAAACATGTTTCCCCTCAATAATTGCATTTCTTCCTTGCCAGGCACCAAGCTCGAGAGAAGCATCCTTGACATCTGCCTCCGCCTTGCTCATGCTCTATGTTTAAATCTCTCTACCAGCCCTATCATTTCAAATAGCTAAGTATTTCTTGAAATGGTCTTCCTCTCTACATTCCATTGTCAGTGATTTATTCTTAGGTCCCTATTTAACTATTTCTATATTTAACAAATCTAGACTTTGTGCTACTGTGCATCAATTCTGAGCTACTTATATGATGAAAAAAGAGAGAATGTGATCTTAGGAAGCTTATTTTGGGGGGTATGGGTGGGAGGTGCATAGAAACATGATTATGTATAGGGATAATTTACATAAATAGAAGGAATACATAAGAAGATAGATATGCCTAAAAGATCCTTTATCCTGGACCATTTCATCTTTTTTATTTTTTTTTCCCACTTATCTTATGCCTAGCTTAGATGCTAGTCTCTCTGAGACCATCTCATTATGCCCTCTGTCTGGACAACCTACCCATTCTCTGTATTTTCATAGCTTCTCTACTTTTCGTGACAATTCTGCGCAGTAGCACTAGATTACTTATGCACCTGTCACTACTGACTGTCAAACTATAAGTTACTTGAAGACAGGTACCATGTCTGGGTTATTTATTGAATTCCTAGGTGCTGAGAAAATATTATTTGAATGAGGTAGTACAACTTTCCCTGGGCATTGGATGGAAGGCTTCATTGAAGAAGTAAACCTGAGTTGACTTTTAATAAATAATTAGAAATTTTCCAGGTATGAAGGAGGGTGATAGTGGCAAAGTAAAAGCAAATATGATGACATGGAACAATAGAGTGACATGATAGTGCACGTGAATTCAGTAGTCTGGTGTGGCTGGGGCATAGTATTTGGGGAAGGAGATGTAAGTGAGCAGGATGAGCCTGCAGATAGGGCCTAGAAAATTAAGTGTCTTGTATGTTTTGAAGAGAAATAAAAATTTATTCTACGTGCTGAAAGTTCCAGACTTGGGCTTCCTGAGTTAGTATTTTACTTACTACCTGTGTAATGTGTAATTTATTTAAACTTTTTAGATTCAGCTTCTTTTTATTTATTTATTTGTTTATTTACTTACTTGAGAGAGAGAGAGCATGAGAGGGGGGAGGGTCAGAGGGAGAAGCAGGCTTCCCGCGGAGCAGGGAGCCCGATGCAGGGCTCCATCCCCCACCCTGGGATCATGATCTGAGCCAAAGGCAGATGCTTAACAACTGAGCCACCCAGGTGCCCCTTAAGGGGCTTTTTATGATAGGTTAAGTTTACTTAAATGTTATGTAGTTTATTTTTTTTTATTATTTTTTTTTGAATGTTATGTAGTTTAAATATTACATTTAAAATAGTTTAAAGTTGTGCTCGTTTCGGCAGCGCATATACTAAAATAGTTTAAAGTTAAAAGCTAAACAATTTACTTTTAAGATATGAGAAGTATTCAAGGATAATGGTGATGGTATTTCTGTAAGAGATAACTAAAAATCAAATGGATAAGATAAAAGTAAGGGAGAGGGCACAGTGATATGGGAAGAGGAAGAAACCCTACCACTAAGGTTTTGGGTTTATGGTTATTACCCTTCATCAGAAAGTTAATTCATTAAGGTGCAAGATAACATTCATTATTGAAATGTTGCTACCCATTAAGAAGAGAACATGTTGTAAGGGAAATGAAAAGGATTCCTTTATTTATTAATTTATTTTTAAAAAAGTGAACTGGAGGTAACTGTGGACAACTACTTAGAGATATTTGGTAGACAGTTATATGGTACTAACACAGTGCTGACCAGAGTTTTAGTCCCCAAAGAAAGGGGTTTGTACTAGAAAGCAAATCAGCAGACTGCATCCTTCATCAAGTAACTTTTACTACCAAAAAAATAAAAAATAAAAAAAATAAAGCTGATCTGAGCTATGGTCAGTTCTTCATGTCAGTTAATTTACATTTTGACGCATGTTTCTTAGCTCACAGATGATCAGAATGATTTCTCTTTGAGAAACACTACTAGTCCAGAGTCTAAGAGGAAATTGAATTCAAGATGTTGATAAAGAAGTATAAATTGCAAGGGGGGCCTGGGTGGCTTAGTTGGTTAAATATCCAACTCTTGATTTTGGTTCTCTCTCTCTCTCAAATAAATAAATAGGATCTTAAAAAAAAAAAAAAGATGTAGGGAAGTATCAACTCACAGAGTGAGTGATTATGCATAACATAATAATTAACTTACTTTTAAAGACAATGCCAGATATGTGTAAGCTAAAATACTAGCTCTGTGTAGTTCAGAGATGAGTATGCAACTCTAGATAAAAGTAGAGATAGTTTTATTTGCTTCATGTGCCAAATTACCCACTAGGAGGAAAAACATTTATAATTGAAAGGAAATTTTAAGAAGTTCAAAATTGTGAGTTATGCCTGTATAAAAGGTCAATTTTCAGCCCAGCTTTCTGCATGTATCTGGAGGTACTTGGTCCTCTAAACACTGAGCATCTCAACTCAGTGGTTAACTGAGCCACCCAGGCGTCCACTTTCCCTTTTTTTCTTAAATGCTTCATCGTTTTTTTGTTCAGGGTCTATGTCCATTCCTTTCCCAGGTACCTCTATGCACACTTCTTAAAATTAGGTGTTTCTTTTTTTCATATCTCCTGATTTCTCTTAGTATTTGCTAATACTCCCAGCATTTTATCTAATACTAATATAATTTATACTTCTTTTTTTTTTAAGATCTTATTTATGTATGTGAGAGAGAGCCAAAATCAAGAGTCAGACATTTAACCAAGTTGCTTCTTTTTTATTAGCCTCCAAAGTTCAGGTTTTAGCTTTATCTGAGCTGCTCAGTCAAATAACACTTGTTTATCAGCTTTCAAATCCAACTTTCTATTCTAATTTTAATCCTTTTTGTTTTCTCTTTTTTTTCTTCCAAATTTTTATTTAAATTCTAGTTAGTTAACATATAATGTAGTATTGGTTTCAGGAGAAGAGTTAGCGATTCATCACTTATGTATAACACCCAGTGCTCATCATAACACATACCTTCCTTAATACCTATCACCCCTTTAGCCCATCCCCTGCTCACCTACCTCAGCTTGTTCTTTATTATGAAGGATCTCTTATGGTTTGTGTCCCCCTCTCTCTTTCTCTTTATTCCCCCCTTCCCACATGTTCATCTCTTTTGTTTCCTAAATTCCAAATATGAGTGAAATCATATGGTATTTGTCTTTCTCTGACTGACTTATTTCACTTAGCATAATACACCCTAGTTCCATACATATCATTGCAAATGGCAAGATTTCATCCTTTTTGATGGCTAATATTGAACACATACCACTTCTTCTTTATCTGTTCAACAGGTGATGGACACTTGGGCTCTTTCCATAATTTGGCTATTGTTGATAATGCTGATTTAAACATTGGGGTGCATGTACCCCTTTGGATCTGTGTTTTTATATCCTTTGCATAAATACATAGTAGTGTAATTGCTGGGTCGTAGGGTAATTCTACGTTTACCTTTTTGAAGAACCTCCATACTGTTTTCCAGACTGGCTACACCAGTTTGCATTTCCACCAATAGTGTAAAAGAGTTCCCCTTTCTCTGCATCCTCGCTAACATCTATTGTTTCCTGTGGTGTTAATTTTAGCCATTCTGACAGGTGTGAGGCGATATCTCATTGCCCTTTTGATTTGTATTTCCCTAATAATGAGTGATGTTAAGCATCTTTTCATGTGTCTGTTAGCCATCTGATGTCTTTTTTTTTCCTTAAAAAATAAAATAACCCGTTTATTATTGATTTTGAGAGTGTATGATCAGTAATTGCCATAACTGTAAAATTTTTAGCTTCTGGTAAAAATAGTCTTTTTTTTTTTTTTTTGGAAAAAAGTCTTCTGTCCATTTCTTAACTGCATTATTTGTTTTTTGGGTGTTGAGTTTGATAAGTTCTTTATAGATTTTGGATACTAACCCTTTATCTAGTATATCATTAGCACATATCTTCTCCCATTCCATCGGTTGCCTTTTAGTTTTGCTGTGCAAAAGCTTTTTATTTTGATGAAGCCCCAATAGTTCATTTTGCTTTTGTTTCCCTTGCCTCTGGAGCTGTGTCTAGTAAGAAGTTGCTGTGGCTGAGGTCAAAGAGGTTGCTGCCTGTGTTCTACTTTGGGATTTTGATGGATTCCTGTCTCATATTTAGAGTAAGAATGTGTTAGAAAGTAGTCCAGTTTGATTCTTCTGCATGTTGCTTTCCAGTTTTCCCAAAACCATTTGTTGAAGAGACTTTTTTTTCTTTTATTTATTTATTTATTTATTTATTTGTTATGTTATGCTAATCACCATACATTACATCATTAGTTTTTGATGTAGTGGTCCATGATTCATGGTTTGAGTATAACACCCAGTGCTCCATGAAGAGACTGTCTTTTTTCCATTGGTTATTCATTTCTGCTTTGTCAAAGATTAGTTGAGGGTCCATTTCTGGGTTTTCTGTTCTGTTCCATTGATCTATGTGTCTGTTTTTATGCCCGCACCATACTGTCTTGATGATTATAGCTTTGTAATAGAGCTGGAAGTCTGGAATTGTGATACCAACCAGCTTTGCCTTTCTTTTTCAACATCACTTTGGTTATTTGGGGTCTTTTATGGTTCCATACAAATTTTAGGATTGTTTGTTCTAGCCCTGTGAAAAGTGCTGATGGTATTTTGATAGATATTGCATTAAATGTATAGATTGCTCTGGGAAGTATAGACGTTTTAACAATGTTTTTTCTTCTAATCCATGAGCATGGAATGTTTTCCATTTCTTTGTGTCCTCTTTAATTTCTTTCATCAGTGTTCTATAGTTTTCAGAGTACAGATCTTTTACCTCTTTGGTTAGGTTTATTCCTAGGTATCTTATAGTTTTTGGTGCAATTGTAAATGGGATCAATTCCCTGATTTCTCTTTCTGCTGCTTCATTATTTGTGTATAGAATTGCTATAGATTTTTGTGTACATTGATTTTATATCCTGCGACTTTGCTGAATTCATGTATTAGTTCTAGAAATTTTTTTGGTGGGGTCTTTCAGGTTTTCCACATGAGTATCATGTTGTCTGCAAACAGTGAAAGTTTGACTTCTTCCTTGCTGATTTGGATGCCTTTTATTTATTTATTTTTTATTGTCTGATTGCTGAGGCCAAGTCATCCAGTACTATACTAAATAGTGATAGCTCTTATTTGTTGTGCTTTTTCTCCAATTCTATTTTCCTTTGTAGCCTTATTTTTGTTTCTCTTAACATTTTAGTGGATCTTAGGAAGGTGCAAATAAAGACATGTGCTAACACCACGCACTTGCCTGGAAGCCCAAATTTGTCACATGTAAGGTAAATATGTACTCACACTGAAATAATGATCAGAATTTTTTCAGTGATTCTCCCTTTCTTCTTAACTTCGTTCTCCCTTCCTCTTAACTCCTAACTTTTTTCTGTTTTAAGCATATTTGCAATATCTTCCCATTTTATAAAGTAAATGGGTAGAATTTATGTAGATCTGAAATAAACAATTCCCTGGTTCTCTCTTTCTGATTCTCATTAATATGATTTGATTTCCTGACTTGAGCAAGACAGTGATTTAAGCCTCTGCCTTTTTTTACATCACGATAGGACTACAACTTCTGTTTCTCTAGGATTCAAATATGCAATTGCTATCACTTACTGCCTATGCAATTTGCTTTACCCTTTTATTTTTATTTTTTATTTTTTCAAGATTTTATTTATTTATTTGAGAGAGAGAGGGAGAGTGAGAGAGAGAGCGCATAAGTGGAGTGAGGGGCAGAGGGAGGAACGGACACCCTACTAAGCAGGTTGCCCTAAGTGGGACTCTATCCCAGGACCCTGAGATCATGACCTGAGCCAAAGGCAGACGCTTAACTGATTGAGCCACCCAGGCACTCTGCTGCTTCACCCTTCTAAAAGCTGAGTTTCTGACATATAAAGGCTACTTATCCTCTTCTCTTTCTCAGACTAAGCAAATTAATCATTCAGCTTTTTCCTTAGAGCTTTTCTTCCCATTCCGTAAATCATTTTATTGATTTCAATATTTTTTATATCTCTACCTTTAAAAAGTAATTAGTATTAAGTACTGAAGTTAAGTAGAGTTAAGAAGAGTTCAGATTCAAAGATTCATATTTCTTTTCATTAGTATCTTTTAAAAACTCAAATGAAATTACATTGTAGACTTTAATACAATTTAATTTTGCTTTGCATTGCTTTCTCATCCATTTTTCTTTGCTGTGTCCTGTAGACTAACTAATATATCTGTATATTGTCAATTTATCATCTAGGCCACATCATTTTTGAGTAAGTATTCATTTATATTTCATGGCAAATACAAACAAATAAAAACATACTCATTAACAGCAGCTAAAAATATTTATAAAGTGTGTTAGTTTCTGGAACCTCACAGTATCTCTGTGTTTCCATTGTGAAACCATAACTGCAAGTCATATGCCTAATAGAATTTTTAGAATCATCGTCTATATAGCATATTCAAATATCTGGAAAAATAAAGTATCAGCTGCTTGTGAAATTTTGAATCTATTCCAAAATTCAATTATATAGTATTTAATTTCCAATTAAGTCTAGAACTATATTTTTCCATCTCCCTGAATTGGTCATTTGGCTTTTTTGGTGCACATAAAAAAAGGAAGAAGTGGCACACAACTGAATGATATAGATTGTTCATGCCACTAAAAATATCAGATCATTCAGTTGGATACAGTTATGGACAAAACCCTTCCAAAAGTCAAAAACTATTTATAGTTACTTAAAGTCATAATTACAAATGATTGTTTTATATTGAGATAAACAAAAGAAAGGGGAAAAGCAAGGAGAGGAGTAATATTTGGAGAGTGATTATTATGATCCAAACACTGTGCTGGCTTTTCTTTGTATCTTATTTCATTTAATACACATGCCTATCCATATGGATACTGATTTCTTTGTTTCTATTTAATTGTCAAAGACACTAAAATTTTTACTACTAATAACAATAAAACAAAATAACTAATATTTATTGAATACCTAATAAAATTTAATAATCTAAATTATATATGTGTGTTCTAAGATATATGAATTGTATCCTTACCTAAACAACAAATCTGTGGGATGTAGGTGGACTTATTGGCATAGATAAAAATAAGAAGACTACAAATCAGAGATGTTTAGTAACCAGTACAAATTAAGAAATTTAGTAAGTACAGTAGCTGGGTTGTTTTACTCCTGAGCTCCCACCGCTGCCACTAAGCCATATTGTTTTCTCATATTCTGGTTAATTTATCTCTGAATTTGTTCCTTTACATGCAATTTGTTATTTTTATTGAGAGCTATTTTGAAAATTGTATCAGTATTTTGTCTGCATTTTTAAAGTTGCTGAATATTTATTCGTCACCATTGGGACTGATCTTTTTGTAAGTAAGCAGATCCACAGATGTACTCTAGTAATAATATAGTTGGCAGTAATAGGAGTAGTAGCTATAGTGTATAATGTAAGGCTATGCCATTTGCATAGTTTTAAATAGATCTTACAGTCTATTCATATTTTCTTTTCCTGGAACATAAAGAAATTTATAGTTACAATGATAATATCTTGAAATTTATATTTACTTTAAATTTATAGTTACAATGATAATACTTTCATCACGGTGTACCATTCTGTATAAATAAAATATTACGCTTGTATTAGATTGTTATCCATGTTTAACTCATTTGACCTATGGAGATAAAATCTGAAGCACTACATTACAGAATAAAATGAATTTCCCAATCCTGAAATTTTTTATTCATGGTGCTCTTATCCACAGAATTATTAATAAAAAACAACCTTTCTTTATTCAGAGATTCTCACAATATGGTAATTCAAAGATGTCTTTTATTTTACACTCACATTTCATACCTAATGTTGCAAAGCAGATATTTCTCACTGTAAGTGTTATTTATTGATGCTTAAAGGTTCAATGAATTATTCAGCCCTTTTACCCTTCTTGCTTTGTTGCACACCTATTGAGTTTTCAGAGCAGTTTCATATCAGTAAATTTGTTCTTGCTTTGCAGCTCCAATTTCATGCTTGGCCTTTTCTAAGTGACATACAAGAAAAATAAATAAGCAGAAGAAATAAAATATGTATACAAATTGCTTTAAATAACTCGATATCCAAATCATTAAAGCTCCCAAGGGTTTTGAAAATTAAGACATGAAAGCAAGGCTTCAGAAACAGGTTACATACAAATGTAATTGGCAAAAAAAAACTTGTCTTGTTAACATGCAGTCTGTGGAGAGTGGCATGTGTTTATAAGCATGTTGTATCCAGAATTGAAAAGCATTCTTGACAAATGAGTGCCTAAGAGTTCAAGGACTCACTGCCACTTTGTATCTCATATTGTCACATGCACACATAGAGGTTAACAACCAAAGATTGGATGGCTACTCTGATCAGAATGAACAGACAATTCTAATAAAATGGTAGTGTGAGGTATGAAGTCCAGAACCTCAATATCTTTGGTTCCTGTGGAAAGGAACCAAAACCACTCTTCTTTATACCTTCAAATAGTTGGCTATCCAGTCCAGAAAATTTATTTTCCTTAATAAGAAACTGATATCTTGTTCTTTTCATCATAAAGAATAAAGTGATGTTAATATGAGGGAGACCATTTGTACCTTCCAACAAACATATGTTAAAGTCCATGAGTAAAAATTTGCTCTATTTTCAACAGATTCCATTTGAATTTAATGAGAAAATATATTCTCTCTTAATGTATTTTAGATTCATGATTACAGCATCTATCCCCTTTTTAAAATACTGAACTAAGTGTAAATATTTAACAATTTCCAAGAATGTACTTCCATCCACCTAACAATCCATTCAGTTTTCATCAAATGTGTAGTTTTTGAAAAAAGAAGAAATAAAAATGTCCTATTCCTTATTACACAGCCATCAAAAAAAAAAAAATGAAATCTTGCCATTTGCAATGGTGTGGCTAAGCGAAATAAGTCAGTCAGAGAAAGACAATTATCATATGATCTCACTGATGTGAGGATTTAAGAAACAAAACAGAGGATCATAGGGGAAGAGAGGAAAAAATAAAACAAGACGAAGCCAGGAAGGGAGACAAACCATAAGAGACTATTAATCATAGGAAACAAATTGAGGGTTGCTGGAGGAGAGGGGGGTGGAGGGATGGGGTAACTGGGTGATGGGCATTAAGGAGGGCACGTGATGTAATGAACACTGGGTATTATATAAAACTGATGAATCCCTGAACTCGACCTCTGAAACTAATAATACACTATATGTTATTTAATAGAATTTAAATAAAAAATGTTTAAAAATATTCTGTTCCTGAAAGACTCATAGTTTATTAAAAAGACACAGATAATAAAATAAGTACTACTGAATGGTTCATGCATGATGTTAGAAGTATGTTCATATAGTTTCACTTTTTAAAATTCTCTCAAGACACTGGAAGCTTAACACTTTCAACAGAATCAATGTTTTTTGTTTGTTGCAAAGAGTGTTAGCACACGTTTTTGTTTTGTATTGTTTACCACTTTTTCAAAATCCAGACTGAATCCCCCTGTCTGTTACAGTAGGAAGTTTCTGCATGTGGGGATACAACCTTTTCAATCTTTAGGATAACTTTACTCAAACATAATCTAATTTAGCCATTCAACGATTACTACTTACAAGTAGCACATCTAAGATTAAGGAAGGAATAAGATATCTCCTTATTAAGTTCTATGCAGTAGGTCTTTTAAATTATCTAATTTAATGCTCACAATACCTTTTTTTCCCCAATACTTATTTAAATTCTATTTAGTTAGCATATAGTATAATATTGATTTCAGGAGTAGAATTTAGTGATTCATCACTTACATATAACACCCAGTGTTCAACACAAGTGCCCTCCTTATGCTCATTACCCATCTGGCCCACCCTCCACCCACCTCCCCCCATCAACCCTCAGTTTGTTCTCTATCCTTAAGAGTCTTCTATGGTTAGTTTCCCTTTCTCTTTTTTTCCCCTTTCCCTATGTTCATGTGGTTTCTTTCTTAAATTCCATATTTTAGTGAAATAATATGGTGTTTGTCTTTTCCTGACTGACTTATTTCACTTAGCATAATGCACTCTAGCCCTTTCACATCGTTGCACATGGCAAGATTTCATTCTTTCTGATTGCTGAGTAATATTCCATTGTATATATATGCCACATCTTCTTTACCCATTCATCAGTCACCACGACTCTCTCCTAATTTGACTATTGTTGGTGATGCTACTATAAGCTTCAGAGTGCTTGTGCCCCTCTGAATCAGTATTTTTGTGTCATTTGGGTAAATGTCTAGCAATTGCTGGGTTATAGGCACCCACAGCTTCACCTGCATTAAGGAAAGAATTGTTAAATAAAGCTCTCTGTTTATAACCAGATGACAACATTGACAACAGAACATCAAACCAAGTGAGAAACAAAAAGTAAATTGTTTCTTTTCTCCTCATTTCTCTCTCTCTCTCTTTTAAGATTTTATTTATTTATTTGACAGAGAGAGCACAAACAGGGGGAGGAGCAGAGGGGAAGGAAGAAGCAGGCTCCTCACTGAGCAAGGAGCCCGATGCGGGGCTTGATCCCAGGACCCTGGGATCATGACCTGAGCCGAAGGCAAACACTTAACCAACTGAGCCACCCAGGCACCCCTCCTTCTCATTTTTCTGACAAATTTTAAAAACCTTTCCACCTTTTATGGAGACAAATTTTCAAAAGTGTTTCTATCTATGAAAATAATAAAATGTAATTTAAAGACACTTCATATAATCATGCAATTCAACACACTTCCATTACTATAAATTATAAAACAAGCACCTGTTGAATACTGAATCTCATGAGGGGAGATGCAATTTTGTCTCCAGTAACAAATCACTTGGCTATATCATCTGGATTTTGGCTTTTTTGTGACAACTTCATTAGCTGTAGGCAAGTGTATTACATTAAATGTCGAATTGCATTAAACTTTTAAAAATATCTTTACCATTTTCTTTTTTTGGTACTGAATCCTTAGACTTACCCCCTCAAAAATGTTTAAGGTAAATTTCTTCTTAAATTTGATTTGCCTGCAAACTAAAATAGGTATTCATAGCTATCTTAATATATTCTCTCTCTCTTTTTTTTTTTTTTGCTCCTAGGTCATTCAATAATTTTCATGGCCTGTCTCTAGATCTTTTATAATTTCTGTATGCTTTGTATCTATGAAGACCAGATTATATAACATTCAGTTAGAAGCAATGGAGAATGTTATATATTACAATGGCAGAATTGTATAGAAGTTAGGGTAGCATTTATATAAACTGCCTGGTGGTTTTGAACGTATAGCTTTAAGAATTTTGCTTAGACATGATGACTTTCAGAGGAGTAAACCAAGCGTGGTCTTCTGTATTTCATCTACAAAAGTAGTGGTAACCGGTGCCCTCAAATCAGAGCTGGTTGTTCACAGTTCACATACTCTGTGCTTTTGCCTGGCAATTTATTTACTGTGGGGAGACCAATTTCCATCCATGTATATCATACTCCATTTCAACAAAGCAGTCACCTGAAACTTAAACAAATGCTCTTCACTTGGCCTTTCTCTGGATTTGTATAAATACTCTCAAATGCATTGGCTAAGACCAGAACAGAAAATCATCTATAACAGTAAACTTTTTTCCAGCCTCAATAAAAATTAAACAGTCATCCTAATGAACTTTTCATTAGGAACGATTAAATGGCTCATCTTTGATGCAGACATTTATTTGAATGATTTTAATTACGATTTAACATGCCCTCATGTTGTCCAACGTATTCGTCTTAGTATCTTTTAACCTTGATTTACATAATTTTTGCTGTTCTATTTGCCTCCATTCATTGTAGGTCATTAATGAGATTTAATTTACACTGACATTTCCAATGAGACCTATTTTTATATTCTTTTTCCAGATTGAGATGCTTCTATAGTTTTCCAATTTTTTTAAGCTAATAAAGTTCCCTTCACATCTCCATATGTTCTACTTAACAAGACTTTTAAAAGTCATTTCAAAACCTTTATTCCAGTTACAAATATAGCATTTTATTCTTCCCATGTAATACTGTTTATGCCTTCAAAATTTTATGACAACTTGAAGTATAGTATGATCAATGAATATTACTCCCAAAGTAAGAGATTTAGTAATTTATTTTTCTTAATACCCATATAAATAAAACTGAAACTCTTTTATTATATATTTTCTAGATACCTGAAAAATGATGAGCACATTAACAGTAAAATCCTTTCCTTTGAAAAATTTTCTTACCCTTACCATAATTACTAGATTAATATGACTGGGGAGAGGAGGAAATATAGCAAATATCTCACCATTTGTATTGGTTGTCCTTTTTGTGTATGTATTTTTTTTAACTTGAAATTTATCAGCATCTCCTATTTCCAAAAAGTTACCTAGTCAAACACTTTGTAAGAAATCTTACTGTTATTCCTACTGATTAATAATTTCAGTTTCACTTCTTACATTCAACCTAAAAGTTGCCCCCATTTAAAACATTAAATACTTTCTACTATTTTTACCATGCATGTAATAACTTGAAGAGTAATATGAACTGACAAGGAAATAGAGAATGAAATTTACTCACATCATTGTTTGATCTACCATAAAAATTTTTTAAAGGCCATTTTTATGTTCCCTGTCTCAAAACACTTGAATGAACTTTATGGAATATATACTGGGCATTGTGCTTTTATGTTTTGGTTACTTGAGTCTTTTGCAAGATGAAGAACCAATTCTGCAAAAGAAGTTTCTCAGAGAGCAAGTACCCAACCATACCAATGATAATATCTAGTTTCTATTAGAAAAAATAAATATTCCCTGTGTTATTTTATTATGGCAGATGAAATAAAGAAAATAAGAGGGAACAAAGGCAGCAGGAATGTAGAGTTTTCTCGTTGCCTTCATGTAATTTATCTTGTTTCTCCCCATAACCTGTGATCATTAAAATATCAATTTATTAATTATCCTGATCTATTTTAATACAGCTGCTTTCTAAACCTTTAATAGGCATGTATCTAACAGATATGATTTAAATAAAATCAATAGCACTGTATTTATTTGGAAAATAGTGTACATTCAGAAGTTAAGGTTTTAATGATCTTGGTAATAATATGCTAAGTAGTATATCGTTTGGTGTTTGAAGTCCCTTGATCTTAAACTGAAATGATTACAGTTATGCGGAGTTAATTATCCATTGCCAGTTTGAAGATTTGTAGGAGTTACATAATTTTACATAATTCTGTGATTTTGCTGTAATACAGATTCTTGAAATTATCTCACCAATCATTTCCTTTCTGGGCTCTTCGAAATTTCTTAAAATATTCTTTTCATAATATTTTGTTGTGCAAGAATAATAGCTGCATCTAAAGAGAAGCATGGATGTTTTTAATCCTGGCTCTTTTACCAATTAGTTGTAAATCCAGTTGATGTGCCTGGACTGGAAGCTTTCCTTTTTTTAAAGATTGATTGATTGATTGATTTGATTTGATTTGATTTTTATTTTTTTTAGATTTTTTTTTTTTTAAAGATTTTATTTATTTATTTGACAGAGAGAGAGATAGCTAGAGCAGGAACACAAGCAGGGGGAGTGGGAGAGGGAGAGGCAGGCTTCCTGCCGAGCAGGGAGCCCGATGCGGGACTCGATCCCAGGACCCCACGATCATGACCTGAGCCAAAGGCAGACGCTTAACGACTGAGCCACCCAGGCGCCCTGATTGATTGATTTTAGAGAGAGCATGCAAGTGTAAAGGGGGCAGAGAGAGAGGGAGAGAGAAACTTTAGCCACATCTCTGGGCTCGATCCCATCATCCGAGATCACGACCTGAGTCAAAACCAAGAGTCGATGCTCAACTGACTGGGCCACCCAGGTATCCTGGGTTGGATGCTTCCTTAAGCCATTTCCACATCTAGAAATTTTTAATAAGAAATTACTTTCCTTCTGAAGAACCCACAGTGGAGCCTATTTCTTCTATGTCATTTAATATATCTAACTTCCTCTTCCTGGACTTTGAAAGCCTTCAGGAATCTCATATCACCTTCCAGATAAACCTATCTTGAGCTTTTTAAAAAAAAATTTTATTTTTATGATCTATAATATTATTCACAAGAGTTGCTATGCCGTACATTATATTGCCATGACTTATTTAGGTTATAACTGGAAGTCTGTACTTCTGGATCCCTTTCACCTGTTTCACCTACTCTCCAACCACCTTCCCCAGTAGCAAGCATTGTTCTGTTCCCTATATCTGTGATGCCAGTTTTGTTTGGCTCGTTTTGTTTTTAAGATTCCACATATGAATAAAATCATACAGAATTTATCTTCCTCTGATTTCATTTACATAATTCCCACAAGTTTCATCCAATTTATCACAAATGGCAAGATTTTATTTATTATTTGTTTATGCCTCAATATTATATCATTGTATGTATACACACATCTTTTTTTTATCCATTCATCCATCAGTGGACACAGGTTATTTTCATATCTTGGCTATTGTAAATAATACTGTAAATAGACATAGGGTTGCATATATCTTTTGGAATTAGTGTTTTCATTTTCTTTGGATAAATATCCAGAAGTGGAGTTGCTATCTAGAGGTTCTATTTTTAATTTTGGGGGGAACTTCCATACTGTTTTCCATAATGGCTGCCCCAAATTACATTCCCAACAGCACTGCACAAGGGTCCCTTTTTCTCCACGTCCTTACCAACACTCGTTATTTCTTGTCTTTTTGATAATAGCCATCCTGACAGGTATGAGGTGACATCTCATTGTGGTTTTGATTTGCATTACCCTGCTGATTAATGATGTTGAACATCTTTTTATGTGTCTGTTGGCCATCTATAGGTCTTCTTTGGAAAAATGTCTATTCAGATCTCCTGCCCATTTTTTAATCAAATTGTTTTTATTGTTATTATTCAGTTGTATGAGTTATTATATATTTTGGATATTAACCCTTTATTGGATATATGATTTGAAAATATTTTCTCCCATTGGTTCCCTTGTTTGTGGAGTCAGATTTAAAATAGTCATGAAGACCAATGTCTAAGTATTTACCTCCTATGTTTTCTTCTAGGAGTTTTATGGTTTCAGGTCTTACATTTAAGTCTTTAATCCATTTTGAATTAATTATCATGTACAGCATAAGAAAGTGGTCAGGTCTTATTCTTTAGCATGTGCCTGTCCGGTCTGCCCAACACCATTTATTGAAGAGACCATCCTTTCCCCATTGTTTATTCTTGCCTCCTTTGTTGTAAGTTAATTGACTCTGTGTGTGTGGGTATATTTTTGGCTTCTTTATTCTATAAGCATTTTTTTATAAGTAGGCTCCATGCCCAGAGTGGAATTCAACACAGGGCTTGAACTCACGACCCTGAGATCAAGACCTGAGCTGAGATCAAGAGTCAGATGCTTAACTGACTGAGCCACTTGGGCACCCCTGAGTTCTCTATTGTATTCCATTGATCTATGTGTCTAGTTTTAGGTCAATATCATACTGTTTTGATTACTATAGCTTTGTAGAATAGTTTCAGATCAGGAAGCATGATGCCTACAGATTTGTTCCTCCTTCTCAAGATTGTTTTGGTTATTTGGGGTCTTTGGTTGTTCCATACAAATTTTAGGATTGTTTGTTCTATTTAAGTGAAAAAAATGTCATTGAAATTTTAATAGAGGTTACATTGAATCTGTATATTGCTTTGGGTAGTATGAACATTTTAACAACATTCTTCCAATCCATGAGCATGGAATATCTTTCTATTTCTGTGTCTTCTTCAGTGTATAGGTTTTTCTTTGTAGTTATCCAGAGGTTCACATATAACATGCTATATATATATAGTCTATTTTAAGTTGATAACAATTTAAATTTGAACTCACTTATTCCAAAATTCTATATTTTACTCCCTCCCCTCCACATTTTATATTTTATGTCACATTTTTGTATCTTTTTATTTTATGTATCCCTTAATGAATTGTTATAGTTTTAATTTTATTACTTTTTTATTTTAACCTTTATACAAGCTTCATAAATTAACTTATCTACTAGCTTTAGTAGATGCTTACATTTATCAGTGAGATTATTACTTTTGTATGTTTTATTTTTTGTTATTAATTAGTGTCATTTTTAGCTTAAAGAAGTTCTGTTAGCATTTCTATTAAGGTGAGTTTAATGATGATGAACTCCTTTAGTTTTTACTTGTCTGGAAAACTCCTTATCTCTACTTCAATTCTGAATCATAATCTTGCCAAATAGAGTATTCTTGGTTGTAGTTTTGTTGTTGCTGTTGTTGTTGTTTCCTTTCAGCACTTGGATATTGTGCCACTCTCTTCTGGCTTGTAAAGTTTCTGCTGAAAAATCTGCTGATAGCCTTATGGGGTTTCCCTTGTATATAACAAGTTGTTTTGTTCTTTCTGTTTTTAATAATCTCTCTTTAACTTTTGATATTTTGATATAATGTGTCTTGATGTGGATCTCTTTGTGTTCATTTTATTTAGAACTCCCTGGGCTTCCTCATTCTAAATGACTGTTTCCTCTCCCAGGTTAGGCAAATTTTCAGCAGTTATTTCTTCAAATAAGTTGTCTGCCCCTTTCTCTCTTCTTCTAGGGTCCCTATAATGTGAATATTATTATACTTGATGTTGTCACATAGTTCCTTTCAGCCATGTTCATGTTTTAAAATTCTTCTTTTTGCTACTCAGCTGGTTGATTTCTGTTGCCCTGACTTCTGGATCATTGATCCTTTCTTCTGCTTCATCTAGTCTGCTGTTGTATCAAATTTCTAGTGTATTTTTCAGTGCAGTTATTTTACTCTTCAGCTCCATGACTTCTGGTACTTTGTTATATTTTTATCTCTGTTGAAATTCTCACTGTGTTCATCCATTGTTTACCCAAGTTCAGTGAGAATCTTTATGACTGTTACTTTGAATTCTTTATCTGGTAGAATACTGATCTCCACTTTATTAAGGTCTTTTTCTGAGGTTTTCTTATATTCTTTCATTTGGAACATATTTCTCTGAGTCCTCATTTTGCCTGATTCTGTGTGTTTGTTTCTGTGTATTAAGTGAAACAACCACCTCTCTTGGTCTTGAAGGAGTGGTCTTGTGTAGGTAATGAACCTTATTATCAAACTTTGCCCTAGCTCTAGGTTGTCTCTAAAACTTTTGTTTTGTCTAAGCAGCCTGATTTTTTTTTCTTGGTAGGTCCCTATTGTTGAGGGTGTGCCAAGACCTATTAGTGTTCTGGGTAGAGGGGTGTGGAGATTTCATTTAGCTCCTAGATTTAGGTTGACGAAAGCTAGACCCTCAGATAGCATCTTTTAAAGTATGAAAATATATACAGTCCTATGAGGTTGCAATTATAAACCCTGACCAGGTGATCTGGAAGTATCCTGTGAATGGTGGTTGCAGAAATCGGGGCTTCAGACAAGTGCAGAAGCTCCTTTCTGGGAGGTATCGCTGAACTGTAGCAAGGCCAGGGGAATGCATAGTGGTTGTGTCTCCTTGCTTACTTTCCACAAGACTGCCTTCATAGCCTTTAGAAGTCCTGAATCCTGTCTCTAAATCTGAAGCTCAAGGAAAAGTAAATGCACCTTTTTCTCAGGAAGTCTGGGGGTATGATTCATTCTGCTGCCTGTGCAGTACCCTGATAGTGGAAGCCTGCCAAGAACTGTCTTTCTGATTGTTATAGTTTTGCATAGCCCATGAACCCAAGCCCCCTTGGCCATCAGGGCTGGGAAATCAAGGGCTACCCCTGTGTGAATTGCATGCATCCACCATCTTTAGCAGAGAATTTGGAGAGCACAGGGGGTAGGACATGTTCTTTGGCTTTAACAAGACATCAGGAGAATGCCTTGCTTGTGTGCACCTCCTAGCTTCATCAGTGTAATAGAAAAAAGTGCCTTGTCTATGTGTGCAAAGGGTGGGAGAATTCCATGACTGGTGGCACTGGCTGGTCCCAGCCATAGGGTGGGGTGTACTGTAACCGCTTGAGTTCACTGGCTTTAGCGAGGAAGTAGGAGAATGCCATGACCACTTGCACTTACTAGCCCCAGTCAAAGGTCTGGGGAGTGCCAGAACCACTTGCCTCTGCCAGTCTTAGCAAGGTAGTGAGATAGTGCCATGTTTGCACAAGCCTGTGTTAGTATAATAGAGGGAAAGTACAAAAATGGTATTTTCTAGTAGTTCCATCTCTGAAAAGAATTTCAACTGTTTCTGGCCCCTCCAGCAGATGCTTTAAGATTAGCAAATGAACCTTCATCACATATACTCTGAGTACTTTTCAAACTGCAGTTTTTGCACTGGGTTCTGGGATGAGTGAGACCATGCTGAAGCCCTTTTAAAAGAGAATCTCAGTTTCCTATAGCCTTCTGGCTATTTTCTAAGCCAGACATTTTGGGGGCTTATCTCTCTGGTGCAGGTCTTAAGGGTTGGGGTGTCTGGTGTAGGACACAAACTCGCTGTTCCTCCAGGAGAAACTCTGAATTATGATATCCCCCCCTTTTGTGGGTTACCATGCTGGGGTTCATGTTTTGGTAAGACTACATCTCTGCCTCTCCTATCTGTCTCAATGTGGTCCTTTTACCCTTCGATGTAGAGGAGCAGTTCACCTATTTTCAGTTGTTTTTCACAGGGACTTGTTCTGTATGTAGATTTGATGTATCCATGAGAGGAGGGGAATTCGAGATATTCCTATGCTGCCATCTTGGACTGCTCCTCTGTCCAGAGCTTTTTAGTCACTAATTTCCAACATGTGTTTTTTGCTCTAAACTAGTGAGTATTTTTAGTATTCTCTTTCCCATTTTTTTGGACTTAATTTACATGCACAGTTGTATAATTTATATATCTTGTATGTGCATTTATTTTAGTACCAAACACATATTTATTTGTGATTTTTTTTCCTCTCTCATCATGTGAGACTTTTGAGAGATTGAAAATGAGAGTTTTCATTTATTTTTGTATTCTCCCACTACTAAAATCAGAGATACTGGTTCCATAAAAACGTTTTTGAATGAATGTGGTAGCCAAGAATTTTACCTCCATGATCTTTGCACCCGGGTATTATACCTGTAAATATTTTGTTACATATCAAAAGGGACGTTGCAGATAGAATTACATTGCTAATCAGCTGACCTTAAAATAAGGAGATTATTGTGGATTATCCAGATGGACCTGATGTAATCTCTTGGACCCTTAAAAGCAGATGAGAAAGACCAAATGGTCAGAGAAGAGGTAGTCAGATGGGAAGGCAGATGAGCTGAGGCATGGGAAGGACTTGACCCCTCTTTGCTGGCTTTGAAGATAAAGGGGACCAGGATCCAAGGAATTCTGACAGACTGGAAGCTGAAAACTACTCCTGGCAGAGTCCAGACAGAAAATGGGACCTCAGTCCCATAACTGCATGGAATTGAATTTTTGCCAACCAATGTATGCTTGGAAGTTTATTCTTCCCCAGAGCCTCCATTAAACAAAGTAGCCCTTCCCTCACATTGATTTTAGCATGTGGAGATCCATGTCTGCCATTCAGAATTGTGAGATAATAAATTTATGTTATTTTAAACTAAGTGTGTGGTAATCTGTAATAGCAGCAATAGAAAATTAATGTAGTGATTAATGCTTATATGTTTGAATATTTTTCTCCTACCTTTGCCTTTACATTGGACATTATTTCTTTTCCTTCACATGTCTGTATTTTTTCTTCTGGGCTCATCTTAGTCATACCATACCCTAGGAATCTTTGAGGTTTCTACCTTGAACTGATCATCTTTTTTCTCTGCCTTCTCAAATATATATATATATATATATATATATGTATATATGTATATCACACTGCTGTTATATTTCGTGTTGCCTTACTGCCTAATTTTAAGGTTTATTTAATCATACTGTCACATACTGTTGAATAATAATTTTGTATGTATGTATTTTGTTTCCCACATGGATTTGCAAACATAGCTTTAGGAGGATAGTGGTGATTATGAAATACTCATTGATTGATTCTTTTTTTTTAATTTAAAAAATATTTGTAATTAATCAAATGATTATTAAATGCTTAAAAAAACAAACAAACTTCCAGCATTTCGAAACAGATTTTGGCCTTGATTTTGTAGGTAAAAAAGATGCATTAAGGGAGAAGGATCCTTTACATTACCTTTTGGACATCTAGTAAACCACCCAAAAGAAGCCAAGTATATAAAATCAAAACATATATAACCTTTTTAGGGTAGCAGGTCTAGTTCAAGTATTGTGACAGTAGACCAGCTGGTGTAAATAATTTTTTATTTACATAGGACTGAGAGGCAGCTGGAAAGACTGCAGATTTTTGGAAGTGGTATCAATGTCAACTTGTTAAGATACAAGATTTTCAAATAAATAAAGATGTGTTTGTGGTTGTGGCTTCTAAAAATTCACCGAAAATTAGGATAACATTCTACTTTCTATTTTTATACTAGAAAACTATCATTTTAAAATGGAATAATAACAAATATGCTCTTTTTAATTTTACTGGGGAAAAAAAACATGTTGAAGCATCTTACTGATTTTCCTAAAAATATACCAAAGTAGGTCTGGTTGACGATGGAGAAAGAATGTAGGCATCATTAGGAACCTAATAATCAAAGGTTGGTTCATTTAGCAAAAATAGGTAAAGTTACCCATAATATTTCTTCTTATCTAAAGATTCGCCTTGAAGCCTATTCCTAACATATAGCTTATGAAGCCAAGGAACTATGTTATAGACAATGCCACAAATTCTAGACAGCCTCTAGAATTCAGAGCAGTTACTTGGATTTTCTTCTGAGTAGTTTCTCCCTATTTACTTACCTTATCAGCATTTTAAAAATATAAATTCTAGCCTACAAAAAATTGCTTGCCATCTGTTTCAAAAGATGTTCTAAGAAGACAAAAGAAAATATATCCAAATCAACCAAGCAGTGTTCACTGAGTCCCTATTTTCAGCAGGGTTCATGTTAGCAGAGAGAGCAGGCAGAGAGAGCCCATATACAGCGGTGTTGATATGGTCTGGTCTCCAGAAAGCATGTAGTGTAGCTAGAAATGCAGGAAGCTAGGAAAGAAAATAATGGTAAAGGGTACATGGTAGTATACTAATAAGTGCTAAATATTTTGATGCAAACTATACTACATACTCTTCAAGAATGAGGACTATTTGACATCTTTAAATTCCCCATCTTAGTTACTCAGTAAATGTTTGTTCAAAGAATACATAAATGAGAACAGAAAGTGTTCAAAGGGGGACTAGAACACCCTGAGAGGGCTTCATGAACTGAGAGGATCTTAGAAAAAGCCTTCAGGGCTAAGCAGAAACTGGGTTAGTTTCTGGAATATCCTCCCACAGTTTACCCCTCCCATCTAATTCAATACCTAGGTCAACAGTCATCTCAGCTCTGTGGATCAATTTTATTATATCCCACAAAAAATTATCCACACCCTCCTTACTGTTTTATAACCACTCTAGCAATTTCATGTTTATCAACATTTCTAGCTATATGTACTTGGGAAGTTATTTAAGCACTTTCTGCCTCAATGTTCTCATTAGTTGCATAATAGTCATTTCTATCTCATAGGATTATTGTATTGCATGAATTTCAATATCTAATGTACTTAGAGCAGTGTCTGGCACATAGTAATTCTTGAGAACTGCGAGCTTCTTTTATAATGATATTTTATTTTTGAGGGGCTGATATGAAATCCAAGTTCACTAAGAGTAAAATATGCCTTATTTCCACAGAAGTAAATACAATCTTACATAATAAAAGTGATTAATAACTATCCCTGAATTTGTTTGATTATGTAGAGAAAGAAAATATTTCATATAAAAATAAAATAAATTTACCAGAGGAACTGATAAATCATTTTTGAGAATTATTTTTATGCATGTGTGATTGTGGTTGAGTTTTAATATCATAGTTCTTGTTTATCAGCGTCAGGTTTTAGTATTATTTATATCATTTAAATGACTTATAGTCAAATTAATTTTGCTTGAAAAGACATGTATGATTTAAAATATGCTTATTTACAATGAACTATTCTATGCATATATGAAGTATACATAACCGATTTATAGATTATAAATTTAAGATATTGATATTACTTATAAACATAAGTTATAAACACTGGAAAAGACTGTGTGCATTTCAAATCTCTTGTCTTAGGAAAAAAAAGACAGTTTGCATGTTTGGTAGAACTTATTTTGCTTCATAATTGTTTTTAAACTTTAGACATGATGGAATTTTAAGTATTTTCATCTTTTAAAATGATTGAAGGAAATACTTTCTAAAAAGTTTGTGTTAGGAAGGTTTTGTTTTTATTTTGATCAAACCATCCTACCTAGTACATAAATAAAATCTTGACATCCCAAGTATGTTATGTTCTTGTAAATTGCCTGGGAATTACATTTACTGTCAAATCATTGTAGTTATTTTGTAATGTGTATTTTAATTTAGCCTGTAGAAGTAACAAAGTAATGTAATTAACAGTAGTTGAGGAATTATCTTCTTTAGGACAAAATGGTCACTTGTAACAAGAATGGACCAATCCAGCTTTTATCCTAAGCTAAAATTTTCATTAAAGTCAAGATGAGCAGTATATTGAGTCATGAAAGGTCAAGAAATTTCACAACAAAGTTTTACACAGAAATATTCAAAACAATTTTTAAAAATTACAGTCTATTTAATGCTAATTGTAATTTGAAACCTAAAATATAAAATGTAATTTTTAAGAAGTGTTTTTAATTGAATCCCAAATGTTAACATGTTGATTCCTGATTTCGTATTTGTGTGTGTGCATATGTGTATGATTACTTTGGATATTGTAGAGTCTTCTGAAGAAAATTTGAAATGTAAGTTTTTAAGTTTACATTTGAAAAATAATCGAATGCTTCTTATGGGCTAGGTACTAAAGACTTCACATTTATTGAGTACTAACTATGAGCCAGGCACTCTTATAGGTGATTTTTAGGTAACTTACTTAAATCTCATTGCAACCCTATGAATAAATACTTCATAATCACCATTTTCTGGGCAAGGAACAGGGGCATAGCATAGTTAAGTAGTATCAATTGACAGTAATGGATTAATAGTATCAGAACTGTAGTTACTAGTTCCAGAGTCCAGACTCATCCACTGTACTAACCATCTTCATCCAAACAGAAAATATATAAGAAAGACTGAAAGTTTAAAATTGCTTTTCTGTGAATTGTCAAATAACAACAACAACAACACATTATTTAATAAATTTACACTTTAAAATAGTACTTTTCAGGTGGGGGGTGGGAGGGATGGGGTGGCTGGGTGATAGACATTGGGGAGGGTATATGCTATGGTGAGTTCTGTGAATTGTGTAAGACTGTTGAATCACAGACCTGTACCTCTGAAACAAATAATACATTATACGTTAAAAAAAAAAAAAAA
>NC_138370.1:110840524-110950939 GCF_054177405.1 Leptonychotes weddellii | reverse complement strand
GGGGGGGGGAATCGGAGGGGGAGATGAACCGTGAGAGACTATGGACTCTGAGAAACAAACTGAGGGTTCTAGAGGGGAGGGGGGTGGGGGGATGGGTTAGCCTGGTGATGGGTATTAAAGAGGGCACATACTGAATGGAGCACTGGGTGTTATACGCAAACAATGAATCATGGAACACTACATCAAAAACTAATGATGTAATGTATGGTGATTAACATAACATAATTAAAAAAAAAGATCACTAACCTTTTGCTGATTACTAACTGTTGCTGAATGAAGCAAAGATTTAATTGTTCAGATAATCCTCCAGCCTTCATGTTTCAAATGTCCTTTATACTTTGAATTTGAGCAACCTTTGGGTTACTTTCTCATACATGAAGTTACTTCATTTCATTACTGAGTTTCATAATTCATAATTGATGTAACTAAAGAAAATTTAAGGGTAAGGGATTTGAGCCCACTATAGATTATTATTTCTACATGGTCATTTGGACATTTAAAATTGTACTTGATAATATTTCATGGTAATTCTGCAAATTTAAAAAATAAATATTCCTAGCATTTGGAGTTTTATGACATTTCCTGGTAAAATTACTGTTCTGTAACTTAGCAGAGCCAGAAACAAGTCCCTCATCAACCTGATAACACTGTCTACTTGAGAGAGTGATCATGTTCATTTATAGGTGATTTCTTTTGCTCAATTTTATTTTGAATTCTGCTTTCCTCTGGGTCATTTCTATGTTGGGCCACAGAAAATCTCTCAAGACTACTTCTTGTGAAGTTGAGAGGCCCCTATTTATTTTTCTGTTACAAGTGTTTACTTTTTCAAGAGCACATCTTTTCTCCTAAAGAAAATTTTGCATCTATTTAAATGTTTTGTCACTTTTCCCTTGCCAGGCTTACTGACTTTTAAACCTAAGCATTTGGAGTGTACAAATTCAATGATGTGTGCTAAGTTTTCCATCTATTTTAGACAAAGTACATCTACCCCTTCACCTTTACCTAGCTGCTCAGTACTATCTTCCAAAGAACCCAAGCATATCTGGCAGGTGTTATATATCTTGGCTGAATCTATGCTGCTTTCCAGCATTGTGAGATGAGTCTATACTAGGCTTGGAAGAAAATGGAAGAAAGTATATGTAGCTTTATTACTGTACCTTATATTTTAGTTTTAAGGTAGGTAATTTATGAAACTAATAACTCCTGGGTACACAAATGGATGATTTGAAAAAAAAATCTAATAATTAACACCTACTTTGTGTCTGGTATTATAACTAGGTATATTTATATTTTTAATAGTGTTTGTAATAGTTTCCTATTGCAGTTTTAACAAAATACCACAAATGTAGTGGCTTAATACAACACACATTTATTCTTTTACACTTCTGGGGGTGAGAAGTCCAAAATTAGTTACATTGGGCCAAAATCAAGGTGTCGGCAGACTGTGCTCTCTCTGAGGCTCTAAGGGGAGAATCTCTTTCTTTGTTTCTCCAGCTTCCGGAGCAGCATTCCTTGTATTCCTTGGCTGGTGGGCCTTTCTTCCATCTTTAAAACCAGCAAAATTTCATCTTGCTTCAGTAGTCACATTGTTTTCTGGTTTTTGTAGTCAAGTTTTCCTCTGACTCCCTCTTATAACACGCCTAATTACTTTTAGGACCCAACCAGATAATCCAGGACAATCTTAAAAATCCTTAGGTTAACATCTTCAAAGTCACTTTTGCCAAAAAAAGTGAACACTCACAGGTTCCAGGGCTTAGGACCTGGGCATTGTTGGGGTCACTTTCAGCCTATCACAGAGCCTGAAGCAGCTCCTTATCTAAGGATTTTAATTTATTTTTTAAATGAAGCCACTTATTGTGAATGATTAAATTTGCACTATGAAATAAAGACCATGCAGTTTATTAAAGAATTCATCTAAACATATTTGTATATGTTCAACTATCAACATTAAACTGAGGTGTTGTATGTTGTATTCCTTTCAAAGTCTATTCTCTGAAAATCTAATGAAAATCTAATGAAATCTAAGCCAGTGTAAACATAGAAAATGCCCTATCCCTATCCTCTCCTTTCAGCATTTTGATTTTGAATTACCCACCATCCTGTTTGCTGCCAGGGACAGTTTCAGTTGGAGTTATCTTTATCTGTTTAGGTCTTAACTTTAAGGAGAATATTTGCCAAGGATTTCTATTTTTCCCAACTATTTTCTTCTTAAATGTAAAAAATAAGTGCTGGATTGTGTACTTTATATTAAAAAGCAGCTAAAATATTTAGATCACACAAGAAAAAATTGAGCACGATAAAAATCAGTGGAGGGAAAGTGGGAAAACGTTTTAAGTGAAAATAACACCAGGGGTAGAGGTGAGAGAAAGTTCATGTGTCACCTTCCATGGGATCTGAGTTCCTACAAACTGAACAGTGTCCCCTTATGTTCCCTTAATACTTACTGTGCTGGGATCACTTACTTTATTTCCAGCCAGACTGAAGGCAGGATTGTGGCTTTTCCTTGCAGCTTCAACTTCCAGTTCTATGTCTGGAATATAATTGCAGAACAAATATTTGAAGCAAATTGGATTGGATTGTATAATAGGATGTGAAATATGAATTTGATCAAGGCAAAAATGCATGTATGTGTAAGAATTGGAGTGGAAGCACGTAAGAATAGAAATGGGTCACATTATTGAAATCCTTTAAAACCAAGAGGGAAAATTTGATCCGCAAACTACATTAAGATTGAACAGTAAAGGGCAGTTCATAGAGTCTTTAATTCTGACCTAAGATAATGAGAGTCTGATTCATGGTTAAATCAGTGAATGTAGAGGAAGAGATAAAAACACAGGTGGGTAGAAGAAAGAAGGAAAATTTCAAAGGAAAATGGCTAGGATAATATTGCCAACCGGATCTTTCAATGTATTTGTATGCAAGCTTGTTATGCATTTTTTAAAACTCTTTATTATTCAGCTTGAAAGCAATATTCATAATTTTGGCCTCTTTGTTTTTGGAAGATTTTTCCAGGTTTTGAAGTTATTCTGAAAACTGAATCTTAAAAATCATATTTCACCACTTCCTGCAGTATTTCCATCATTTTATTTATTCCAAGTCTAATGATTTCAAGTTACTAGGTGCAAGTCACCATTCAGCCATACCTTCTGTATTTATGAATTAGAGCTTTAATATTATTTCCCAATGTTGCTTCAGTAATATTTAATTTGGTCAGGAATCAGATTCACTCAAATACTAATACAGATATTTCTACTGTGTCCAATAAATGTTATCTCATTTGCCTATATGAATAAATAAAAATTTCCAATACTACTAACTTTACTTTGTGAAAATGACATTTTATGAATTTAATCTTTTCTTGGTCCAAGTCATTCTTTCTGGTCATACATTTATATTACAATCCCTGTAATAAAAATAAAATAGAAGATGAATCATTTAATTATTTAATTCAAGAAATATTTGTTGTATAACTACTACATTCATAGCACTGAAAGGAGCACATAATCCATGTGTTTTAAAGCTTTCATCTAATTTAAATGTTTTTTATTTTAATTCCAGTGTAGTTAACATACAGTGTTATGTTAGTTTCAGGGATACAATATAGTGATTCAACAATTCTATACATTACTCAGTGCTCATCATGATAAGTGTACTCTTTAATCCCCATCACTTATTTCACACAAAGCCACACCCATCTCCCCTCTGGTAACTGGCAGTTTGTTCTCTATAGTTAAGAGCCCGTTTCTTGGTTTGTCTCTCTTTTTGTTGAGGACTTTCATCCAATTTTTAAACTTTTCCAAATCTACATCTTCCCAAGGACTGACTGTATGGCTCCCATCTCTATCCTGACATACCTAAATATTCCTATTATTTCTTTAGTCTACTGGAAGTAAATCACATGAATAAATGGTATAAATACACTTAATTAATTCTTTAGTTTATTTTGACTGAAAATATATATCATGTACAATTTATTTCTACCTTTATTATCCCAGTTCAAGAATATCTTCAAATTCTATTTTTTTTAGTCCAGAAAACATTTACTTTAAAATATTAATTGTTTGATTTGAGTTTTTTATAATATGTCAATTTTAAAGTAACCCTTGATAATTTTTTACCATACACTTTCAACTAAATATGTAATTTCTTTGAGACCCTTTTTGAAGTGATAGTGACATTCTTGAAATAAGGGGCACTTTCTCTCTAACTTTAATTAATCTTATTAAGTTATAAATATTTGTTGAGTAAAAAAATAAAAAAAATGGAACAATAAAATATGTTTTTTGCTAAGAGTGCTTTGTGGGACATAAAATATAATGTTTCTTATAGATTTTATTAATCAAAAAATGGTAACATATTGACTTATCAATTTGTTTACAAAGTCCTATTCATATACAAGTATTATTACTCTAATAGAAAATTTTAGTGAAAGAAAAGCATTGGGGAGAACCAGCTGTTAGAGTTGAAGTTATGGTTATTATTTAGTTATATAGATGGTGAGTGTTATGTGAAGTGGAGGGTCAAGGAGCTGCAGAATGACTATTTAGGGATTGTGGTAACATAGTTTCTTGGTTGCTGGTTCCCAGAAACAATCCAAAATAAAAAATAATTGGGAGAAGAGTCTCTTCTTTCTACTACCTTAGAGATGATTCTGTCTTTAAGACCTATGTACAATTTCTAATATCTGTATACTAGAGGGTCAATCTTGTTCAAAAATCTATATCCTTAACATCACATTTTTTTCAAGTCCTGCCTTTTCCTCTAACGTTAATATTCTTAACTTTTTTTTGTTGTTGTTACAATTATTCCAGTTTATACCATTCTGTTGTTTACTTGCTTACTGGATTATTTTACACCTAAACATGATAACCATCCTATGCTGCTAAAAGAGCTCATCACCTTGCTGTTACTTTAACATTGCTATTGACCAGAGGGATAGAAATGACATGGTGACTCACCCCAGTCAGTGACATGCAGAGCATTTAAAGGGAAGATGTGTAGACCTTCTTGCATAACTTCGAGGGATAGGGTAATCATCAAAGGATACTAGAGCATATCACAGGAACATTTGACTAAGCAGTAGAAATCATGGTCAGCACCTTCTGTAGGGAGGTGTGAATAGAATAAATCTCTCTTTTAGATTTGCAAATGAGAGAATATATATACATGTATATATATGCACACACATATACATAATATGTTCTATTGTTATTTTAAATTAGTCTAAAGAAAGAAAATATGGACATTGTGAGTTTAAAGTAGAAATCAAAATATTTAAGAAGTAGACCATTCAATATAAAGTGGATTCTTATTCTTATTCTTAGATTGAATATACACTTCATTTATGAAGTCAAGGATCTTACTATTTATATGTATTTTGTCTGCTAGATAGTGTTTAACTCTTTCTCTGCCCCTAAGCCTATGTCTTCCTGGATCTCTACTCATGGGAGGAATTGAAAATTGCATAAGAAAATGAGGTGGTTTCTTTCTCACATTATTTTGTCATTTTAACAATGGACAAAAGTTCCATTTTCTTGCCTTTTTAGGGTTTTAAATAGTTTCTTCATTATAAGAAATGATAGAAAAGTCATTTTCTATGACTTTTAGAACATATTTACCTTAAAGGATTGTTGTGAAGATGAAATAAGATAATCACACATATAATGTGCCTGATTCATAAAGTTATCTGGATTCCGTTGGAAAGGAGAGGATACAAAGAGCTCCACTGGTCCTTTTTTTTTTTTACACGTACAACTGTGAATCTTTTTAAATAATTAATAAGACTCCATTTCTCTATTAGCATAGGCTAAAATCTGTAACATCCCTCTGCCATATGCAAATCTTAGAGGCTTCTGACAATGAAGTGATTTATTTCACACTTACATCTAAGAATAATGACAATTGGTAGGGTGGGTTTAGAGGAAGGCTCCTTTATATAGTTTTGCTGAATCCCAGGCTCTTTCAGTCTAGTGGCTTGATTAACATCTAAGATTTGAGTATCCCACTGGATTTTCTGTTTCCATCCAGCAGATGAAAGGAGAGAAAATATGCAGGGAATTTTAGAGTAGGTTTTATGGGCCCGGAGGTGGCATTCACTGCTGCCCATATTCTATTGGCCAAATCTTAGTTACCTGACTATACTGACGAACAACAAAGCCCAGGAAGTAAAGGTAACCATTTGTTGCATATTTAGCAGCTAGACTGTAGCTAGTCTCTGCCATGATGATGATGATAATGATGGTTGTTGGTTTGGAATAATCATTGTTATTAATTTCATCCTGAATGTGCACCTAAGATGTTCTGGATTAGAAACATATCAGTCATTTGTCACTGTTGTTGTCCCCCTTTACCCCAGTGTTTACTCCTGCAGTACACAATGAAAGACAACTAGTAAAATCTCCTATGATAATGACTTCACACCCCATGAGGGGATGAAAGAAAATGGATTTTAGATGCCTCTATACTGTAGAAAAGCTACCTTCTGCACATATCCAAAAAATGAGGGGAAAAAGAAAAACTTCTGTTCCTTTGAGATGGGAAGAAAAGGGTAATGGGTTCTCCAACCTTTTGGAATATAAATCTCTCCAATGGGCAGGCAAACCCCATCATCTCCAGCTTATATGACCTAGAGATGTCACCAAGATCCTGAGTCTCAGTCTCTTGAAATGTAAACACATACTTCCTAAGTTATGTAAACATCTCTTGAGTTCCCTCACTATCTATACATTGTAAACTGATTTCCCAAGTGTTGCTCATAGCCCAAACCTCAAGGTTCAACACAAAGTATTGAGAGTCAGCATACTGCATGAATATTAAAATATTTTCTTAACAGCCTGCAATGATAATGATGTCAATAAGCTAATATTATTGAGCACTTTTCATGTGATATAACTATTTCAATGTGTTACTTAGAATTTATAGTATCTTATTAATCACTACAACCCAAGGAGATGACTACTACTTGAATCCCACTTTACAGATGAGAAAACAAAGACACAACAGAGATTTTACCTTGTTTATTGTTGGCCCCCTTAAAGCCAACACAGTATCTTTCAAAAAGAATAGCTCTTGGTAACTATTTTTGAACAAATGATTAAGAACAGATTCTGAGTACACATGTAGCTAATCTCTCATAAATAGTTATAGTCTATCCAGTTTTTTTCCTCTGAGGACCACAGTCTATGGAGTAAACCAAGGGAGAAGCAGGTAACTGGTGAGAATGCATTAACTTTGGACAAATTAAGAGCCTTTCATCATCTATTTAGTTTGCTTAATCATAAATTATAATTTCAATTTCTACTGATGCTTACTAAAACAAAAGCATACTCACAATAAAGGGTAAAAAGATGTAGGGGAGGTGGCCCAAGCCTGAATTCTGACATCTTCTGTTCCTCCTGGAACAGTATGAGCTTGGCCACTCACTTCACCTTCTCCTCCAGCTATCGGGACCCAAGGTCCATGCAGTTACCCAGACACTGGGTCCAGCTTCTCAGCAGCATGGCCAGAATCTATGCAGGCGCTGGGAGTCAGGCTTATGGATCTTGGTGTCCCTTTCTGCCAGCTTACAGGCCAGCTGGAAGTCCTGGGGCATGACCATGGGGATGGCCAGGGGCCTGGTGGGCATAGGGTGCATCCAGGGTGAGAAAGGGACTATGTAAGACCTGAAAGATTGTCTGCCCTCCTATGTAGAGAGGGTGAGGAGCTGGAAGGCTGATAACCAGAGACTGGAGATCAAAATCTGGGAACACCTGGAGAAGAAAGAAACCCAGGTCAGGGGCTGGGGACATTACTTCAAGACCATCAAGGAGCTGAGGACTCAGATCTTTACAAATTCTGTGGACAGTGTCTGCATCATTCTACAGATTGGCAATGCCCTTCTTCCTGCTGATGACTTCAGAGTCAAATATAAGATAGAGCTGGTCATGCACCAGTCTGTGAAGAGTGACATCCATGGACCTCACAAGGTTGTTGATGACACCAATTGTCACTTGGCTGCAGCTGGACATGGAATTGAGACTCTCAGGGAAGAGCTGCTTTTCATAAAGGACCACAAGGAGAAACTAAAAGGTATACAAAAACAGATTGCTAACTCTGGGTTGACCATGGAGTTGGATGCCCCAAATCTTAGGATCTCAGAAAGATCATGGCAGATAGGCAGGCCCAGTACCACAAGCTGGCTTAGAAGAACCCAGAAGAGCTGGACAAATACTGATCTCTGAAGACTGAGAACACCACAGTGGTCACTGTGTAGGCCACTGAAATAGGAACAGCTGAAATGATGCTCAGGGAGCTGAAATGTATGGCCCAGTCCTTGGAGACCCACCAGGACTTGATGAGAAATCTCAATGCCAGCTTGGAGAACAACTTGAGGGAGGCGGAGGCCTGCTATGCTATGCAGATGGAGCAGCTCAAGGGGATCCGGCTGCACCTGGAGTTGGAGCTGTCCCAGATTTGTGCAGAAGGGAATCACCAGACCCAGGTGTAGGAGGCTCTGATGAATATCAGTGTCAAGCTGGAGGCTGAGATCACCACCTACCACTGCCTGCTGGTAAGCAGAGAGGACTTCAATCTTGGTGACACCCTGGACAAATGCAACTCCATGCAAACCATCCAAAAGACCACCGCCTGCAGAATTGTGGCAGGCAAAGTGTCTGAGACCAATAACACAAAAGTTTTGAGGCTTTGAGGGAGCAGACACAGGGTACTCTTTGGAGAGCAGGAGGCCAATAAAAAGTTGAGAAGTAAAAAAAAAGATATAGGGGAAAGTTGACTGTGTTAAAGAGTGAAATTTTTCTTCAGAGATAATATAACGGTAAACTTCAATCTAGCCATTGCCCTAATTGTCATGAATTCTAAAGTAATAAAAATCCTGAATAAATGAGATTTTTTTACCCTGTAATTGAAAGAGAATTATTTTAACTGACCTAGTTTCTTCTTTATCAGACAGTTTAAATCCTTTTTTATTCACAGCATTTTATTGAAATACAAGTCATTATATTCTGTGCATATGAAATATTGAAATTGTTTTCTGAAACTTTACATTTTAAATAAATATACAAATATTTATAAATATATAAAATAAAGGAAAATATGAAGATAATAAAACAATCGTTATGATCATAGGAATAGGTTATTTGATGAAAGGGAAGCAATCACAGTAGTAAATTTTATTAGTAATCCAAGAAATGAGGATGATTTCTTTTTCATTTTGGTTGTATAGATATGTTTGATATGTTCTCCTGACATTTAAAATTTCTATTTAGAGTTAATGTTCATCATTAGAGTTAACTTTAAGAATTACTAAAACTCATTTTTTTAAATGATGGACTTAACTCTGTAACTGAAAAGGGAACAAATCGTTTTACTTGAGAGATGTAATAATGTTTTAGAAACATCAGATACAAAAAAATTGTATTGAAGGATTGTGTATCTTAAAATGTAAATAAGTGATTCTTGTTTTAGTGATAATGAATACACTACTATAATAAATATTTCCCTTTATCTTAAAGGGAATTAGGCAAAATTCAATCTTTTATCTACATAAATTGCACAATCTCATAAATTTTGCCTTACAAATCTTAAGGTTCACTGTTCAAAATACTTTATTATTTTATTAGAACATCAAAAGGAAAAAAGTAGTATAAAATTAATTTATATGTGGAACATTCAATGAAGATTTATCTAATTGGTGTATTACAGATTTCAAATCTTTGAAAAGGTACTTATGTCTTTAAGCAAGATAAACTTTGTATCATAGGGATCCTAATTATAAATTTGACATTTCAACTGAGAAATCCCACTGGCTCTCTATGAAATAAGATAACAATAAGATAAGAAGTACTTTAAAAAATCTCTTCAATAGAGAATGGCTTTTAAAACTGTTATGACTCAGAAAAAGTGGACTATACATAGTATTTTTCTTTAAGAAAGACTTCTGGTTTAGTTTGGTCTTTTAGAAACGTAATTGTCATTGGGTGTGTGTTCATTCCATCTTTTTTCTTGAAATTGGCAACTATTTTTTTCTTTCTTGTCTTTCACATCAACTTAAAGGGTGTGCTTAAAAGGTTAGAGTCAAGGAGAGCCGTGGCACCATAGGTGAAGGCCTAGAGTTCTTCCCTGAGTTGACCCAAATCATATACCCAACACACTCTGTGTATAAATCACAGATACTTACTTAAATCTCATGATTCACTTACATGGATTGAATTTAACCATAACCAACCTACGTTAAATCTGTGATATTTATCAAATATAAAAATCCACAAATCACATTAAAAGGGGTAATACAGTTAATTTTGTGTGCTTTGGAAGAGTCAATAGTGACTGCCAGGTGTCTTTCTGAGGGTGCAATTCTGGAAGAAGTTTAGGAAGTAAGAACATGTTGGTGGTGGGGGGTGGGAGGGATGGGGTGGCTGGGTGATAGACATTGGGGAGGGTTTGTGCTATGGTGAGTGCTGTGAATTGTGTAGGACTGTTGAATCACAGACCTGTACCTCTGAAACAAATAATATATTATATGTTAAAAAAAAAAAAGAAGAAGAAGATAGCAGGAAGGGAAGAATGAAGGGGAAGAAATCAGAATGGGAGATGAACCATGAGAGACTATGGACTCTGAGAAACAAACTGAGGGTTCTAGAAGGGAAGGGGGTGGGGAGATGGGTTAGCCTGGTGATGGGTATTAAAGAGGGCATGTATTGAATGGAGCACTGGGTGTTATACACAAACAATGAATCATGGAACACTACATCAAAAACTAATGATGTAATGTATGGTGATTAACATAACATAATAAAAAAGAAAAGAAAGTAGAACATGTTAAATTGAATGTTAAATTTGAAGTGAAGCAATAGATACTTACATCCATAAGGTATTGTATGGATTATAGCCATTCAGCACCTTTTTTAAATTAAAGGTTTCTAAGATGGTTTTAAAGGCTAATATGCTAATATTGAAGATATTAAATCATTTATAGTTGGGAATAATTCTATTGTCCCTTTTTCTAAATATTCCAGCTCTCTTCTAATGCAATTAACCTTTTTCATTTTGTTAATAACATTTAGATTGTAAAGGAATAAAATGAAAGGGAAAATACAAAATAAAGGAGAACTTGCCAGTGCCTCTTCATATATAGTATACAAGGGATGGCAAATAGATTTTATCTTTCATGCCTGTTCTGATAGATTGGTAATGGTTACCAGAAGGACTCTGTAAGAAGGAAGCTTAGGTTGAATATAATCTCAGAAGAGAGAATGATTATTAAGATATATTTGATGTGGGTTCTTGATATTTGCCATCTGTCAGTAGATCTTAGATTTTTGCAAGAGTTGTTCATAGGATCTCTATGAATTTCCATTTTCATACTGGAACATGATTTTCTCTACCTTTACAAAAATATATATGCATAGACAAAGAATAAGTAGTACTGAGAGATGAATATCAATCTATTTGTTTTGCTCATTCACCAGCTAAGAAACCCACTCTTGCACATTCTAATGTATATGATTCAAACTTGGGTTTCAGGAAAATTATAAATTAACTCACTGGCTGAAAGTGCAACTGTTCAATCTGTAGATACAAATAGTCTACTTTTATAAATATTGCTCGGATGACTTCTCCAGTGCCATGGGTGAAAATACTATTTTACTAATTTGTTCAATTCAACATTATCTGCTTAAGATCCAAGTCATGCTGCTAATTGGGCCAAAATTTTTCAAATGAAGAAAGACAAAGCTCTTTTCCTCCTACCATAAATTGGGAACCCTGCTCAGTGCATCATCCTAAAAGAACATGACAAGGTGACAAGTGGGTAAGGTATTAGGGATGAATGTAAGATGCAAAGCATCACAAGGAAACTCTGTAGCCTCATCACTGAATTTGGAAGATAATAGCATCATTAGGAGAAATGCCTACATTGTGGAAAAATCTATCGGACATCGTTATTGCCAGTGTCATCTACCCAAATAAGTTGCAGAACTCTGCGCACAGCCAGCTGAAACGGCCAGACATACACCTAGGAGATGAGATCATGCAGATTCGCGGTGATCCAGCCACACCACACAGATCTGGAGGTGTTGGGCTCACAGTTGTCAGGAAGTAATATGGATAGGCCATTAAAAGAGCTGGGATGACTCGTTCCCCTGGGCCATGGTCTGCTTGCTTTGCAGCATGCAGTAAACAATTCTCTCACTAGAACTGGCAGTACTTGGTGGTGAGATTCTTTTCCCTTTGAACTGATTTAGGAGGCTTTTGAAGGCGTTTAGAAGACTGTGTGTGTACGCATATTATCTTGTGTGTGTGTGTGTGTGTGTCTGGCACAACTATGTATTTTCGTCATGTTGCCTTAAAGATATCTAAAGATTTTATTTAAGTGCTTAGTAAGAAGTTACTAGGTTTTATTTTAGAATTCTGGTGTGTGGCACACATGAAAGCAGTGACCTATTTTTCATTGCTTTTAAATCACTTGGAGCTTTTGTCTACCTGGTGAATTTCCAATTCACTTGTACTTTATCAATTTGTGACTTTGCCAACTGGTAAGCTTTAATTTTAAGGCTTCGCTGAAGCTTTCTTGAGACAGGCTATTATGATAGCATCTCCGTAAGTGCTGCAATATGACAAGCTTCCAAGGCAGTTGTAAAATAATTGTAACTGCCACTAAAATGTCTTGGCTGGGATTGATATTAAAATGAACAAAGGGAACTCAAGAATCTGTGTTCTCGCTTGAGCCTGTGGTGCTATTTCGGTAAAGATTTTTTTCTACCCAGATCAATCAGTAGTAACCCCCTGATTTTTGTTTTTTTGGACTGATTAGAAGTGTACAAGCCTTTTTGTGCCAAATGAAACTTCCAATAATATTATCCTATCTATAGTATTTTTATTTATTTTTATTTTTTTATTTATTATTTTTTTGTATTTTTATTAAAAATGATTTTTCATAATTAAAAAATGACAGATTTTGTGTTTGAATGAAAATCTTTGCTATCATAACCACTGACATCTTGGTATCATTATAGCTGTTACCAGTACCAAGACACTTTCATGGGCACAATCTACCCGACTGGCCCTGCCGTAGCTTTTTGAGGTCACTTGTACAACTTAAAGATAGAGACAGGTCTAGTTGATAGAATATTAAGAGATTTTATTGACCACTTGTTTCCTTAGCAATATCATAGAGGCAGGTCATACTGCCATCATGTGTCTTAGCTAGAGGAGGAAACTAAAAAAAAAATCATAGAAGGGTACTTTACCTGTACATTATTTCCCCCAGAAACTATTCTGTCCCCTTTATCCATCATCAAAACAGTTTATATTTGCTAATAATTAAATAGAACTATGAATAAAATAGGGAGATGGGTAAATTACTTATGGATGCCTTTTCTGAAATTTTATTTCCTTCAATGACAGTCGACGATCTTTGCTATCCCCAGTTAAGTTATGCTTACTACCAACTCCAAATTCCTGTTTCGTATTTCATATTCCTGTGTTCTGCCAGGGCCTATATTATATGGTATTAGGGGAAACAGAATTCTTTGCTTCAGTCAGCTCCAGACAGAATCTGCAGAGCTTCTCCTTAAGATGAGCAAACATATGGAATTTGAGTAAAGTTATACTTCATCATAAACATTTTTAACTAGTGGAAAAGATAACTTAAAAAGGCCATATGCTTTAGGAGACTAATTTTATTATGGAAGCTTCTCAGTAGGGCATACAAAGAGAAAAAAAAATCTGGCATTTTAAACTTCTCATGAAGCTTAGCACCTTGCATAGTCAACACTATATTCTCATACAGTGTTCTCCTTTAAGTCCTCTTCAGTAGAAATCACGAAAGAGCAGAAACCAAGTGCTGGTCTCATTAGCCAGAGATTGTAGGTTTGCCCGTAGTTGCGCTAGGATGTTTTAGCCATGATGTTGTTTTAAAAGGAATATGTTAAAGTGAAAACAACAGAGTTTTAGGGAGTCAAAACAGAGTTAGATTAAAATCCCAGTCCTACAAATTAGTAGCTCTTTGATTTTGGACAATTCATTTGAACTTTTAATTTTAGGTTTTATTTATAAAATAAAGATCATGATACATACTTCTTAGGGTCTTTGTGAAGATAAATTAAAAGTATTTGAAGAGCCTAGCCCAATGCCTGGCACATAGCCAGTACTCAGAAAATAATGGCTATTATTTTTAATATTAGTATGAGACTCAGTATAAAGTCTATGGATAGTAGGGATCTATTATCTAATTTATCTAGTTTTATTCCGTATCTTCATCCTGAGATAGCTGACTACATATAAAAGACAGAATGATAAAATTTTCACATTATCAATGTCATTAATAAAAGCACTTATCCCAAGTCAACAGTGATTTGGATATATTTATGTATTCAATTTTCAGGTTGATAAATATATAGATATTATGCTAGAGGATTAATGTGTTCATATCCTTATTTTACAAATTGAAGAAAAATCAATAGTTCAGATAATAAAATGACAGATGGGTGAAAAATTATAATGACATTCCAGTTTTCTTGATCATTAGAACAATAATTTTAATTAAGTAGGTGGAAAACACCCAAATAATATTTATTGGTTTGTAAATATGATCATGAAAAGGAATCTAGAAATGCTTTCCAAAAACTGTTTCACAAAACCTGACATAACTCAAGCTTCTTCTAGAACTAATACTTTAATCAGTTTCCACTTAACCAACTTGTTCAAATAACCAATTCTAATTTGTTCTATAAAATAAAATGTACTGACACATTATCCTTGCAGATTGTAAACTCAGAGCTATTCAATTCTATTTAGCTGTTGGGTAATTCCACTGTTTCTGCCAGTGAAATCATTTGTATGTCAAAAATCAGTTTTGCTCCTTGACATCAGTCTTGGCAATTTTTTTTTTTTGACACTTAAAGCAAAAATAAACAGTGGGACTACATCGAACTAAAAAGCTTCTACACAGCAAAGGGAACCATCAACAAAATGAAAAGGCAAATTACAGAGTGGGAGAAAATATTTGCAAGTCATATATCTGATAAAGGGTTGATATCCAAAATATATAAAGAATTCACACAACTCAATAGCAAAAAAATCCCCCAAATAACTCAATTAAAAAATTGGCAGAGGAACTGAATAGACATTTTTCCAAGAAGGCATACAAGTGGTCCACAGATACATGGGAAGGTGCTCAACATCACTAATCATCAAGAAAATCCAAACAAAAACCACAACAAAATATCACCTCACTCCTGTTAGGATGGTTATCATAATAAAGACAAGAGATAATAAGTGTTGGCAAGTATGTGGAGAAAAGGGAACCCTTGTGCACTGTTGGTAGAAATATAATTTGGTGCAGCAACTATAGAAAAAAGTATGGAACTGCTTTAAAAATTGAAAGATAGAGCTATCATATAATCCAGCAATCCCCCTTTTGGGTATATATGCAAAGAAATGAAATCAGAATCTCAAATACACGTCTGCACTCTTATATTCTTTGTAGCATTATTCACCATAGCCAAAATATGGAAACAACCTACCTGTCTGTCAACAGATGAATGCATAAAGAAGATGTGGCATATATGTAAAGTGGAATATCATTCAGATATGAGAAAGAAGGAGATCCAGCCATGTAACAACATGGATGGACCTTGAAGGCGTTATGCTAAGTGAAATAAGTCAGAGAGTAGACAAATACTGTATAATATCATCTATATGTGGAATCTAAAAAAGCCAAACTCAGGGGCACCGGGGTGGCTCAGTCAGTTGAGGGACCGGCTCTTGGTTTTGGCTCAGGTCATGGTCTCATGGATCGTGGGATCAAGCCCTGTGTCAGGCTCTGCACTTGGCTGGGAGTCTGCTTGAAATTCTCTCCTACTTCCCCTCCCCATCCTCTCAAATAAATAAATAAATAAATCTTAAAAAAAAATAGCCAAATTCAGAACCAGAAACTAGAATATTGGCTACCAGAGTGCAGGGTGTGAGAGAAATGGGGAGATGTTGGTCAAAGAGTACAAATTTTCAGTTGTAAGATGAATAAATTCTGAGGATCTAATTCTAATTACATTACAGTTAATGATTACAGTTAATGATACTGTTATAAACTTGAAAGTTGCTAAGAGAGTAGATCTTAAGTGTTCTAACTACAAAAAAGCAATGGTAATTATGTGACATAATGAAGGTGTTAGCTAATGGTGTGGTGGTAATCATTTTGCAATATATAAATGTATCAAATCAACAAGTACACTCAAACTTATATAATATTATATGTCAATTATCTCAATAAGACTAGGGAAAGTTTTTATTAATCCTAAATATATATAAATAATCCAATTACTTGATATAGAAAAATGAGCCAAAAAATCCTAAATATATAAGTAATCCAATTGTACTTGATATAGAAAAATGTGCCATTAAAAAATTCAAATTGTTTTCAAAGTATAAATAGACCATTTTTTAAATTTTAAGTTTTTATTTTAATTCCAGTTAACATACAGTGTTATTTTTTTTAAGTGTTTTATTTAAATTCAATTAGTTAACATATACTATATTAGTTTCAGGGGTAGAATTTAGTGGTTCATCAGTTGTGTATAACACCCAGTGCTAATTACATCACATGCCCTCCTTAATGCCCATCATCCAATTTCCCCATCCTACCACCCACCTCCCGTCCAGCAACCCTCAGTTTGTTTCCTATAGTTAAGAGTCTCTTATGGTTTGCCTCCCTCTCTGTTTCATCTTATATTAATTTCAGGTATATGAGATAGTGATCCAGTAATTCCATACATCACCTGGTTCTCATCAGGAGATGAGAAGTATGCTCCTTTATCCCCATCACCTATTCTCATCCCCATTTCACTCACACACACCCCCCCACCTCTCCTCTGGTAACCATGCGTTTCTTCTTTAATTAAGAGTTTGCTTCTTGGTTTGCCTCTCTCTCTCTTTTTTTTTTCCCCTTTGCTCATTTGTTTTGTTTCTTAAATTCCACATATGAGTGAAATCATATGGGATTTGTCTTTCTCTGACTGACTGAAGTTTTGCATAGCATTATACTCTTTAGCTCCAGCCATATCATTGCAAATGGCAAGATTTCATTGTTTAAGGCTGTATAATATTCCATAATATACATATATGTGTGTGTGTGTGTCCCACATCTTCTTTATCCATTAATCTGTTGATAGAAAGTTGGGCTCTTCCCATAATTTGCTATTGTTGATAATGCTGCTATAAACATTGGAGTGCATGTATCCCTTTGAATTAGTGTTTTGTATTCTTTGGGTAAATGCCCAGTAATGGAATTGCTGCATCATAGAGTAGTTCCATTTTAACTTTTAGAGGAACCTCGAAACTGTTTTCCCACAGTGGCTTCACCAGTTTGCATTTCCACCAACAGTGCATGAGGGTTCCTTTTTCTCCACATCCTTGCCAACACCTATTGTTTCTCATATTGTTGATTTTAGCCATTTAGACAGGTGTGAGGTGGTATCTCATTGTAGTTTCGATTTGCATTTCCCAGATGTCAAGTGATGATGAGCATCTTTTCATGTACTTTTTGGCTACCTGGTTGTTGTCTTTGGAGAAATGCCTGTTCATGTCTTCTGCCCATTTTTTAATTGGATTATTTGTTTTTTGGTTGTTGAGTTTTATAAATTCTTTATATATTTTGGATACTAACCCTTTCTCAGATATATCACTTGCAAATAACTTCTCCCATTCCATAGTTTGCCTTTTAGTTTTGTTGATTGTTTCCTTCACTGTACGAAACTTTTTATTTTGATGAAGTCCCAATGGTTTGTTTTTACTTTTGTTTCCCTTGCCTCAGGGGACCTATCTAGAAAAAAAGTTGTTATGGCCGATTCCAGAGAAGTTACTACGTGTGCTCTCTTCTAGGATTTTTATGGTTTCAGAACTCACATTTAGCTCTTCAATCAATTTTTAATGTATTTTTATGTGTGTTTTAAGGAAGTGAACCAGTTTCATTCTTTTGCATCTAGCTGTCCAGTTTTCCCAGTACCATTTGTTGAAGAAACTGTCTTTTTCCTATTGGACATTCTTTCTTGCTTTGTTGAAGATTAATTGACCATATAATTGTGGTTTTATTTCTGGGTTTTCTATTCTGTTCCATTGTTCTGTGTGTCTGTTTTTGTGTGAGTACCATACTATTTTGATTACTACAGCGTTGTAATATAACTTGAAGTCTGGAATTGTGATGCCTCCAGCTTTGTTTTTGTTTTTCAAGATTGCTTTGACTATTTGGGGTCTTTGTATTTCCATATAAATTTTAGGATTGTTTGTTCTAGTTCTATGAAAAATGCTGTTGGTATTTTGATAGCAATTGCATTAAATGTATAGATAGCTTTAGGTAGTATAGATATTAACAATATTTGTTCTTCCCATCCATGAGCATGGAATATCTTTCCATTTCTTGTGTCATCTTCAATTTTGTTCATCAATGTCTTATAGTTTTCAGAGTACAGGTCTCTCACCTCTTTGGTTAGGTTTATGCCTAGGTATTTTGTTATTTTGGGTGCAATTGTAAATGGGATTGTTTTCTTAATTTCTCTTTCTGCTGCATCATTATTGGTGTATAGAAATACAATTGATTTCTGCATGTTGATTTTGTATCCTGGGACTTTAGTGAGTTCATTTATCAGTTCTAGCAGGTTTTTTGTGAAGTCATTCAGGTTTTCTATATATAGTATCACATCATCTGCAAATAGTGAAAGTTATATCTTCCTTACTGATTTGGATAACTGATTGCTGTGGCTAGGACTTCCAGTACTATGTTGAATGAAAGTGGTGAGAGTGGACGTCCTTGTCTTGTTCCTTACCATAGGGGAAGAGCTCTCATTAAGGCTGATATTAGCTATGGAATTTCCATATATGGCTTTTATGTTCCCTCTAAATCTACTTTGTTGAGGGTTTTTATCATGAACGGATGTTGTCAAATGCTTTTCCTGTGTCTATTGAAATGATCATATGATTCTTATCTTTCTCTTGTTGATGTAGTGTATCATATTAATTGAATTGTGAATATTGAACTACATCTGCAACCCAGGAATAAATCCCACTTGATTGTTGTGGATGACTTTTTTTAATGTGTTGTTGGATTCAGTTTGCTAGTACTTTGTTGAGCATTTTGCATCTATGTTCATCAGAGGTATTGGCCTATCCTTTTTTTTTTTGTGTGTGTGTGTGTGTGGTGTTTTTATCTGGTTTGGTATAAGGTAATGCTGGCAATAGACAATTATTTTTATAAAAAGAACAAAGTTGAATAATTTGGATAATCTCAGTAAAGATCAGTCACTAGAAGAGTTGAAAGAAAATATACCATAAAAATCGAAAAAGATTCTCCCTTGGATTCATATGCAAATGTCTTAAATTCTAGCTCTACTTTAATAACATCAAAAACAGATAACAGAAACAGTGTATGCAATATGATATATGCAAGAAAGTATAGGTGCTGTAGTTTGCTCTTTTTTTAATCTAAGTTTGAAATGATATACCTGTGGGCAATTTTTGAAGACATTTATTTGACTTAGCCATATATATGACAGGCTTATAGTTCTATGCTTACATATACCAGAAGAAATCTTCTTACATCAAATTCTCGAAGTTGTTTTTAAGTAATAAATTAGGAAAAATATGAAAAGACATAACTAAATCCTATATATTTAGTTTTGTGGTGTTTTTCACTTTATAAAATAAATAATCTATTACTTTTTTTTCTGTTTTATTGGTATTAGCTGACACACACTTCGGAAACATATGCTTGTGACTCCTTTTTTTAATGATTAAGCAAATTCAGGTAATTTTAATGTAGAAACACAACCACAAATAGAAAGTTTCACTAGTTATTAGAGGGATAAATTATTATCATCCACAAGAATTCAAAGAAATTAAAAACAATTCTGCAATGTAAGGATATATTGTTAAATGTTAACATTTACATCAGCAAAATAAAAATATTTCATTGAATGATTTCTCATACTACTTTCTCCATTATAACAAACCTCAATGTTATTGAGATTAACACCATTTTTTGTTTTTGTCTTTCTTTCTGTTTTATGTACTATGACAGAAATGTTTCATGTTTATGTACTTTGTTTTGTTAGAGCACCTCACAAAACCACTGCCCAATTCCAAGGGATTAATGAATAGCAGAATACAGTCATATTTCTTTATCTTTTTAAATGTCGCATAAGTTCAAGGAGATGTTTTTGGCATGTTGGAAACTGCAGTCTAGATTACCACTGTTTTAAAATTCCTTTCCTAATTCCAAATGATAGAATCCAATACTTCTTACTTCCAAGGAAAGTGTAAATATGTTACAAGTGTCTTCTCAATCATTATTGAACTCAGAAGCAGGCACTCAATCCATAGATCATTGTTCTACTGGGAGTACATTTTTGTCGGGTGACATTTTTTCTCTTAGGGTATGTGTGTGTCTGCATGTGTGTGTATGAGAGAGAGAGACTGAGACAGAGAGAGAGAGAGACTGCCATCATATCTAACTTAATTTGTTTTACTACAAAAAGGAAATCCATTTATTGGTTATTCCTCCTCTCCCCTCCTTGCTTCTTCTCCACTAAAGCACCTCTTCTCCACTCCCCTCTCTACTACTAATGTTCCAAAGATGGTACCAACCATTGTGATATGTAGTATTTTGAATGCTTTCATAGTCAGAAATCACGAGGTGCTTCAGTTTGCTAGGGCTGCCATAACAAAGTACCACAGAATGGTTGTTTTACAATAAAAAATTTATTTTCCCACAGTTCTGGAGGTTAGATATCCAAGATTAAGGCTTAGGCAGGTTTAGTTTCTTTCAAAGCCACTCTACTTGGCTTTCAGATAGCTATCTTTTCTCTCTGTGTCCTCTAGGAGGACACAGAGAAAAAAGACTTTCCTTTTCGTGTACATATCCCTGGTATCACTTTTTGTGTTAAAATTTCCTCTTATAAGGATACTAGCCAGATCTGATTAGGGCCCACCCTAATAATTTCATTTTAACTTAGCCACCCCAAAATCTCAAAATGTGACAATATTGGAGATAGGGCCTTTGAAGAGGTGACTAAGTTAAAATGCAACATATGAATTTTGAGGGACACAATTCACCCCATAACCTAGAGATTGCAAGCTATATCCCAAAAGAAGCTTAGGTGACCTTCTAAAAATAAAAACAAAAATGTATAATAAGAGAGTTTAGCTGTTGCTGTAAGCAACCACATTCCAAACCCTAAATATATGAGAAGCTAAAGAATTTGAGGATTCCTCAAAGTATATCATAGTAGACACAGGTAGAGTCCTAAGGGGAGTGTCACTATCTTAGCAAATGTAAATCTACAGCATAGTTAATTGTGTTATACCCCATCTGATAAAAAGGAACATATTGGCAGAAGGTGCTGATGGTTTTTTACAGAAGCTAGAGAAAAGCAGCCAAAAGAGTAAAAACTCAATGTTAAAATTTCCAGCAGTGACCTCTCTTGAAGTAAAGTGGAGAGATCCTCAAACTCTCTACTTACTAGAAATATATGTTCTCTCTTGTGGGTGTGACTGGATTTATTAGGACTCATTAAAGTCGGTTGGATTGAAATTTTTTTTTATTTCACTTGATTTCATTTTTGTCAAGTTTAATTTATTCCAAAATTCGGCTATGCAGCTTCTCATATGTTTTAACAATGAGAATTCCGTGGAGAGCCCATATATATATATATATATATTTTTCATTCCAGGTTCCAGTTCCAGCAAAAAAAAAAAAAAAAAAAAAATGTCCCCAGTTATAAGTCAGTAGACTGACTTTCTGGATTGTTTGGCAGGATAACATGAGCTCCTGAGCAATCCTGCCTAAGCAGCCAGCTGATCTCTTGGGAATCTTCACTACTGTGCTTATGATTTTAACTTCAGCATACTTGTTTGATAAATACTGTTCAGTGCTAGTCTTCCTATTCTGTGAAAATGTTTACATCAGTAAATTCAGAAATTTCCCTAGCTGCTCTTAATTTATTTTTCTTTGAAACCTCTAGTCCAATTTTAATCTTTAGTCAAATAGCACTTTATATAGCATTTCTTGACAAACTGAAAAACTGTATTCAGCTTAGTCAAACTTGTTCTTACTTCAGAACCTTGAACTGTTGCTCACTCAATTCTTAGATCTTTTAATAACTTACTTCTTTACATATTCCAGGTCAAATGTCAACCCCTCAAAGGCCTTCCTTGAGTAACCTTGCTAAAATGATTGCTCATTTCCAGCCTCAGTCACCACTGCATAGAAAAATGGCTGGCAATACCTAGGGTCAGTGAATATGTCTTTCCTAAACAAAATCAATGAGTCAATGAATCAATCTTGAATCCTGTGGAATATCTGAAGAATGAAAGCAGCAAAACAAATTTTAAATTTCATACTTATCCTTAAATTTTCATGTCTTAAGTAAACATTGACTGAAAATTGTAGACAATATCTGACTAAATATTTTCCTATAATACACAAAATTTATGAGTTTATAAAGCCTTTTATTTTAAAACAAGTGATTCTTAAGCTTCCAAGGAATTCACCTGTCAGTGATTTACCTCAGTGAATCTCCCAAGTGTGGTCCCCAAAACCAAAGCATTAGGATTGCTAGAAAATTATTAGAAATGCAAATTTTGGACCCCATCCTAGAAGAACTGAAGCAATTCTGGAGGTGGGGTCCAGTTATCTATATTTTAACAAAAGCTTAGCTGACTCTTTTGTGAACCACTGGTTTACATAATCAACTCTAAACCTATACTTATGGCTATTTGTTGTTTTCTTCTTAAGATTTTATTTATTTATTTGAGAGAGAGTGAGAGAGAGAGAGAGAGAGCATGAGCATGGGGAGGGGCAGAGGGAGAGGGAGTAGCAGGCTCCCTGCTCAGCAGGGAACCAGATATGGGGCTCTATCCCAGGACCCCGGGATCATGACCTGAGCCACCCAGGCACCCCTATATTTATGGCTATTTGAATTAAAATAGTAGCATTGCCATTTGAATATAATTGGACTTCTTCAATGATTTTAGAACCTACTAATTGTAGAAAATCAGTCTTTTATCACTCTGATCTATAATTCCATTCACATGCTTGGCATCTCAAAATGATCCAAAGACCCTATACCTAATATCTTTGCTAAAAGTCAATGTAGACTTGGAGACTTGGGTTCATTTCCTGAAACATGGATGAAAAGCTAATTCCCATTACATTTCTTTGGTATGGGACAGGATAAAATAAATAAGAAATGACAATAACCCAGTACTATTTATCAACCTTGCTGTCATTTCTTAAATATCATTTTCACAAATACATTATTACAGAGCTCTGGTAGAGGACAAAGGGATGATTTGGCAAGCTCCAAAAAGACTCTTAAATGTCGGACAAAATATTTTGTTCCAGAACCATGACAGATTTATGCTATGAATAAATGTTTGAAATTCAGATAATATATGTCACCATTCTTTTGTGGCATGAAGATAATAGAATTATAAGGGAGAAACTTCATTGTTTTTATACTATGACAAAAATCTGAGTCTGTTATGAAAAAGGAAGTAAGTAGCATGTATTATTGAAGAAGCAGGAGCCAATGATTGAGTATGCTTCTGGCTTTTATCTCCACCTGTAGTGAACGCACTTATATTCTTGCCCTACAAACAGAACTGCAATTTTGCCCTACAAACAGAAATGAAATTATTACCCAATGTTTGCAAGCTGCCTATGTTGTCAAAATATTTCTTCTCAGTAACATACTATGCTTAAAGAAGACAGTTACACAGAAGCACATCTTTCTGGTTTATTTATATTTTCTAAAGATTTTATTTATTTATTTGAGAGAGAGAAAATGAGCAGAGGAGGGGTGGAGGGAGAGGGAGAAGCCAACTCCCCGCTGAGCAGGGAGGCCTGATGCAGGACTCCATCCCGGAACCCTGAGATCCCGACCTGAGCCGAAGTCAGACGCTTAACAGACTGAGCCATCCAGGTCCCCACATCTTTCTAGTTTAGACAGAAATCCTTGGCCCCTAAATACATCAGATTATTTTCACATATTTTCAAAATATGAAGATATTTTGACTGTATCTTCTAATGAAAATGATGAAGTTAAAAATCAGAATTGCTATGATGAAAATCATTTGGGAATAAAATTGAGGACCATTGTATATAAATATAAAAATAATGACTAATAAGGATTTCATTTAGAATACACATACACACATATTTTTAAAATAATGAAATGAATATTTGCAGTATGGTAGGGAAACAGGATTTATGACAAAATAGAATTCAAAACAAATTTTTTTTTTTAAATTTCAGACTATGAACTCATTGTTTTAGACTACTTTGTGTATATCCCAATTCACTTAACTATAGTTATTGAGAATTGCATTTTCCATTTTATCTAAAAAATTCTTATTAAAATATTGATGATATTTGATGAAAACTTGTTTAATATGAAGAAAATATATTTTATAATTTTTTGATATTTGATATTTCACATTATCAGTTATATGGAAATTTATTTCTTACATATTACTTCTAAATTTTAGGGCACATACATAGAAAGAGGACATATTTCTTTCCCTGAGCAAATAACTGACATGTAGTCCTATTGATAAGAACATAGATGTAACATGTTTTGAGATAATGTCTTCATGGAAAGTAGACTTTTTTCAAAAGCACTAAAATGACCAGCAAAACTTTCGGCCTTCAAAGGACTATCTATTCCAGAAATTTAATTAATACCAGAATTTAATACCAGATTTTAATTATTTTTAATTGCTCAAATTGAGAAAATACTGAAGAAAAACTTTTAAATTTATGATTATTTCATGGCCATTATAGATATTTCCACATTCAACTATTGGACTTTTTTTCCCCATAATAATTGATCATAATATAAGTTTAGCTAGTGTAAAAATATGATTCACTTTTCAAAAACTGCTCAAATACATATAACTAATATAAAGTTATTGAGGAGGGATTCATACATGAACTATGTACATTGTTTAAAGAGGTAGTTCATATTTTTAACGGCATGGAAGCAAGTAGTAAAGAAGCCTTATTAATTTAAAAACAGAAAAGGTAGATTTTCTTACAAAATAAATATAGAATATACTTATACCTTGGGTATAATAATAGAAAAAGTAGCATTTGTGTACACTGTGGCAGAGTTAGATGACACTAAAGTTTTAATTATATTAGGAATTGTGATTTTCATTTTTTACTTTTTTGGTGATTTTTATTTAAAATACTTCAAAAATTGGGAAATATGAGTCAAAAGGCAATAGGACTTTGCCTACTTACAGGGCAAAGCTGTAAGCTGTAAGTAAACATTGTTACATCAGTTAGTCTGGAGAACAGATGCCATTGACAGGCACTCCATCCCCAGGACCCCAGAAATAGGGCGTGACTCTGGCTGGGTCAGCTAAGCATGAGGTGATGTTGGTGATGTAACATGTCTTGAGATAATGTCTTCATGGAAAGTAGACTTTTTTCAAAAGTACTAAAATGACCAGCAAAACTTTCGGCCTTCAAACCTACTTACACAAACCTACTTACAGGGCATGCTGTGAACGCAAGGGAAACTAGTTTTCACAGTCCTTGCTAGTGTTTTGTAGAAAAGATTCTGTGTATGGAAACAAATATGATCCAAGTGTCAAATTATAGAGCAAAAGAGAATACTAAGTTATTTGTATGTTTTTAAACAAAAATATTTTAAGAATAAGTTATAATAGAGCAGGTAGCAGAGAATGGATGTTTCACTACAAATTATTACATTAGCCAGTGATTTCCATAATTTGATCTAGAATAATATTTCCAATAGTTTCTATTGTACTGATTGTATAAGCAAAAGAACAAAGTGCACAGTTGATCAATATATGTGATTCTAAAAATTTCCATTATTTTAATATCTTCTAAATCATATTCATTCATTTTCATCCACTTTAATATAACTAAATCTTGGTACCTTTATGTTTAAGTCTGTTGATTATATATCGTGATGAAAATGACATAACTACTTTTAACATAAAAGACAATTACCATATGATTTCACTCATATGTGGAATTTAAGAAACAAAACAGATGAATATATGGGAAGGAAAAAAAAAAAGAGAGAGAGAGGGAAGCAAACCATAAGAGACTCTTGGTGATAGAGAACAAACTGAAAGTTGATGGAGGGAGGTGGGTTGGGCTAAATGCGGAATGAGTATGAGGGAGGGCAATTGTGATGAGCACTGGGTGTTGTATGTAAGTGATGAATCACTAAATTCTGGTCCTGAAACCAATATTACACTGTATGTTAAATAATTAGAATTTAAATGAAATTTTGAAAAAAAATAGTCTGTTTAAATTATAGAATTGTTTTATTTTATTATGTTATGTTAATCACCATACATTACGTCATTAGTTTTTGATGTAGTGTTCCATGATTCATTGTTTGTGTAGAACACCCAGTGCTCCATGCAGTATATGCCCTCTTTAATACCCATCACCAGGCTAAGCCATCCTCCCACCCCCCTCCCCTCTAGAACCCTCAGTTTGTTTCTCAGAGTCCATAGTCTCTCATGGTTCATGGTTCATCTCCCCCTCATTTTTCCCTTCCTGCTAATTATAAAATTGTTTTAAATATCCAGAGATCTGACAGAGTACAAATATCATGTTTGCTGCATTATTTAATATTTTATGATTTTATTTTGTAAAATTAACTTCAACTGATGTGCTAAATATAAAATTAATAAAAATGTAAATGAAAGTTATCTTAAATGTGTACTTGCAGTGTTTTAAAATCTTGTTATAGAAAACATTTGAAAATAATAAATACATTTTCACGTATGCTACTTTATAGCTGCTTATCTCTCATAATTTTGAGAATGTCATTCAAAAGTTAAAAAAAATCAAGGTACTTGGTCAATATGTTTAGTTTATTTGTTCTCTTAAGCAATTATCCAAAAATTAGGAGTTAAATGGACACTTGCCTATTGTCACCTAAAATTATTTATATTTCCAGCTGTATTTTTTTCATCATGTATAAGTTATTTTTCATGTGATTTTTAAAAATCAGTTCCAATTATTCTTTGCTCCCAAATATGAATCTTCAACAGCCAATCCAACTGCCAAATGATGATATAAATTAATTAATCAATTCAACAAACATTCTAAGCAATTGCCATGTGCCAGACAGTGTTTGAAGCCTTGAGGATATTGCAATGAAATAAAGTCTCTGCAGTCATGAGACTTCCTTGTTGTGAGCGTGAGGGGAAGATAGATAACAAAACTAAACAAATAAGCATAAAATTTGTTAGGAAGTGGTAAATTTTAAGCATATAAAGGAAAAATGAAAAGAGTGACATGCAGTAGAAGAAAGTGCTCTTTTGTAATCAGGGAAGATTTCTTTCAGATGGTAACATTTACACAGAATCCTGGAAAAAGTGATTGAGCCAGCTCTATGGACACATGGGGCAATGATGTTTAAGGCAGAAGAAACAGCAAGTACAAATATCCTGAGGCAGAAACATGAAAATCCTTTTGATAGAAAATGAATGAGAGACTATGACTAGAATTAAGTGGCCAAAGCGGAGCTGGTAGAAGGGATGGAGGGGTTGAAGGTGAACTCCAAGAAGTAGATGGTTGGAGAGGCAGCTCATGCCAAGCCTTGCAGGCACTCGTAAGGGTTTTCCATTTTATTCTGGATGATATGGAAAGTAATTAGAGTTATTTCTGTTTCTCATGGTATTTCTTCTCTCAAGCCACCCACTCTCACTAGTCCCTTACTACCTTGCCTGTGCAGTATTTACATAGCCTCTGGAACAGTTAGATCTTGACTCCAATGTCTTCCCAGTCTCCACTTTCCCCTTCACAACAAAGTCAATCTTCAAAAGGACTTTTTGGAAGATGTTGTTTCCTGATCAAAACTTTATTTATAAAAACAACAGCAGTAGCATTGGCTATCATTTTATACTATTGCATCCATTATCTAATTTAATTAATTTTTTTTCACATTAACCATATGAAGCAAAAACTATTATATCCACTCTACAAGTGAGGAAATGGTGGCTTAGAGGAGGTAAGTAATTGGCTTACGTGAATATAGCCAAACAGACGTGGAGACATGATTTTAAGCATATTATTGCCCTTCATCACTGTCCCCACCCTGAACACCATCACCTCATGCTTAGCTGACCCAGCCAGAGTCACGCCCTATTTCTGGGGTCCTGGGGATGGAGTGCCTGTCAATGGCATCTGTTCTCCAGACTAACTGAAGTAGCTAGAAAGCTACTTTGGATTTATATTATATACTTGATCTGAGTTTCTTCTCCTTACAATGTGGTTTGAGCCAATTTAAAGGCTCTTTTTCTTTCTGTTTAATCATTTTTGACAGGGATTTTTCTTAGAACTTTCCAAAATTTCTCCCATTACTTCAGAAACTTATTATGAAGTGATGTAAAAGAAAACGAAGTTCAAAATACTAAGTTGCTTTTAGATTCCCTTTATCTTGTACATTCCTGCCTGGATTCGAGGAAGGGCTGATTTTTACTTTGTTTTGTTTTCTAACGATCAAATCGCTGTGTTCTCTAGGGTAAGAGAGGCTGAACATTGACCACAGTGAAGCAGGGGCACCACCACACCAACCCCACTGTCTGTAGGAACATAAATCCAGTGCTACTGGCAACAGTGTTATTGACTAGAAGTATAATCTCAGATTTGCTGCTGCCCCAGATCTGTGAGGAGCTCAGTAGAAAGCCAGTCCATCCATTCTTTTGGATCAGTGGTGTTTGAACTCTTAGCTGCTGAATCCTTCCTTCAAATGAAATCTAATGAAGAACTAAATTTACAAAATCAAAAATGTTTAATTTTCCTGGGAGCCCTGGGTAAATTGGCAATCCTCAGTATTCCCAGGGCTTCTCTAGGACAGCCTCAGATGTCTGAGGAGCAACTTCTGCATTAGGTACTCAGATATATCCCCAGAGAAGCCTAACTGCTTTCTAGCGATGCTTTTTTACTGTAAATTATTGGCTTCATGTAGATCTGTGCTTTCAGATGATGACATGGCCTCTACTAAAGAACACTATATAAGAAGTAGCCCATTATTAAGCCAGTAAAGATGTTGTTGAAGATGTTTATTGATTTACACTATGAGGATGCTCAGGAGGAATTTCTATAGGCTCTTAGGCTTTTCCTGGACAATTTTCTGATTGAGGGTAAGAGGGCAATCTTCATAGAGGTAGTGATCTGTGAACCCAGCCATTTTATGATGGATTATTTTATAGGATCATTCCAGAGGAGGGAAATTTATAGATTTGAAAAAATGCATGGTAAGCTCAGGGAACAAGTGATTTGGTGTGTTAGTAGAATTGAATGCATAGGAAACCATTTTAAGAATGATTGCTATATACATGAGTTCTCATTTTACATAGTATAGATATTATTTTGCATGTTATAATAAAAATTTTTGAGGAACAAACTCATAATGGTAGAAAATCTCTGAGAGCAGTGTGAAATAGTAATAAATATTGCCCATAAGGAGCATACAAATTTGAGAGCAAGGTAAGTTTCCCATAGAAATAAACACAATTAAACATACAAAATCTGATGGATGTGAGTCTTTATATGAGTAACTTTATTCAGATTAATAGAGAACCACATTTATATATCACTTATGTCAGACACATACTCAAATATATTGCTTTCCCATGCCACCTTCAGAGAATGTAATTGATCGACTTTATCACCTAGAAAAGAATGCAAAGATAATGAAATGAAAAAATGAAATTAAATAAATACCTATTTATATTATTGAAGTATGGCTAGTGGGATGTAAATTATTTTTCAGGTACTTGAAACCTTAAATGTTCAAGTGCCAAGATGTATTTTTTATAAAGGAAAATTTAAAAGTATCCTTTTAAATGAAGCACTTAAAATGTAATCACTGCTATTTTCCAATTACAATTTAAAAGGCAATAATTACAGGAACTTATCACTTCATCCTTCTTGGTGATTAAGAATCACCATATTGAGAACACATCATTATCATAGCAAAATTATGTAGTCTTTCTGAATTTGCTGTTAGTCTGTTAGCTGTCACTTCCATTTTTGGTATGTTCATTTCTGACTCATTTCTAATCCTAGTTCTTATTTCTAACCATCCGTAAATCAAGGTCCTCAAGTTAGCAGATTGAGTGAGGCTCTAAGAAACCGTCCTAAGAAGGATGGAATTTTTTTTTTTAAAAGACTTTATTTATTTATTTATTTGACAGAGAGAGACACAGCGAGAGAGGGAACACAAGCAGGGGGAGTGGGAGAGCGAGAAGCAGGCTTCCCGCAGAGCAGGGAGCCTGATGCAGGGTTTGATCCCAGGACCCTGGGATCATGACCTGAGTCGAAGGCAGCCGCTTAACAACTGAGCCACCCAGGTGCCCCAGGATGGAACTTCTTGATAAGGAGACTGTAGATATACTTTAAAATTTTTTTTATATACTTTAAAATTTTATAATTTGATTTTATTCACAGAATTTGCTTCCTTACCCATGAAATTATATTTTTAATTTCTTTTCTCAATATCAACAAATATCTATATATTTTTAAAATGGACTGAGCTAAAGAAGTAATTCACAGAATTGTTGTAAGTTAGCAAGGCAAGATAACTCACTAGGTAGTTCTTTGTGGCTTTCTTTCTACACTGGAGTTCTTTTCAGTATTTCACATGTAAAGATGAAATATTAGCAGTAAGCAACCCCAAAAAATAGCAAAACAATATTTTGCACTATCTATTTCTGTTGATAATTTTCAATATGATTCTAATGAAAATCATGTAACATGCAATTAAAGTTTCCATAAATCTTTAATTTAGGTATTTGGGAATTTTTGCCCAGAATTAAAATATTCTCTGGTCTATATTTTGCATATAATACTAGCAATAACCAGTATTTGTTATTATAAAGAGCAACTAGAAATATAACCTTTAGAAATATTCACAGTCTCATGGGATAAATATTCAATAGAACATCACTTATAGCTTATGAAAAATCAGGAAATATATCCTCACACTTAAAAAATTATCAAAGCTAAACTTTCACATAACTAATATGAAGATGATTGATTTTTTTCATAGCAATGATCAATGTTTTCTCAATGTTTTTCAGACTTAAACATTTTGAATTTTAAGAGAGCATCTCTCAATCTAATCTTTATGGAGACAGATTAGAACAAATGACATAATTTTTATTTTTTCACAAATGATTCCTGTTCAGAGGAAGAGATCATCATTTAAAAATGTCTTCTTAATTTTCTTTAAGGAAGATATCTGGCTTAATATTATACTCCTAAGCAGCATTGCACATGGATGTCTTTCTTTTTCGGAGCGTTTAAGGCTCAGGTACTCAGGTATCCAAATGTCTGTGCCACATTCTAGCTTGGATTTTTGACTGATTTAACTCATTTTGCTTTAGTTTTCTCATATTTCCTTGTAAAATGTGAACAGTTAAAATGAGTATATACTTGCTGCCTAGTATATAATAATTGTCCAATAAAGAAAACGAAAGACTTTTTACCTGTTTTGCCTACTTTAAATTTTATGATTGTGATTAGGAAAATAATCAGATATGGTTTGCCAATGCTTGCTATCTACAAATAACAATACTTGAATGAGCTTGGTATGGAGTGAGAGAAGGAAAATCATTAATTAAAAAAGAAAACAAACACAGGTATGAAATGCAAACCATATGCTTTTTCTATATATTATTGATACATATACATACTTAAGTGTAGGAACTGGTGAAAGCTATTATTCTATGAGAATTAGCTCTGTTTTGGTACAGATATTTCTTCTTTGTTGTTTCTGGTTCTAATAACCTTGTTTTGTTCCTCATACCTTTATTATCCTTTCTTTGAGCTTTGACCTCATTTATGAGGACCATATTACCTATGAAAAATTATTTTTTACTTCTTGTTCAAAATGTAAACTAAGTTTACATTATAAAATTTAAACTATAAACTATAAAATATAAAAAAATATATATATATAAATATGTAAAATATAAACTATCAACTGTACCACAAAGGTTTCTTTCATCATGCTCTGCAATTTTTTTATAGTCTGGTGTGTATCTTGTTTCTGTTTTCACAGTCATACAATTTTCCTTTTTCTAATCTGAGTTCTCTGTGACCTTGTTACGTGCCTGTATTATTTTCCACACTACTGCAAAGTAAACAATTATGTTCTCATCTTGTTGAGAGAGTAACTTCCAGATTCAATGTTGCACATGGTGCCTGTGTGTGTGTGTGTGTAGAGAGAGAGAGAGAGATACTAGGTACTACATTTAAGTATGTGTGTTTATATATCATGGGGACTGTGTAATCCTGCAAGGTATTAAAGAGTATAAGAAATGATATATTTTGTTAATTTCTTTTATTTCAAGATAGTTATTTAAGCCATAGTTGTAGATAAAAGACTTTTTCAGTTATTTTCTTAAAATTTTATTTGAAGAAAACTCAATTGCCAAATCCTTAGGGAATAACTTCCTCAATTTATATAAAGGTAGATTTTAAGCATTTATGAATTTTTTTTTAAGATTTTATTTATTTATTTGACAGAGAGAGAGAGAGAGACAGTGAGAGAGGGAACACAAGCAGGGGGAGTGGGAGAGGGAGAAGCAGGCTTCCCGCTGAGCTGGAAGCCCGATGCGGGGCTCGATCCCAGGACCCTGGGACCATGACCTGAGCTGAAGGCAGACGCTTAACGACTGAGCCACCCAGGTGCCCCTATGAATGTTTTTAATTTAGTAATATTTTCCTTTTAAAACACAATTAGATAAATTTATTGATTAATCTCCAAATTACTATAAGAACTATAAAAACATTAAGAGTAAAAGTTTAGGATTTTTTTTGGTAGGAAATTAACTTTTTAATACATAAAGCAGCTCTTTGTGTAAGTCTCATTCTGTCATTTGTCTTTCTATCTATCATCTATCATCTGTCATCTATCTAACATCATCTATCAATCATCTGTTTTTTGGCAATGGGATGAATGTTTGTGTCCTCCCAAAATTGTGTAATAACAATGTAATCATGATGTGATAGTAGTTGGAGGTGGAGTCTTTGGGATATACTTAGGTCATGAGAGTGGAGCCCTCATGAATGGGATTAGTGCTCTTATAGAAAGAGGCCAGAGAGCTAGCTAGCTCTCTTTCTGGCATGTGACAATATAAGTCAGTAGTCTGCAATTCAGACAAGGGTTCTCACTAGATCCTGGCCATGCTGGCTTCTTGATCTCAGACTTCCAGCCTTCAGAACTGTGAGAAATAAATTTCTATCATTATAAGCCACCCAATCTATATTACTTTGCTATAGCAGCCTGAGATGATAGCAGCTATCTTTTATCTACTTAATGGAGATAATATAAATTAAAAAAATTTTTTTTACATACAGTTTTTTTTATTATGTTAATCACCATACATTACATCATTAGTTTTTGATGTAGTGTTCCATGATTCATTGTTTGTGTATAACACCCAGTGCTCCATGCGGTACGTGCCCTCTTTAATACCCATCACCAGGCTAACCCATCCCCCCACCCCCCTCCCCTCTAGAACCCTCAGTTTGTTTTTCAGAGTCCATAGTCTCTCATGGTTTGTCTCCCCCTCCAATTTTCCCCCCTTCCTTCTTCCCCTCCTGCTATCTTCTTCTTTTTTCTTTTAAACATATAATGTATTATTTGTTTCAGAGGTACAGGTCTGTGATTCAACAGTCTTACACAGTTCACAGCGCTCACCATAGCCCATACCCTCCCCAATGTCTATCACCCAGCCACCCCATCCCTCCCACCCCCCACCACTCCAGCAACCCTCAGTTTGTTTCCTGAGATTAAGAATTCCTCATATCAGTGAGGTCATATGATACATGTCTTTCTCTGATAGACTTATTTCACTCAGCATAATACCCTCCAGTTCCATCCACATCATTGCAAATGGCAAGATTTCAGGGTTTTTTTGATGGCTGCATAATATTCCATTTTATATATATTCCACATCTTCTTTATCCATTAAAATTTTAGTTAAGATCTATTTAACTCAATGTAACAATTTGAAAGAATTTTCCATACTATTCTTTTGGTGTTTGTCCTTTTAAGCAAAAAATTAATATTTACTTCCATAGAGACACTATTAATATACTGAGAAAGATAATGAGTCCATAAAAATAAAAAAAAAATTCACTCTAACAAGAAAATATAGTAAGCTATCTTGAAGATGGTGTGGCAGGTAGTGATCAGTAAGTGTCCACAGTGGAGATAAGACCCAAGTAACATTTTGAAACAACTATATGATATATTCAGGGAAGTATGAATATAATATAATGGAAATGTCTATGGACGGACAAGAGTGAGATCATGAAAAACCTTGTATTTCATACTACTGAGTTGGACTTCATCCTTTGGTTGATGGAGGACTGTAGAAAAGAAAACAAAACAGCTGGACAGTACTATGAAAGGAATTATAGTTAGAAAAGCTATTTTTGGACAATTTCAAGGATGACTAACTTGTGCCAGGTAAGGAAAGTCAGAGGAAGATGAAAAATATAGTATGTCATTCATTAAAAAAGGTAAGAACTTAGGGGAGATAGGAGGGATTTGCACTTACTAGCAGTTGGTGAGTGACTTTTATAATCTTCCGTTTTATTTTTTGTAAGTTGTAATAGAGATTGTTGTCATAACAAAATAAGTGATAAAGATTTATTTTAGTAAAGGTCGTAAAGTCCACTTAATCAGTTGTATCTTAGTTAATGTAACAGATTCAATCATATTGTAACTTATTTAGGATATATAAAGCAATATGATGAGTCCGTAAAATATCTGAAAAAATTATCTCACTATGTTCTTTCTGGTCCATTTAAAAAAAATTTGTTGAGTCTTCCATTTAGTTACTATTCAGTTATTAACCTTGTTATTATGTGTTCTGAGCAGAAATATTTAGAAATATTTTCTCTCCAAACATATTGTCTGTCAGGATTATATTCGGTGAGTGAAAATTTAAATGTTAAAGTAAAATACAAAGTTTAGGGACACCTGGGTGGCTCAGTTGGTCAAGCTACTGACTCTTGATTTCAGCTCAGGTCATGATCTCAGAGTGTGGAATCAAGCCCCACATTGGGCTCTGCACTCAGCACAGAGTCTGCGTGTCCCTGTCTCTCTATACCGCCCCTGCTCGTTCTCTCTCTCTCTCAAATAAATAAATAAATAAAATCTGTTTTAAAAAAGTAAAATACAGGGACACCTGGGTGGCTCAGTTGGTTAAGCGTCAGCCTTCAGCTCAGGTCATGATCCCTGGGTCCTGGGATTGGGTCCTGCATCGGGCTCCTTGTTCAGCAGGGAATCTGCTTCTCCCTCTGCCAATGGGTCTCCCTGCTTGTGGTCTCTCCCTCTCTCTCTCTCTCTCTCTGACAAATAAATAAACAAAATCATTTTTAAAAAAGTAAAATACAAAGTTTACCAATACTGGTCTATTCTATTTGCCTCTTTTTAATTTTTTTTTTACAAAATAGTAAAAAAAATAAAATAAAAATTACTGTAAATTGAAATGAATCTCATAATTTTTTTCCTTATATCATTCCAATAAGTACTAGATAAAAATTCAAAATACTGAAGGCTTACGTATGATGAAGTTTTGAATAAAAACATGAAAATTTAATCCTGGAACAGCTTAGCATAGTTAGTAGTAAATAAGTAAATTTGTATAAAATTTTGTTTTAAAACAGTGTGTTAAGTTGTACCTTATGCTAATTAGGTCATGTGAGAGTCATTCCCAAATGATTCTCATCTGCCACATTAGATAAAAAATAGCAGAGTTCCTGAGAAACTCCAATGTAATTGGCCGCAGATGATAATTTTATTTCCTTTGGAGACAACCCTAAATGAAATGCTTGAGACTTTGTCTTCATGGCTCAGATGTGGGATTAAGGGAGAAATAAAATGAAATAAAGTGAACATAGAATTACTCTGTGATCTGCTCTGCTTGGTGATTAAGGGCAGGGGCTTGATTTATTGTGTTTGCATCACAGCCTGGCAGATTAGAATGCATAAAGTTAAACAAACACATCTTGTACTTCAAGAACGTTAGGGCATAAAATGCTATATTCTGTTACCAAAATATCCAGTGTGCTTTCTTTAATGTTGCACACTAAAATTATAGTTTAACTACATTTTTCCTTGAAATAATTTTTTTCTTGATACACTATTTTCTTGTATATGTTGGTGTTGTATAAACCCTCCTTACAACAAACATATGAAAATGGGGTTATAGTTTATGTAAACATTTATAGGTATATATATATTCAATTCAAATATAGATTTCAAACTAAATTACATAAAAAGTTAATTTGAGGTATTAACTTTTGGCTATGAAAGTGGAGAATACCAAGTTGCAAATACTTAGGTATGTCCCTTTCCATCCCTATTATCCTTACTGGTATTCTTCTTTCCATACTTAGAATAAAACTTGATCTCTTCACAGATAGTCTTAGTGACAGCATATTATACTAATTAAAAACACAAGCTCTGAAGTTAAACTGTTGAGTTCAGATCCCAGATTCCTACTTAATTATTATTTGTACTTGGTCAAGTTTCTTAACCTCTTTGAGGGCTTGAGTTTCTCCTATGAGTTATGATTAAAATAAGAATACTTACCACATAGAGTGCTTTTAAGAATTAAACAAAATAAAGTTTTTAGAACAATGGCTCAATAAGGTGCTAAATCTAACTGCTAACAATAGTAAACCCTAGTGCACTCCTAATATCAGTTTTATAATTTCAAAAATCCTGTTAGTGCTAAAGTGTCCAAATTTCTTTATAGGGAGGAGAAATAAATATCTAGGATGGGTGAAAATTGAATATAGAAAAATGAAGTTTAATAAAGTAAAAATTCCTGTGTTGTAAGCATAGATCATTTCCTTTATGTTTAGTACTTCATATGAAATAGCTAAATTTGATTCTTCTGATAATGAAATAATAACAAACCATGGCTTTAAGACAGGTTTTGAAAGGCTGTAATGAGTGATTTTTTTTTAAAGGGAAGTTCCACGTTCAGTAATTGACACTGACATTTGGGAGATTTTAAAGCTAGAAATAGCAGGAAGGGAAGAATGAAGGGGGGGAAATCGGAGGGAGAGACGAACCATGAGAGACTATGGACTCTGAGAAACAAACTGAGGGTTCTAGAGGGGAGGGGGGTGGGGGGAGGGGTTAGCCTGGTGATGGGTATTAAAGAGGGCACGTTCTGCATGGAGCACTGGGTGTTATACGCAAACAATGAATCATGGAACACTACATCAAAAACTAATGATGTAATGTATGGTGATTAACATAACATAATAAAAAAAAGTGCATTACAATTGAAATGAAGATAGGATTTTCCTCAGCTTGCCTTTGTTAAAAAAAAAAGATATACAAAATTCATTATTACATCAACCTTTAAAAAGTTCTCGATGAAAGGACCGGTCAGACTGAATGAACTGACATTTACTATTTGATAATATATTGGTTATGGAAAAAAATGTGAATTTTCCTTTAACCTCTAGAAGTACCTTTTTCCCACAATCACCCCCAACAATATGTGAATGAGGTAATTTAAGTATGTCGCATTACAGTTTATAATGTGGATTACTGTGATTAGCTGTGCATCTCCAAGCAACATATAGCTATTATGCAAAACAACTGTGAACAGGTGATACATTAAGAAGCACAGCTCTGCCTTGCATACAGTCCTTGATACAGAGAAATATAGCAGTTGAGATGGAATATGCAAATGGAAAATCGACCCAAGGTCAGAGTGAGAAAAGCAAAACAACATTCTTTGTTGGTTTCAAAATGAGAAATCCATTTCTACTGCATGGTAAAGTTAAGATAAAAGTTAAAGAAAATCAGTAAAAACAAAAAAAAAGGTATTTCACTTCCTCCTTGCTGCTTTAGCTAGAAAATAATTCAGTGATTTTTGCCGCTACAGAGTAAAGGGAGAATTATTTACACTGTATATTATCCCCCCAGGATAACTATACTTTCATTTCCTAACATTTTCCCCTTATATTTACCATAATGAAATAAAGTGGTATGTAGGTGATAGAACATTACTCTAGAAGTTATCCATAAACTTTGTTCTATTTATGCTTTTATTACTGGTTGGGTGAGTTGGATGACCTTGAGAAAGTATGTTTTTCTATACTTCTCTTTCTTCATTTTAAATAAGTATAATAATAACTGATAACTATAATTACATGCTTCATTTTTCTGGGTGGATTAAAAGATTATTAATTGATTAGATTTATTTAGGTAAATAAAATTTATAGTCATTTTTTTCTTTCTCTCTCTTTTTTAAAGATTTTATTTATTTGAGAGAGTGACCAAGTGAAAGAGAGAGAAAGAGAGCACACAAAGTGGTGGGGGGGAGGGGCAGAGGGAGAGAGAGAGAAGCAGACTTCCCACTGTGCAGGGATCCTGACGTGGGGCTCAATCCCAGGACCCCAGGATCATGACCTGAGCCAAAGGCAGACACTTAACCAAATGTGCCACCCAGGCGCTCTTTATTTCTCTTTTGTGGGCATCTCAGGTATAAAGGGACCATCTAATGATATGTCTCAGTTTATGGCACACTGTCTTCATAACCCACCCTTACGTATTTTTTCCTACTCCCCACTTCTCCTTTTATGCACTTTTCTAATGAGTGTGATATATGCACTTTGATGACCATGTTTCAAATTAAAAATATGGCATTATGTATGCTTGATTCATAGAGCTATAACTCAGTTTCTTTTTTCACTCAATCCTATATTTAAAATATCTATGGATATTAATTCAAATGCTTCTAAATACTGCATAGAATTCCATTATGCATATCCACCCCAATTTATTTATTATGTTAATGATGCTGCTGTCTACCTTAGATTACTTCCATTTTGTTGTTCCAGCAAATGATGCTAAGGTAAAGCATTCTATTTTATGTACCCTCAAGTACTTGTGCAGAAATTTCTCTAAGGCTTAAAATCATGACTGGAATGTCTGGGTCAAAGGAAATGCTTACTCTAATTTATTTCAATCTAATTTAATTTATATAATGCTCTAAATTTTCATCAAAGAAGTAGATATTTGTATCCACAACATTTTTTTAAAGATTTTATTTATTTATTTGAGAGGGAGAGAGGGAGAGAAAGCTAGCAGGGGAGAAGCATAGGGAGAGGGACAAGCAGATTCCAAACTGAAGGTGGAGCCAGATTCCATGCTGAGGGTGGAGCCAGATGTTGAGCTCTATCTCAGGACCCTGAGATCATGACTGGAGCTGAAATCAAGAGTAGGATGCTTAACCGACTGAGTCACCCAGGTGCCCCTCCCCAAATTTTGAATATTAACATTTTTTGCTGTTGTTTGGTTTTCAGCATTGTGTAGTTACTATATATACTTTTTAAGGATCCAGCTATATGGATTTTTTTGTTGTTAATAAACTATGTTTTAGAGTAGTTTTTGGTTCACAGCAAAATTGAGAGGAAAGTACAGAGACTTGCTGTATACCACCTGTTCCCACATGAATACACAATCTCCCCCATTATCAATATCTCATATCAGAGTGGTACATTATTACAATCTATGAACCTACACTGATATGTCATTGTCATCCCAAGTCCATAGTTTATAGTAGGGGTCACCCTTGGTGTAAATTCTACAGGCTTTGAAAATGTAAAATGATATCTATCCATCATTTTAGTAACATAGAGAAGAGTTTCACTGACTTAAAAATTTACTGAATTATGCCTATTCACCCCTCCCTCCTTCCTTTCCTCCTAGAAACCACTGATCTTTTATTGTCTTTGCTTTTTCCAAGTGTCATGTATTTGGAGTCGTACAGTGTGTATCCCTTTCACATCGGCTTCTTCACTTAGTAATATGCATTTAAGTTTCCACCATATCTTTTCATGTCTTGGTGGCTCGTTCCTTTTTAGTGGTGAATAACATTCCATTGTCTGATGTACCATATTCTATCCATTCCCCCACTGAAGGACATCTTGGTTGCATTTGAGTTTTGGCAATTATGAATACATTTTCTGTAAACATCCATCTGCAGGTTTTTGTAAGGACATAAGTTTTCAATTCATCTGGGTAAATAACATGAGGTATAATTGCTGGATCATATGGTAGTGCTATGTTTACTTTTGTAAGAAACTTCCAAAATGTGTTCCAAAGTGGTTGTACAATTTTCCATTCTCATCAGAAATGAATGGGAATTCCTGTTGCTCCACATCCTTGCTAGCATTTAGTGCTGTCAGTGTTTCCAATTTTGACCATTCTAATAGCTTTATAGTCCAATAGCTTTTTAACTAGCATTTCACTGACACATATTGAACATATTTTCATACGCTTCTTTGCCATCTGTATATCTTCTTTTTTATGTATAGACAATATATAGTTTATTTATTTTTTCATTCTATTAGCCAACACATAGTACATCATTAGTTTCAGATGTAGTGTTCAACAATTCATCAGTTGCGTATAACACCCAGTGCTTGTCACATCACGTGTCCTCCTTAATGCCCATCACCTATCTGTATATCTTCTTTGGTGAGATGTCAGTGCAAGTCTCTTGCGCATTTTTTAATTGGGTTGTTCATTTTCCTATTGTTAAGGTTAAAGACTTTTTTGGATAATAGTCCTTATCAGATGTGTCTTTTGCAAATATTTTCTCCCAGTCTGTGGCTTGTCTTATTCTCTTGATGTGGACAATTTTTAATCTTTTTTTTTTTCTAATTTCCTTCATTATGGCCAAAGACCAGAGTAAGTGATATGATTCTTTTAAAATTGTTGCTTTATTTTTAGCCTCGTCCATGGTCAAATTTTGTGAATGTTTCATAAGTTCTGCAAAATGTTTATTGCTTCAATTAGGGCATTTAAAGTTCAACATAATGTGCTATTTAATAGCATAGGTTCTGAAATTCAGAACAACTGATTTTGAAATCCAGTTTTGCCAGTTCTTTCTAAGACAAGTTTTCTTATTTTTTCTAGATGAAAAATTTAGATAACACTAAAACAAACTCCATAAATTTGGAATGAGGGTTAAATGAATGAATTTATATAGGTACTTACACAGTACCTGGTAATGTATTAAACACGCTCATGATTATTATTAGTTTAGACTAATTGTGAATTTCATCGCATTTCTGTATCTTTATATTTTTTCCTTAAACTATCAGTTTCTGATAAGAATATATTAAGTACTTCCAAAATTATCATAGTTTTGCTGTAGTAGTAGTTGCTACTACAACTACATAGTAGTTGCTATATTTATATGAATATAGTCTGAATCTTTATTATTGAGTATGTCTCATGCTGAAAACATTATATTGATATTGTTTTTACCAGTATATCATACACCACTTTGTTATGGGTAATGTCATGTTATGACATTTTGTTAGTTTTTTGCTTGTTTTGTTTTTCACTAAATGACAAATTGTTCGATATTAAAAATGACTTCTGGATTTCTTTTAGTTCATGGTCTTATTCCTTTCTTTTTAGATTTTAGCCTCCTTCTGACTTAACTGTTTCTTATATTCATATTGCTTGTCCTTATTTTTCATTTGTTTGAGGATCTTTGATTATATTTAGTTTAACTATTTACATTTATTGGAGTCACTGATAATTAAGATTTCTTTCTTCCATTTTATTTTCTATTTATTTTCATTTCTTCCTTTGGAGTTTTCACACTTACTTCAGCCAATTTGCAGAATTGCTCAATCCATTTATATTCTTTTTAAGATTACCTCTATTAGGACTCATATTTATTTTCATCTTATTTTTTATGCTTATTAGTATATGTAACTTTCCTTAAATAAAAATTGTATTTTTATGTACTCTTCCTTCCCTCTTTTCTGTTTTTGTACCCATACTTCTGCTTCTACCATTGTGTTAATTTTTTCTAGGATTTTATATTTTTAAAATCTTTTCTATTTTAGACAACAATATTTACTAACTCAATTATATATTAATATCTAATTTATGTATATTTTTATTTTTATTTTTTTAAAAGATTGTTTGTTTGAGAGAGAGAGAGGACAAGAGAGCAAGAGTGGGAGGGGCAGAAGGAGAGCAAGAAAGAATCTGAAACAGACTACATGCCAAGCCCAGAGCCTAACATGGGGCTCAATCTCAAGACCCCAAGTTCATGACCTGAGCCAAAACCAAAAGTCAGACACTCAACCAACTGTGCCACCCAGGTGCCCCAGTATATCTCTATTTTTAAATCTCACCTTATAAATGATAATTTTGCTAGATATAAAATTCTAGGTTTAAAATGGCTTTTTTTCAGACTTTTAAATATATCATTATTATTTCTTACAGCCAATATTGATGTTAAGGGGTCTCATTATCAATTTATAACATTATTTTATAGGTAATCTACTTTTCCTTTCTAGGAGGTTTTATAGTTACCTTTTGTTTTCTATTATAGCACATTATAATTGTGTGCTTGTATGTGTCTCCTTAACTTCCCTGTTCATATTTTATAGGCTTCTAAAATTGGATATTTCTTCCTAAATTCTGGAAAAAGAGCTACCAATTTTTCCTTGTATTTTCCTCTCATTTATTTATTTATTTTAAAAAATTTCCCCCTAGGCTCCCTTTATACAAATATTGACATTTTAACATTTATTTCCATATTCCTTAACTTTCATTTTTCTATTATCAGCTTTTTTATGCCATCTTCATTTCTCCAGGGAGAATTAAGCCTTTTATTTAAAAAAAAATTTGTTTGCCTTTATAATAATTACTATAGAGCATGCTCATTTCATACTAAAGTAAATGTAGTTTAAAAAAATAAATTACAGGCACCTGGCTGGCTCAGTAGGTTAAGCGTCTGCCTTCAGTTCAGGTCATGATCTTGGGGTCCTGGAATCCAGCCCTTCATGGCCATCCCTGCTCAGCGGGGAGTCTGCTTCTCCTCTTCCCTCTTCCTCTGCCCCTCCTCCCTGCTTGTGCTCTCTCTCTCTCTCTCAAATAAATAAATAAATCTTTAAAAAATTAAATTAAGTCAAACATCCTCTAGGTATGTAATGATAATATCAATATCAACATTAATAAATAATAATAATGTTTATTGAGTGTTTTCTGCATGCCAGTTCTTTTAACCCTCTTGATTTCATGATAATCCTATGAAGTAGCTACTATTAATAGCTCCTCTTAGAGATAATGAAGCTGAACCACAAAAATACATCTTCTACCCAAAGCAGGTCTCACACAACAATTATTTCTCATTAAGAGGCCCTAGGTTATTATTTCCTTCATAAATCTAATATGAATCTATGTTATTATTGTTAAATAATTTTTCTGTTTCATTTTTCTTTTTCTCTTTGTTTTGCTGGCCTCTGCCAGTGTGATGTAGTAAAACGAATATAGAAAACTATCTGATCTTGTTCTTCAGTGAATATCATGTGTTATAAGTAGTGCCTGACTTGTAGTAGTTTATTAAATATTTGAGAAATCAATGAATTGGCTAAATATGGTCTTAACTTATATTTGAATTACAGATAATCATCAATGGCCAACCATGCTTCTAAAATAATAATGAGCCATAATTATGGTATGGATTTTTCAACTAGATATCCATGAATAACCTGCAATATTTTGAATCAATATGTCATTGAATTCCAATTCAAATTTTGCCTTGAAACCATTGTTCATGAGAAGCCTGTATAAGACTTGCATATTCTCAATGCTGTAGATGCTATAGACAGGGAATTTGAGAAAATATTAGTAATAAAATAAATTAATCACTATAAAAATATAACGTGAAAAGTATTAGGAAAATATTTTTAATGTATCTGAAGCATGGTAAAGCACTGTCCTCTGAATATGTGTTTCTATTTATCTTTTGAGAAATGACTTACTCTGAGCTAATAAAGGTTAAAAACAGAAGTATCTAAACTTTCAGGAGGCTAGAATACAAAGGATTCAGAATACAAAATATTTTATTAAAACATTTAGAATCTACCAACAACAAAAACAATGAGAATGTTTTCTTTGAATAACTTATTATAAGAGTCTTAGATAAAGAAAGGTTATATATAGATTAATTCAGTTTGTGAAAGCAACTTTACAACTACTACAGCTGGACAAAACTCTGAATAAACATTTCACAGAAGTAGATATATGAATGCCTAATAAACACATACAAGATGCTAAACATCATTAGTCATTAGGGAAGCACAAATTAAAACCACAAAGAGCTACCAAAGGAAAGACTGTAATCCAACAATGGACAGTCAAGTGTTGCTGAGGATGTGGGCAAACTCGAATACATTGCTGGTGGAAAGGTAACATAGCTCAACCATTCTGAAAAGCATTTTGACAGTTTCTTAAAAAGTTAAATATACCCTATTATATATCTCATCAGTTTCACTCCTATTAATCTATTCTATAGAAATAAAAAATATATGCACAATGTTCATGGCAACATTATTCATAATAGCAAAAAACAGAAACAATCCATATGTCATTTAATTGGTGAATAGATAAATAAAATCTGGTGTGTCTATATAATGGAACACTATTTAGTGACAAAAAGGAACAAACTACTGAAACATGCTACAACAGCAATATACCTCAAAGATTTTATATTAAATGAAAGGAAACAGATACAGAAGACTATTTATTGTATGGTTACAATTACATAAAATGTCCTTAAAAGACAAATTTATAAAGATAGAAAGCAAATCAGTTGTTGCCTGGGATTAGGGGTAGTTCTGACTGGAAACAGGTGTAAGGGAACTTTTTGGAGGGATGGAAAATTCTAAAACTGGTCATCGTGATGGTGCAAAAATAACCTAAATTTATTAAAATCATTGAATTGCACACTTTCAAAGGGTAAATTTTATGACATTTAATTTGTACCTCAATAAAGCTGTTAAAAATAGTGACTGCACTAAAAGCAAAGTAGAATTGCTGGGTTTGGAGAGTTTGTCATAATCTTACTGAAAAAGTTAAGTAAAATTACATTAAAATTTTTCTAAGCATTTAATAATAATACCAATAGCAACAATAATAAACATTTATCATTTTCCATATGTCAAGTTATTAACTCATTTAATCTCATTGGAATCCTCAGAAGTATCATCCATTGATATCCTCCTTTTAGGGATGATGAACTCAAAACCAAAGAGCTTAATTTACTCCGTAATCACAGAGCAATTAGTTAAGCAAGGATATTGGTCGTTACAGAGTTTAAGAGAGCCTACCATTAACTGGGTGTTCCTACTACAGCCATCCATCCTGTGTGTGCAGTGATAGTAAATGACATGAGAGAAACATGAGGTGAAACAGTATAATTTTTTACATAGGAATTTGTTTTAAAGTTGTAACAGTAATGACTAACATTTTAGAATAAGTATTACATGCAAAATTAGAGTATATGGCTAATGTTTAAGGTGCTGGCTAAAATTATATAAAATAAACAGTATAAAATATACAGGTAAAAATTGTGATAAGAGATGCTGAAACAAACAAACAAAAAAACCCCTGAAAACCTATAGTGAAAACTTTACTTAAAGTAATGTATTCCTAGGGGCATCTAGATGGTTCAGTTGGTTAGGCCTCTGCCTTTGGCTCAGGTCATGATCTCAGGATCCTGGGACTGAGCCCTGTGTAGGGCTTTGTGCTTGGTGAGGAGTCTGCTGCTCCCTTTACCAGTTGTCCTGTTCATTCTCTTTCTCTCTCTCTTTTTCTCTCCATCAAATAAATAAATGAAATCCTTAAAAAAAAAGTATCCCCCCCCAAAAAAAATGTATCCCTAAGAATTATTTTATGCCCAGAACAAACATGGAAATCCATCATCAAGTGTTGAAATGGGCTCTTAGGGCTTTAAAAAATTCTTTTTTTAAATTTTTTAAATTATTTGGTGAATATCTAGGCTTTAACAGAAGTAAAATTAAGTGATGATCTTTCTGAGATAAATTGTAAGTCTGCAATTAGGAGAAAGTTTGGACTTGACAAACTCTTGGTGGTATTTTTTCCATGACTAGAAAGATATTTAGCCTAGTCGGGCACCTAGGTGGCTCAGTTGGTTAAGCAACTGCTTTCGGCTCAGGTCATGATCCTGGAGTCCCGGGATCGAGTGCCGCATCGGGCTCCCTGCTCAGCAGGGAGTCTGCTTCTCCCTCTCCCGCTCCCGCCTCTTGTGCTCTTTCTCTCTCTCACTCTCTCTCTCAAATAAATAAATAAAAATCTTTGAAAAAAAAAAGATATTTAGCCTAGTCTTTGAAATGACTACACAGTAATTGGTTAGACTTAATTTATGCAAATGGTAGAAAAGAAAATCAATATTATTCTTGATATTTAATCTTAAATCTAGCATTACCTAAATGTCTTTTGAAATGACTGGAATGATAGAATGCAGTGAATGCTCTATAATCTCTTTCATGTTTCAATGAATTGTGACAATAAAAAATGCCCTTAGGAGTTACTTTGGAGGTTTCATCAGGATTAACATAATAAAAACATACAGGGAAAGGATTAGAAGAATCATTTTAGGAAGGGTATTAAATTCAATAGTTATAGGATTGAAAATGAAAAACAATAAATAGATACTGCAACAGGAATCTACAATGTGCCCTGTTTAAAAGACAGACAATATTATTGTCAAGAGTAGATTAAAATAATAGAATATATTGTTAGAAATGTGCACATCATTTCCTTTTGTTATGTTTACTTTTAAGATATAATTAAGGACTCTATCTTAAAATACGTGAAAAGAACTTTTGGGAAAATACAAAATTTAGACTAAACTTTAGAAAGACTGTCATCCAAGTGACTCAACCGTCACATTGAAGATTGTTAGAAAGAAAATCTCTTCATTAGTTTTTCTGCAGTCCCTTATGACTAAATATATGATTATATTGATGATTTTCAAAAGTTTCCTGAATTCTTGTCAGTGGCAGGATATAATGAGAGCTTAATGAGATGTACCATTAAATTGAATGAGTGCATTGGATTTATTTCGGACAGAATTCTTACATTACTGTCCACTCTGCATATAAAAGTCCTTTTTATATACTTACTGAACTGAATTAACTTAAATCACTGAGGTTTTGAGTTATAAATGCACAGGATGACAGCTGAAAGGCTACATGTCACAGACTGTATGCTTGTTCTTAATAAGTATTAAAGTATGGCAGATGCCACTCTGTAGGGGATACTACTATTAAACATTGAGTCTAGGATAATGCATAATTTATTTTTAGAGAAAAGGGTTATACTTTTTAGAGTTCAGAAAATTGTATCTAACTGAATCTTCATTAACTGTGCTTTAAAATATGGAAGCACCAGCTGTTAATTGTTTTTCTACTTGTCTCTTTTTACCTATTGACTGTTTTTCCCCCAAAATCTAAAATTTCCTAAAATGACCAAAAGAAATAAAAGTATAATAAGAGCTATAGATCTTAATCCAGACAAGAAGTCATATGTTACCCACTAATAATGTTTGAGTGTGTCTTAATTGTAATGCTGTCATTTGATTCATAAAAAATAAGCATTTGTATACAATTTTATAGATGTTGCATTATACTGTCACTTAACCCCATATTGTTTTATTAAATAGTACTGAACAGTAATTTTCTTATTCTTATCATTGAAATCATCTCTAAAGAAAAACTGCAAAGCCATTATCATTTATTTTATAATTTTTTATCATCATGGTGATAAAAAAATTTATCATTAATATTGATTAATGGATGATATAATCAATTAATAAATTAATCGATAAAAATTTATCATTAATATTTTATCATTTATTCCAAGTTTTATTTCAAAGTCAATGTTTCTTATGTTTCCTATCACCTATTGTAATCATTATTTAGCCAGTGGGCCATTATACATGTATATATTAAAGAAAAACATGACTAAATATGAAGACATTTTAAAAGTGTTTAACAGTCAAAATTATCATGCTGATAAGGAGTCAGGTAACCAGAGTAGTGATCTAAATAAATTATTACCATGCCCATCGGATTTTCATTTATTTTTCTTATTTACTTGATGTGTTCCTAAATCCTCCATTTATTTTATTCCTAAATTAAAAAAAGTACAATGTTATTATACTTAGTGATTTTTAATGGAAATTAAATAGAATCAGTTTTCCTTTTTCATAGCATCTTTTATATCTTTTATTGAGATCTAATTCACATAAAATAAACTTCACTTGTTTAAAATATACAATTTAATGGTTTTAAGTAAAATCCATTGAGCAGCCATCATCACTGTCAAATTCAGAACATTTCTAATACCCCATTTCTAATCCCAATGGTGGGCACTCCCCATTTTTTATTCTTTCAAGGTTATTTTGGCATTTCTATGACTCTTACCTTTCAATGGCATATTTCAGTATCAACTTGTAAACAAAAAGCAACCTGAATATTTATAGAGATTACATTAAATCTGTAGATCGTTTTCTTAACTTTATTTTTAGATTGTTGCTAGTGTACAGAAACACAATTTACTTTGTATATTGCTCTTGAATCCTGCAACATATCTCAACTTGTTTATTAGTTTAAGAGTTCAGTGAATTCATTAGGATTTTCTAATACAATTCATGTCATCCATTTATAGGGATAGTTTTACGTTTTCCTTTACAATCTGGATTTATTTATTTTTCTTGACAATTTCCCTGTTAGAAACTCGAGTACAGTATTGAATGGAAGTAGAAAGAACAGATATCCTTGTTTTCTTCCTGATCTTAGGTGGAAACATTCAGTCTTTCACCATTAGGCATGCTATTTACCTGTGGGTTTTTCATAGTTGCCTTAAAGTTGAGGGAATTCCCTTCTGTTCTTACTGCCTTGAGTACTTCTATTATGAAAAGGTGTTGGAATTTATCAAATACTTTTTCTGGATCTATTGAGATGATCATGTAGATTTTTTTTTTTAGTCTATTAATGTGGTATATTACATTAATGGAATTTTGTATGTTAGAGCACTTTTGCATTCCCAGAATAAATAACACTTGGTTATGATGCATAAATGTTTTTACAGGTTGATGGATTTTGATTTGTTAGTACTTTAATGCATTTCTGCACCTGGGCTCATAAAGGCCGTTGGTCTGTAGTTTTCTTGCTGTCTTTGTCTAGTTTTGTATAAGTGTAATATTGGCCTTATATCATCATTGCAGAAGTATTTAATCCTCTTTTATGGATGAATTTGTGGAAAACTTATATTTTTAGACTACTTCATCGAATTCACCAAGGAAGCCATCTTGGTTTCCTTTTTTTTTTTTTTTAAACTAACTCAGAGTTTTTTGTTTTCATGTTTAGTCCATATAGATTTTTAGTTTCTTCTTCAGTTTTGGTAGTTTGGTGAACTTCCTGGGATTTGTCCATTCATCTAGATTATGTAAATTTTAGTATAGTTCTAGACAAATACTATAGGATTCACTCATATGTGGAATTTAAGAAACAAAACAAATGAGCAAAGGCTAAAAAAGAGAGAGAGGCAAACCAAGAAACAGACTCTTAACTATTGAGAACAAACTGATGGTTAGCAGAGGAGAAGTGGGTGGGGGAATAGGTTAAATAGGTGATGGGGATTAAGGATGAACTTGTTGTGAAGAGCACCAGCTATTGTTTAGAAGTGTTGACTCACTATATTGTACTTGTGAAACTAATATTAAGTTGTATGCTAACTAATGGAATTTAAATAAAAATAAATTATTTAAAAAAAATAAATTTTGGCTTCGTTCTAGATTTTTTTATTATACACATTTTATTTTTTAATTTTTAAAATTTAAATTTACGTTAGTTAACTAGTGTAGTATTGGTTTCAGGATTAAAATTTAGTGATTCATCACTTATATGTAACACCCAGTGCTCATCCCAATCAGTGCCTTCCTTAGCGCCCACCACCCATTTAGTCCATCCCCCACCCACTTCCACTCCAGCAACCCTCAGTTCTCTATAGTTAAGAGTCTCTTTTGGTTTGGCTCATTCTCTGTTTTTTGTTTGTTTGTTTTGTTTTTGTTTTTGTTTTAAACATTTTATTTATTTGAGAGAGGGAGTGTGAGAGAGAGAAAGCATGAGAAAAGAGGGTCAGAGGGAGAAGCAGACTCTCCACTGAGAGGGGAGCCCGATGCGGGACTCGATCATGGGACTCCAGGATCATGACCTGAGCCGAAGGCAGACACTTAACCAACTGAGCACCCAGGCACCCTCCTTCTCTGTTTTTGCCTTATTTTATTTTTCCTTCCCTTCCCTTATGTTCATCTGTTTTGTTTCTTAAATTCCACTAATGAATTATTGAACACTACATCAAAAAGTAATGATGTACTATATGTTGGCTAATTGAATTTAAGAAAAAATTTCTTTAAGAAATTCCACATATGAGTGAAATCATATATTTGTCTTTCTCTGACTTCTTTTGTTTAGCATTATACACTCTAGCTCCATCTACATTGTTGCAAAAGGCAAGATTTCATTCTTTTTGATGGCCAAATAATATTCCATTATATATACCACATCTTCTTTATCCATTCATCAGTTGATGGACATTTGGGCTCTTTCCATAATTTGGCTATTGTTGATAGTGCTGCTGTAAACATTGGGGTACATGTGTCCCTTCAAATCAGCATTTTTGTATCCTTTGGGTAAATGCCTAATAGGGCAATTGGGTCAGAGGGTAGTTCTATTTTTAACTTTTTGAGGAACCTCCATACTGTTCTCCAGAGTGACTCTAGATAGTTTTGATGTAAGCATTTTCACTACAAATATTTTTCACTGCGTAACTAACTGGTCATAAGGCAATTTTGCCATAAAGGTAAAATCACAAAAAGTAAAAGAGGAATATTCATTTAAAAGGGCATAATAAAATATGAAATATGAATAACAAAATTAAAAAGACTTTATTGTGAAATACAAAATATTTTAATACATTTGAAATGTATGGTGTCGATTCATGGCAATGCTGTGCAAATAACTTATTTTATTTTGTGGATTATACCCTAAGAACTTGTCTTCAATGTCTTTCATTCATAATATTATACTTTTTGTTTTTTTGTGTTTTTTTTGCATTTTGATTTGCTTCATTTGGTATTGTTTTTTTTTCTTTTTCTGCTTAAATTTCTTCCTTCATTAAGAGAGGTGTCAGTTTACAAAGGCTTGGATGCATATTTGTAACTGAGCTTTGTATTGTGTTGTGAAAGCCTTCTACACACTGTGTTTTGTTCTTCTCATATTGTCATATGTCTCTTGATAGATGTTCCAAAGTTCTGTGGGAAATGTGGGTTCAAAACTATGCACCACTGTATAGAGCATTATAAGGGATAAGATTTATATAATGTACTAATGGGAGTACTGCATCAATGTAGAAATGAAACCAAACTATCAAACTAAACTGTCAACCAGTTATTTTTTTTTTTTTATCTTTTATGGCAAAATTGCCTGACAGCCAATTAGTTATATGGAAAAAAATGTTTGTGGCAATGATGCTTAGGCAAAAATACCAGACACATTTTGTCATATAATTGTTCATAGTATTTCTCATAATCAGCCAATTTACATTTAAAGTACTTAATGATAAAGTAGGATTTATATTTACCATTTTGATATGTTTTTCTATGTTTTAGGACTTGTTCTATTAATTACTGCCTTCTTTGTGATATTTTCTAGTGTATAATTTTATTTTCCTTGTTTCTTTCACAATGTTTTTGATATATATTCTTAGTGGTTGCCCTAGTGATTATCATTAATGCCTTCACTTAAAACAATCTTGTTCAGATCAATACCAACTTAATTTCAATAATATACAGACCTTTGTTTCAATAGAGCTTTGTCTCCTCATGCTTAGTACTCTATTGTCATATAGATTACATCTTTATATATTATAATTTAGCAATGTGGCTTTATAATAATTGTTTTTTGCAAGTGTCTTTTAAATTTGATATGAGAAGAAAAGATTTAAAACAAAAATATATTTTTACTATGTTTTGCATTTATCTATGTAGTTATCTTTATTGGTACTTTTTATTTCTTCATGTGGATTCAAATCACTATTAGTGTCTATTCATTTCATCATGAAGGACTCCCTTTCGTGCTTCTTGTAGAGCAGGTCTACTAACAAAAAATCCCCTCAATTTATTTATTTTTTTTTCTTTAATCTCCGGTATCTTAATTAGTACTTCTTTTTTCATTGCCCTTTTATCTATGAGAACTCTGCATAACTATTTTATAAAGTTCTGACAACTGTAAAGTATCAGTTGGAGAATACTGCTCTAGGTCAGTTTTAAATGTGAAACATTCCTCAGGTTAGAATGACAAAAGTCATCTATTTAAAGCCAGTAACCATGGGCGCCTGGGTGGCTCAGTTGGTTAAGCGACTGCCTTCGGCTCAGGTCATGATCCTGGAGTCCCGGGATCGAGTCCCGCATCGGGCTCCCTGCTCGGCGGGGAGTCTGCTTCTCCCTCTGACCCTCCTCCCTCTCATGCTCTCTGTCTCTCATTCTCTCTCTCAAATAAATAAATAAAATCTTTAAAAAAAAAAAATAAATAAATAAATAAATAAATAAATAAATAAAGCCAGTAACCATATTGAATAAAAGAAAATCTAGCATTGGAAAAATTTTATATTTTATAAAATGGCTTTACATCATTTTATCTTTAAGAATATTTCTGAGAGGAAAAGGACATGTGTGTCAGTGGCAGATAGTATTAAATGTATTGAAAGTTATATAATTTTCCCTGTCATCCAATTGGTAATTTATTAACTTGAGTTTCACTTCAAGGTCAGATGAAATGTTTCCATTACATTGAAAGACATCAATTTATAAATTCTTAGTATTTTTGAGATGTTTCTTTATTTTGTAACATTGTTTTTTTTTTTTAAAAGATTTTATTTATTTGACACAGAGAGACATAGCAAGAGAGGGAACACAAGCAGGGGGAGTGGGAGAGGGAGAAGCAGGCTTCCCGCTGAGCAGGGAGCCCGATGCGGGGCTTGATCCCAGGATCCCGGGATCATGACCTGAGCCGAAGGCAGACGCTTAACGACTGAGCCACCCAGGCGCCCCTGTTTTGTAACATTGTTAATGACAGTGGTTATAACATTTTTTTTTTGGAGGAGTATTTTCAGTTACTATCTTGCTGTTATAAATGTTTTAAATTAATCACAAGTATTAAAAGAGAAAATTTCAGTTCTTCAGAAAAAAAGGAAAACAGATTCACTTAGTTCAGAAGGGTAAGAATACAATTCTCTTAAATGAGATAGTTACCAGATGGTGTAGGTAAACCCAAACATTTAATGAACACTTGTCAAGTTCTTGAAGATTTTTTTCCCCAGTTCTCAGTGAGTAGAAGTCTGATATTTTGATATTAACTGGTGGTAATTTGCTGATAATAACTAAGTGGTTTGCCTAGTTATTGAAGATATCCAGAGAAAATGAGAGAAAGGAGCCCTGTATAGCTGCTCTTAGAACGTGTGAATAAACAGGTCCCAAGAAGAAACAGGTAGTTTTCTACAACAATTAGCAAAAAGTGATCAAATCACAGGAAACAAGTATCCCACTTGACTTCTATCACTAAAAGGTATGGAAAAATAATAAGGTAATGCAGGGTCTTAAAATGTATGGTTATGTTTTCTTCCTCTCAAAATAAGAAAGACCTCTGTTCTCATCACATAGCAACAGTCACAGGGTCTCCAGAGCTCTTATCCTGCTGATCAGGAAGCATGAAGAGTTTCTTGACAGAATGAATATACAAATTATTTTCATTGGAAAATACCTCTAACTCTTAATATTTTTCTAACCTTTTACCCTAGTGCTTTCTTGTTTGATGTATGCAGCCTCAGCCTATGGACTTTGATACTGATTTCCCTTCTCTTGAGATTGATTATATACTCTCTTGCTTAGGAAACATCCTATTTTCTTTCCAATGTAGGAAAACCAGCCCTTGACACAAAATCATTAGGCCAGCACTGAGACTAGTCAGCCCCAACCCTAATCTCTTCAAAAGAAGTAATGTATATAAACAGAATTAAGTATACTAAGAACATAGCAGAAGGAAGCAATGGATTAAACTTAAAAGGACCAGTGGTATTGTGTGAGCTGGTCTTCATAGAATGAGTAGAATGTTAACACATGTATAGAGAAATGGCATTTTAGGAAGATGGACTTGTTTGAATAAAGTCTTCTACATCTTAGAGTGCATAGCATTTTAGTAAGAATGAATCAACTACTGAAGGTGGTAGAATGCACATATGCTAGGGAGAGTGTCCTCTGGATCAAGTTGATAATACACATTGGTGTCAGAATCTGAAGTGTCTTACATGCTAAGCTTAAAAAGAAAACCTTATTTTTGTAATTAACAATAGAAACCTCTAAAGGTGGTTGAGCATGATTAATACGATGAGATCTGTATTTGGGCAAAACAATCCTAGTACTAATGCAAAATAATGTTTTGAAGGGAAAGAGACCAGCGGAAGCCACTGTGACAAATAAGAGATGAAATGAAAGTATCTTGAGAAATGATGTAGAGAAAGGAAATAGAAAGGAAAAAAATGATGGAAATATTTTGGAAATACTATCAAAAACATATGGTTTTGGATTATGGAGAAAAAGAAGTTTAACAGTGACATAGGCTTCCATATTTAATAAATGGATCATACTTTGTCCTGAGATGGAACATTAAAGCACTGGAGTATGTTTGAGGGGATATGATTAAAAATCATTTTGGTAGGTTTAGTATGAGGTACATAAAGTATTAGCATACATAATAATCTAAAGGCAAATGGCAATTCATGTCTGAAGCTAAGAGAGGAGACAGGTGATCTAGAGTTATCGATCTGGACATGTACTGTCCAGGAGCATCCTTGTTTTTATTTATTTATTTATTTATTTATTTTTTATTTTATTTTATTTTTTTAAAGATTTTATTTATTTACTTGAGAGAGAGAGAATGAGAGACAGAGAGCATGAGAAGGAGGAGGGTCAGAGGGAGAAGCAGACTCCCTGCCGAGCAGGGAGCCTGATGTGGGACTCGATCCCGGGACTCCAGGATCATGACCTGAGCCGAAGGCAGTCGCTCAACCAACTGAGCCACCCAGGCACCCCGATCCTTGTTTTTATAGTAAAGAATCAGTTTATTACAAAGATGTAAAATATTTGTTATATTTTCCCATAATGCATTTTCGTACAGTGGTTGCTTCTTAATAACTAAATTGCCAACTAATAATAATTAAGAAAATGATAAAGTATAAAGTATAAAGCATCAAGTGCAGTTTTTTTTTTTTTAAGATTTTATTTATTTATTTGAGACAGAGAGAATGAGAGAGAGAGAGCATGAGAGGGGGGAGGGTCAGAGGGAGAAGCAGGCTCCCTGCTGAGCAGGGAGCCCGTCGCGGGACTTGATCCAGGGACTCCAGGATCATGACCTGAGCCAAAGGCAGTCGCTTAACCAACTGAGCCACCCAGGCGCCCTCAAGTGCAGTTTTGATATTTCTTTTAGAAATAGATAATTTCTGTGGTAATATTTTTTTTCTAGGCTGATGATGAAAAATCAGCTTCGCTTTGTTAAGTAAAATTAAAAAGAAGATTCTTATTTTAACTTGTTGCCAGATGCAATTATATTGGATTAATGGTCTTTGGTAAACATTACAGTGGAAAGTTGACATCAACATTGCTATTATTACCGAATATTTCTCCCTTTGGAAAAGAGATTTGCTAATCATTTACATTTTCAAAAAATGTATTGTTTATTTGTAGATTAGAAATTTATTAGGTGTATGCTGATAACTTTACATGTTTATAGATATGCTTATGGTAGTTACTGGCCATCTACTTGAATACTTCCCAAATTTAGTATTTTTGTATCCACCCATAAGAGTGTCAATCCCAGGGCGCCTGGGTGGCTCAGTTGGTTAAGCGACTGCCTTCGGCTCAGGTCATGATCCTGGAGTCCCGGGATCGAGTCCCGCATCGGGCTCCCTGCTCGGCAGGGAGTCTGCTTCTCCCTCTGACCCTCCCCCCTCTCATGCTCTCTCTATCTCATTCTCTCTCAAATGAATAAATAAAATCTTTAAAAAAAAAAAAGTGTCAATCCTGGATATTAACATGTGTGAAATAGAGTGTGGAAGACTGAATATATATTCCCATAATCATTTGGGGATATGGTCACTGCTTCATTCTAAATTGTTTCTTCGTTCAAGGAAATTGTTTTATTCTTTGTATTGAAAAAGAGCCCCAAGTCCAGAATGCTCCCCACTGTCAACTCTATTCACTACCCTTTGATTTATTAAAACACATTGCCAGGGTGGCCCTTAAAAACTGTGAAGGAAAATGAGTTATATTTAGAAATCTCTTAGTCTGACTTCTGGTGTACAATCCTCTCCTAATTCCCAATGCTTGGCCATTGTCTTTCATAGTAATACACATTTAATAGATCTTATTCTTTTTTTTTTTTTTTTAAAGATTTTATTTATTTATTTGAGAGAGAGAGAGAGTGAGAGACAGAGAGCACGAGAGGGGAGAGGGCAGAGGGAGAAGCAGACCCCCTGCCGAGCAGGGAGCCCGATGCGGGACTCGATCCCGGGACTCCAGGATCACGACCTGAGCCGAAGGCAGTCGCCCAACCAACTGAGCCACCCAGGCACCCTAATAGATCTTATTCTTAACTCCGCTTCCCCATAAAATATATATTTCTTCTTTGTCTCTCATTTCCTCAGGAATGTATGCTAGGTTAAAGTGGTTGGTTTGATAACAGAGATGGCATATAGATATATATTTTTCACTTCTATATCCATCACAATCATTAGCACATATCAAGCACAATATAATTTGTTGAAGGAGTCAAATAATGGGTGCTTGATGTAAAAGATTCATCCTTTCCTGTGTCAAAACTCCTGCCCCATGCTTTTTAAATATCCCCTTCTGTGTAATGTCTTCGTTTTCCTCCCTGTTGTCTATTCTGCTCAGGATTGGGTGTGCCTGTAAAATAAAATAAATTGTAAGTAAGCACATTATTCATAGAAAGTCTATCCAGAGTGAATAAAGTATCTGCCTGTGTGTGTGTGTGTGTGTGTGTGTGTAAGTGCGTGTATGTGTGTATATATATATATGTGTGTGTGTGTGTCTTCTTCATCAATCGATGAATACTTGGGACGCTTCCGTAATCTGTCTATTATAAATAATGCTGCTATAAACAGGGGTGCATGTATCACGTTGAATATGTGTTTTTGTATTCTCTGGATAAATACAGAGTAATGTGATTGCTGGATCATAGGGTAATTTTATTTTTAACTTTTTGAAGAACCTCCATACAGTTTTCCACAGTGGCTGCACCAGTTTGCATTTCCATGAACAGTGCATGAGGGTTCCTTTTTCTCCACATCCTCATGAACCCTTGTTTCTTTTTCTTTTCTTTTTAAGACAACAAATTTATTTATTTATTTATTTATTTATTTATTTATTTATTTATTATTTATTTTTTATTTTGTAAGCCACCTAAATCCCAACCCTTGTTTCTTGTGTTTTTGATTTTACCTGTTCTGACAGGTATGAGGTGAGATCTCATTGTAGCTATGATTTGCATTTCCCTGATGGTAAGTGATGATGATCATCTTTTCATGTGTCTCTTGACCATTTGGATATTTTCTTTGGAGAAATTCTTGTTCATGTCTTCTGCCCATTTTTTAATTGGATTATTTGGTTTTTGGGTGTTTATAAGTTCTTTATATATTTTGGATACTAACCCTTTATCAGATATGTCATTTGCAAATATCTTCTCCCATTCCATAGGTTGCCTTTTAGTTTTGTCGATTGTTTCCTTTGCTGTGCAGAGCTTTTAATTTTGATGAAGTCCCAATAGTTTAGTTTTGCTTTTTTTTTCCTTTGCCTCAAGAGACATATCAAGACAAAAGTTGCTGTGGCTGATGTAACAGAAGTTACTGCCTGTGTTCTCTTCTAGGATTTTTATGGTGTCAGGTCTCATTTTTACTTTATTTTTGTGTATGGTGTAAGAAAGTGGTACAGTTTCATTCTTTTGCATGTAGCTGTCCAGTTTTCCAATACCTTTGTTGAAGAGACTCTTTTTCTCATTGGATATTCTATCCTGCTTTATCTAAGATTAATTGGCCATGTAGTTGTGGCTTTATTTCTGGATTTTCTCTTCTGTCCTATTGATCTATGTGTCTGATTTGTGCCAGTACCGTACTATTCTGTTTACTACACCTTTGTAATATAATTTGAAGTCTGGAATTATGATGCCTCCAGATCTGCTTTTCTTTTTCAAGGTTACTTTGGCTATTTGGGGTCTTTTGTGGTTCCAAATAAATTTTAGGATCGTTTGTTCTAGTTCTGTGCAAAATGCTGTTGGTGTCTTGATAGGGTTTGCATTAAATCTGTAGATTGCTTTGGGCAGTATAGACATTTTAATACTGTTCTTCCAATCCATGATCATGGAATATTTTTCCATTTCCTTGTGTCATCTTCAGTTTTGTTCACCAGTGTTTTATAGTTTTCAGAGTACAGGTCTTTCATGTCTTTGATTAGGATTATTCCTAGGTATTTTATTATTTTTGGTGCAATTGTAAATGAGATTTTTTTCTCAATTTCTCTTTCTGCTGTTTCATTATTGGTGTATAAAAATGCAACAGATTTCTGTACATTGATTTTGTATTCTCTTTCTTCCTTGAATTCGTATATTGGTTCTAGCAGTTTTTTTGGTGGAGTCTTTAGGGTTTTCTATATAAGGATCATGTCATCTGCAAAAGGTGAAAGTTTTACTTCTTCCTTACTGATGTGGATGCCTGTTATTTCTTTTTGTTGTCTGATTGCTATGGCTAGGACTTCCACTACTATGCTAAATAAAAGTGGTGAGAGTAGACATCGCTGTCTTGTTTCTGACCATAGAGGAAAAGCTCTCAGTTTATCCCCATTAAGGATGAGATTAGCTGTGGGTTTTCATAAATGACCTTTATTATTTTTATCATGTTCCATCTGAACCTACTTTGTTGAGGGTTTTTATCATGAATGGATGTTGCACATTGTCAAATGCTTTTCCTGCATCTATTTAAAGGATCATATAGCTCTTATTCTCTTACTGATGTGATGTTTCACATTGTTTCATTTGAAAATATTGAAGCATCCTATAACCCAGGAATAAATCCCCCTTGATTATGGTGAATGATTGTTTTAAATGTATTATTGGATTCAATTTGCTAGTATTTTGTTGAGGATTTTTGCATCTGTGGTCACCTGGGATATTGGCCTGTAGTTCTCTTTTTTTGTGGTGTCTTTATCTGGTTTAGGTATCAGGGTAATGCTGGCTTCACAGAATGAATTTGGAAGTTTTCCTTTACTTTCTTTTTTTTTTTTTTGTAATAGTTTGAGAATAATAGGTATTAACTCTTCTATAAATGTTTGGTAGAATTCACCTGTCAAGCCATCTGGTCCTGGACTTTGTTTATTGGAAGGTTTTGATTACTGATTCAATTTCTTTGTTCGTTGTCAGCATGTTGAAATTTTCTGTTTCCTCCTGTTTCAGTTTTGTAGCTTATATGTTTCTAAGGAATTTATCCATTTTTATATTGCCCAATTGGTTAGCATATCTTTTTTCTTAATATTCTCTTATACTTGTTTGTATTTCTGTCATGTTCATTGTTATTTCCCCCTCTTGCTTCTGATTTTATTTGTTTGGGTCCTTTTTCTTTTCTTCTTGATCAGTCTGGCTAGAGATTTATCAATTTTACTAATTTTTTCAAATTGTCAGCTCCTGGTGTCATCGATCTGATCTATTGGTTTTGTTTATTTTAGTTTCTATATCATTTATATTTGCTCGGATCTTTACAATTTCCTTTCTTCTGCTGGATTTAGGTTTTGTTTGTTGTTCTTTTTCTAGCTCCTTTAGGTGTAAGGTTAGGTTTTTTGAGACTTTTCTTGTTTCTTGAGGTAGGCCAGTATTTTTTTGCTGCATCCCATAGATTTTGGACAGTTGTGTTTTAATTTTCACTGTTTAGTATATACTTCTTTTTCAATTTCTTCTTTTATATCCATTCATTGTTCAGTAGCATGTTCTTTATCCTCCATATATTTGTAGTCTTTCCAGATTGTTTCCTGTGGTTCATTTCTGGTTTCATAGTGTTGTGGTCAGAAAATATGCATGGTATGACTTCAATCTTCTTGTATTTGCTGAGGCCTGTTTTGTGGCCTAATGTGATCTATTCTGGAGAATGTCATGTGCACTTGAAAGGAATTTGTATTCTACTGTTTTAGGATGGAATGTTCTGCATATGTCTGTTAAGCCCATCTGTCAAGTGTGTCATTCAAAGCCATTGTTTTCTTGTTTGATTTCTTTTTAAATGATTTGTCCATTGATGTAAGTTGGGTGTTAAAATCACCTACTATTTTTGTATCATTATCGATCAGTTCTTTTACATTTTTTAAGTGTTTATGTATTTGGGTGCTCCTAAGTTGGGTGCGTAAATATTTTCAATTGTTATGTCTTCTTTTTGGATTGTTCCCTTTATTATATATAGTGTCCTTCTTTGTCTGTTGTTATAGTCTTTGGTTTAGAGTCTGTTTTGTCCATGTAAGTATTGTTATTCAAGCTTTCAATTGACATCCATTTGCATGTTAGATGTTTCTCTATCCCCTCACTTTCAAAATGTAGGGGCCTATAGATCTAAAATGAGTCTCTTGTAAGCAGCATATAGGTGGGTCTTGTTTTTGTTTTTGTTTTTGTTTTAAAGATTTTATTTATTTATTTGAGAGAGAGAGAATGAGAGAGAGAGAGCATGAGAGGGGGGAGGGTCAGAGGGAGAAGCAGACTCCCTGCCAAGCAGGGAGCCCGATGTGGGACTCGATCCAGGGACTCCAGGATCATGACCTGAGCCGAAGGCAGTCGCTTAACCAACTGAGCCACCCAGGCGCCCGGTGGGTCTTGTTTTTTATCCATTCTGTCACCCTATGTCTTTTGATTGGAGTGTTTAGTCCATTTACATTCAAAGTCATTATTTGTAGACATGTATTTATTGCCACTCTATTATTTATTTTGTTATTTCTGAAGATTTCTCTGATCCTTTACTCTCTCTCTCCCTTTCATGGTTTGCTGACTTTCTTTAGTAATATATTTGGATTTCTTTATCTTTATTCTTTGCATATTTATTAGTGGTTTTTGATATATGGTTATCATTAGGTTTGTTTATAAGCTTTTCTGCATATAGCCGTCAATATTAAGTTGATGGTCATTTAAGTTTGAACCCATTCTTTACTCCTCTCCTCCCTATTTTTTTTTTTAGGTATATATTTCATGTTTTACATCCTTTGTGAGTCGTTTGATTTTTTACAGAGATATTCATTTTTATGGCTTTTACATTTCTTACATTCATTCTGTCACTTTTGCTTTCTCCTTTCCATTCAAAGAGTACCCTTTAATATTTCTTGGTTTAGTGGTCATAAACTCCTTTAGTTTTTGTTTACTTTTTCTCTCCTTCTATTCTGAATGACAGCCTTGGTGGATAGATTATTCTTGGCTTCAGATTTTTCCCATTCAGCACTTTGAATATATCATGCTACTCCTTTCTAATTTGGAAAGTTTCTGTTGAAAAATCCCTTGCTAGCCTATGGAATTTGCCTTATATGTTATTGTCTTCTTTTGTATTGCTGCTTTTATTTTTTTTAATCACTATATTTTGCAAATTTAATTACAATATGTTTTGGTGTAGATCTGCTTTTGTTGATTTTGTTGTGGGGCCTCCTGCCTCCTGGATCTGGGTATCTATCTCCTTTCCTATATTAGGGAAGTTTTCAGTTATTATTTCTTCAAATTTATAATACAAGTGTTATTATGTTTGTTGGAGTCACTGAGTTCCCTAAGTCAATTCTTGTTTTGCATAATTCTTTCTTCTCTCTTTTGTTCAGCTTGATTACTTCCATTACCCTCTCTCTAGGTCCTTAATTCATTCTTCTGCTTTTCCAGCCTGCTATTCATTCCATCTAGCATGTTTCTTATTTATTGAGCCCGGTATCTCTGCTATATTATTCCTTATCTCTGTGTTAAGGGTCTCACTCATGTCTTCCACTCTTTCCTCAAGTCTAGTGAGTATCCTTATGATCGTTGCTTTAAATACTCCAGACATGTTACTTTTTTTTTTTTTTTTTTGGCTAGGTACAGTATGCTTTTATTGCTGGTACATGACAAGGTAGGGTTTCCCAAGCCCCTCCCCTTCTTCAGGGGGTCTGGGATGGAAACGGTGGAGGCCGGGAGATTCTCAGTGTTTTGGGGGATAAATTGGGGCATGTTACTTCTATCTGTTTTGCTTAAATCCTTGGCTGTGGCCTTGTCCTATTCATTTGGGATAAAATTCTCCATCTTCTCATTTTATCTATGTCTCTCTGCTTCTGTGTTAGAAAAATCAGCTATGTCTCCTGCTCTTGAGGGTAATGACTTTATAAGGAATAAGTCCTGTAGTGCCTACTATGTAGTGTCCCCTGTTTCCCAGGGCCTGGTGCTTCTGGCAATGTCTCCAGTGTGTGTTCTGTGTGCTCTGCTGTTTTTTTCCTGACTGCTTTACCTTCAGGCCAGTCATCTGCTAAGGCTCTCTTTGACTGTTGTGAGCAGTGTTTGGTCTCTGGCCTGAATGTGATGTGCTTTAACAAGGTGTGCTCTAGTCTGCTTGTGAAATGAGACCTGTCACTACCACTGCCAGAACCAAAGCTCTGCAAAACTTATGAATTGGGAGATCTAGTGTGAGTAGGGCTTTGGTCTGGTCTTCTCGGGGAGTGGGCCTTGCATCCAGGACTGAGGCTAGTGAGCCTGGGAAAGGTGTTACCCATGAGCATGTCATGGGTGGGTGGGGGGGAGGCGGGCAGGGCTTGGCGTAAGCCAATTACTTAGGGAGTGTTGGCAGTGCACTGGTTCTGACAGGTGTTCCTATTCTTATGCTAAGGGGCCAGGAGTGGAAATGGTGTCTGCCAGTTCCTTTGTTCCCAGATAGGTCTTTCTGTGATGCTGCTTCTCTGGGATGCGCTCTGAAGTGAGCGAATAACCTCTCCACTCTGTGCCCCAGGCACTCTTCAGATCGATGTTTCATGCTGTATGTCTGAGGGTTGTTTGCCTGCCTTCTGTCCAGGAGCAGCACAGTGCCTTCTGGGCTCTATCCCAGCCAAGCCTGCTGACCTTTTAAACTCCAGGCTCTAAGCTCTGCTGGAGTCAAGAAATTTGGCCCCTCCAACTTTCCAAGCCACTTGCTTTGGCTATTTTCCCCATGTGCTCCCCTTTGTGTTAATCTGTATCTTGCCTTTCTTTATGACTGTTGTTCCCTCCCTACCAGAGCAGCTAAGATCTGTTTATCTCCCAAACTGTGTCTCTACACTTTCTACTTTCTTTGGTATGGCCTTTTCTCTACCTTTAGTCATGGTGTTTGTTCTGCCAGGCTTTATGTCAATGTCTAGAGTATTTAGGATGATTTGATAGTTACCAGTTGTATTCATGGGATGAGGTGAGCCTTGGGTCCTCCTTCTCCACTGCCATCTTCTGACCTGACCAATTTTGTTTCTTAATGCTTCACTAATATCACTGATTTTTATCAAATTACTCTCTTGACTCATTCTCTTGGCAGTGAGTTCTATTTAACTATATTGGTATATGCATAAGTTAAATTAGTTTCATAAAGAAAGGACTAGTTTTATGAAGGAAAATTTGGAGTGGGTCATTTAAATAGCAATAAAATTGCTATAGACTGTTTATTAAGCTAGAGAATTATAGGGAATTGTAAAGAGTATTTATTGATGTGTGTCCTTTTTAAAAAAAAAAAAAGTATTTTGATGTGTTCACCTACTTTCTGTGGCTTTAGTGGTAATATTGGTTCCCGCAAGAACCATATAGGGCAACAAGGAATTTCCAGTTAAATGTTAATTCTAAAAAATCCGTTGTAGTTTTCTTAATCATATTTTGATGGTTTCAATTAAATAGAAATATTTTAATTGGTTTGCATTCACATGCTTAAAACATTTCTTTATTACTATTCATTTTTTCTTATCTTCATTTGTTGTAATAGTTTAGAAATCGTGAAGCCAACAGAAAATATTGTCACTGTTTAATGTAGAAAGATAAGTGGGTTTTTTTGTTTGTTTTATATGTAGCTGAGACTATCTTTTGTGGTGAGCTACTAAGTAGTTCATTAGATTGAGTAGTTGCCAAAGAGATCTAAGTTATTCTTTTCCCCTAGTCAGGAAGTCTCTCTTTGATTTCTTTTGACCTGCTAAGGAAAGTTAATAGATTTTTGTCTGAATGTGTTCTCTCCTTTATTGCATCTCTGATACATGTTCTGATCATTAGTATTGACGGAATAGGTTGTAGATACTTATTAGAATTCACATGAGAGGTCCAACCCAGGGAATTTATTTTCTTTCTGAATGCATATTACATTTCCTCCCTGAAGCAATCCATATCCCAGGAGTATTTCCTCTTATTATGAACTATTTCCATATCTGCTTAATACTGTAAATCAATCAGAAATGAAAAGCATCTAAAGAATAAAATGCCTTTTAAAAACTATGGATGTATCATACTTGAATATTATTCTTAATCCAAATGAATCACTGAATCAATTTACCTCACAATGGTAATGAAAAAGGAAAATGATCAATAAAAGTGCCTTGAGTCTCACAAAAAGGGTATGTTCTTTTATTAAAAGCATATATTAAATTATATACAAACAATAATAAATATGTTAGCCTAATTTTTTAACTTATAATATTTAGATTACATTTATATAGCATGTGAAAGTTATGATTAGTTAATTTATAAAAGTTACTAAAAATGAGATAACTTTTAATTTTAGACTAATAAAGGCTAAAAGGCTACAGATAATTATTAAAAGTTATTCCCAATCTGGGGGCACCTGGGTGGCTTAAGCATCAGACTCTTGGTTTCATCTCAGGTCATGACCTCATGAGTCATGGACACACAGCACACATGCTTTCTTTCTAAAATAAATAAATCTTTTTTTTTAAAAAGTTATTCCAAATCTGTTGTTATTGTAAGCAACAAAACAGTAAAAATGAATAAACAAGCCAATTGTCCATCTTGTAAGGGCTCCACTGATGATACCTGTATTCTTGGCTTTTGTCATGTATATTCAACTTTTCTATACTTTGCACAGTCTGTTATAATAATGTTTTATTGGGCTTTATTTTAACAAATATGTAGATTGTTACATTTTGAAATGATAGTTCCTGTTTTCTACTAATGACATGAAAACTTACCATTTTACCAAGAGATAGTTCTTTAAAAATCACTTTAATGAATTTATTCAAAATAATGTTTAACTCAAAGTAATAGCTATTTTCACTCTAAGTCTTATTCTTTAATAAAGATAAAATCAAATTAACTTGGAGTTATTCATTATCTTTTACCTATTTCTTGTATATAATTTGATTTTAGTATTTTTCATATCAGATAAATTGTCATATTTAAAAATGGAATTACGAAAAAATTAAGAATTATGTAAAAAGTGCACTATTAAATTCATAGATGTGCTAATTGTTCAATGTGGAGCCATTACAATTATTTTTCTAATCTTTAGCTTATTGGGCTTCTACAGCTATGTGCCTAGCAAGGAAAAAAGAAAAGGCAAAGAAATGCAGTCTGCTGTAAAGAACCTTGTGTTTTTGTTCAAAATTCTTTATTCAATAAAAATTGGACAGCTATTTATTGAAGATGTACCAGGTACCTTATGAGGCCATGCACATGTTAAAAAGATGACTAAAACAGTTCCAACTTAATGTATACAAATAATAATTAGGCTAAGGCATTGACAAATTTAATTCTAATAGGTATAAAAATATCAAAGAAAATCTGGAATTAAAAAAAATGAGAACCTATTATATACATTGTTTAAAAGTTAATAATTAGAGAATTACTCTCTCTTTTCAGATCTGATAGTAGGCACCATATAAAATGTGTTCCTTTTCTCTTTGCCTAAAATATCCCAAGCTTGTTATAGGAGTATAGTAGTTGGAGATCTTTTTTTTTTTTTTTTAAAGATTTTATTTATTTATTTGAGAGAGAGAATGAGAGAGAGAGAGCATGAGAGGGGGGAGGGTCAGAGGGAGAAGCAGACTCCCTGCCGAGCAGGGAGCCCGATGCAGGACTCGATCCTGGGACTCCAGGATCATGACCTGAGCTGAAGGCAGTCGCTTAATCAACTGAGCCACCCAGGCGCCCATTAGTTGGAGATCTTATTAGCCATATGGAAGTAGCCTCTCTTGTAATTTCCAGTGTGGTGAGTTATTCATTTTACTTGTTTTTGGAGTTCAAGGGTTAAGTAAAAAGAATAGTATAAGAAAATGCCAAAATATTATAGCAAAACTTACTAAAGCTTTGGAAAGTCAGTAGTCAATGAAAAGGAGAAAACATTTAAAAGAGATGTCAAAAGTGTGATAACAATTGGTTGCTCTTATCAAAATCATCTAATAAGCATGTATTCTCATAGAGTTTATAATATAGTAGAGAAACTAAGTTAAAATTACCAGTACCAAAGCATGAAAGGTGTTACAAAGCAGAACACAATTTATTGCAAATGAATGACACAGATAAAAGGTAGGAGTATAAAAGATTTGGCTGTGATGGTTTAATCTAATCTTCAGAGGAAGCAATGTTTCAGTTTTTCCCCCCATTCCCACTTAAAGTTACTAGGATATATATTTAGTTTTAAAATTTCTTTAAAGCATTAAATACTCATTTATTACTGTTTTTTTTCCCCTAATTCCTTATTTTCCTATTTCCCTAAGCTCTCTCACCCTACCCTGCATCCTATGATGTAAAGACTGTGCTATAGTAAATACTTAAGAAATTATTTATTCCTAAAATTTCCTAAATCATTTACATGTAACAGCCAATTAGAACTTCTCCTCACTATGATATAACTATTGCTCTTTAACAGACTTGAGAAATTTAAGACAAAAGCCAAGAAACTTAAAATTTTCTGTTATTTATAAAGTTTAATTGAAAGCTCAGGTAATTAGCTGGGGATATCACTGAGCTTCATACTGGAAAGGAATTTTGAATTTTTATATGCAGTGATAAATTATAAAATGAAGGTTTCAACTACTGTTTTCTGACTGTCTTTAACAGTTGGATTTTAGGTGCATTTCAAGCTAGATGAGAGATTATTAGGGATAACTATGATTCCCTACTGCTTTGGAAGTAATCATCTAGCTATAAATATAGTCTGAGTAGTTACTATATAAAAGAACAAATCTCATTGATTTTCATCTCATCTGCACTATCATTAAGTAATTATGATATACATTTAAGCTAACTGTAATAGTTTCTAGATTGGGAATAAGAAAATAGAGTTAAAAAAAGACAAAGTAATTTGCAAAGCAAAAATCCATATAATCAGTGGACATTTTGATGGTTAGCGTATTTTCCATTAAAAGTTACTCTTTCCAAGAGGAATAAAGTAATTATATTTATATCTCCATTGTGGAAATATCTCACAGAGATATCATTGATAAATATGAAAGCTTTGGTGACTGTTAAAAGGAAATATGCCTTAAAATTCACTTTTTGAACCACCACGTTGAAATTCAGATGTAATCATTATCTTAATTCCTTCTTTTCCCAGCTAATTTTTGCAGTGTTGTTTTTCATCATTCACTCATCCAAGAAACATTATAATCTACCTATTATATGCTATATGTTAGGTGCTGGGAACAGAAAGACTAATGCATTTAAATGTGTTCAGGTAAATGCAGAGATAATAAATTATTATTTATAAAATTAACATATACCAGAGAGCTGAATAATTAATTCTACCTCACTTCTCTTTTCATAGTAATTACTTTAGACCATTTATTACAGAATTATTTCAGCTTTTCACCTAATTTTAGTGACAGAAGTTTTAAAATATTAATATGGATGAGTTAAGCAAATTCCTTCCCATTTGACACTAGAGTGTCAATCTCTACAATATAAAATAAGCCATAACTTTTCATATGATTATAAAATCTCAGATACTCTGGAAAGAGCTTTGGAGCTGCATTTTATATAATTTTGTGAGGTATGTTGGAGTTTCTTCTATAACCTCTCATAAGGATGAGAATGGGGATGAGGATGGAGTGGGGGTGTGGATTTAGGTAGTTGAAATATGGATGGAAAGAGGGCAAGAAAAGTGAATGAGAATAGGTTCAGAAGACAAATAGCTCTTTCTCTCAATTTTGCTGAAGGCTGGCTGTGATTATTGGTATAAGACAAGATAAGTCAAATAATCAAATATAAAAATTGCAGTGACTTTAGAATAAATTGCTGAGCACTTGAATTTGAAAGGCCCTTTTTTTTTATTTAATGAGGTTGAATTCTGCTTATATATCAGAGAAGGATGAAGAAATCATCACAGGCTTCTCCATAAGCCCATTATCCCTACATTTCCCCATTAATAATCTTTAGGTGACTAAAATAAGATGAATTAATAAAAATTATTCATTCATATGGTTTTCAATTATACCTTGATTTGTTTTTATTGTAGCATTAGAATATTAGAAGAGTTCACAGTAAGATATGTAGCTTATTTCTCTATGTGCTGCAAGGAGTATATCTAAACCAAGCTGAAAAAATAATTACAAATAGACATGTAAATCATTTATGCCTAGAGACATTGTTCCATATAAAATGGTTTCCTCACAAATCTCTAGTGATTGTATGTTATCTTCAGAATTTAAACCAAATTTAGATAGCTGGTATTCCATTCAAGGTGACCTCAGTCTGCACCTGGTCACTTTTCCAAAGCCTATTTAAATTTGAAATATATTTTCATTAGCCACTACTGTTTGCCAATTCATACTTTTTCCAAATAGATGTACTCACTTAAATTAGCTACATGAATTTTTATGATTTTGCTTATATTGATTCGTCTCATTAAATTCCTTGTTCTCTTCCTTCTCTATCTAAATTATAATAGTTTTAAAGATCCATCTAAATTTTACTCTCCTGGTGTCTTTCTGACAGTCTCTGTTGTATAGTCCTTTAAAGTCAGTTTATATGAATATGAAACTCCACTGTGACATTTATCAGTTTTATGTCCATGGGCAATTAATGGAAAATCTTTGTGCTCTATATTTACTGATCAAAATTGGAAATAATAGCAGTAATATCACATGGGTTTGCTATGAGGATTAAATTAATTAATACATAGAAAATATAAACATGGTACAATGTTGCTGCTTTTGCTGTTGTTACTAATGTTACTATCATTAGGTTATTTGCCAACATACTATTACCTTATATTATTTCTTAGCTGTAATAATTTAATCTCTTATAAATGAATGGCATTTCTCTCCTATTAGATTTTAGCATACTTAAGACCAAATAGAATATATAAAATACTTCTTTGATATACTAAATTCCTTTGCACATTGATAGAAGTTCAATAAAAATTTGCTCAGTAAGTGAAATTATGAATAAAAGGCCAAACAAAGAAATTAGTGAATATCCTTGCATTCCCATTTGTCCATAGATTAAACCTATTTTCTTAAATCACTTTTTATTCAGGCATGGTCTTTTATAATAATTTTACTTTGTAAATTTTGTTTATTTAGCAACAATGAAATTGTTGCACATGATTTTCCTTTATGCTGCATATATAAAATAAAGGGTATATATTTCTTAAATATAATCAACTAGAAGATTTTAATAGCATTATTGGATAATATTAAAATTCTTACAATTCAGAAATTTTAACAGTTAACTCATGACTAAAACAATTTATATCTGGAAAAAGAAAAATGTAGTTATATACATGGGTTGAGTAGGAATTTTATTTATTCATTTTTCATAATGTAAGCTCTAAATATTGTTTTAACCAACTTATGATATAACAAAATATGATATTTGGATAGTTTTATACTAATTTAACAAGAACAAAAAATAACCTTCAGGACTATGTTGGTGTTTTTTTGTTTTGTTTTGTTTTTTTTATTTTACTGGTAGGCAGGCAAAGAGCCAGATGTTCTGAAAGAACTACGGTTGGTGGTGGAGGCTAGGCAAGAAGAGGTGAGGAGGATGGAATAAAATTTCACAAAATGAAAAATAAAAACAACAGCAAGAATAACAGCCTTTTTTCCACTGGGCAGCATCTGCATTCTGCTTAATGGTATTATTAGCAGTTGGATATATTTTAGGAACACCTGGTAATAAGCATTGCCTCCTGCTTCATAAAGCAATTTCTGTTAATTCGTACACATTTCTGAGCTTTAAAATTGAGAAATAGAAAATTAAAAATATATAGAAATAGGGGATAAATGTAAGAAGAAACAGTGGAAAGATAGGATGTGCTTGGCCCCTGGCGAGAGAATGTTCAAGGAGAAATTTGGGTCAGGAGACATGCATCTCTCATCTTGATCCTTGTAATAGGGTTTGAATTTTAGATACTACATTTGCATTAACTAGATAATGCATACATAAAAAAGACTGTGTATAAACAAGATATGGAATCATGTAAGCCAGTAAGCTGCTGATAATGTAAGCAAGATCATAGTAAGCTTAAAATATGAGTTAAGCCACCTTTGGGACCTCTGCAACTTTGACATTTCCCTTTTCTTCTTGTCCCTTCACAAACCAACTTTCTTGTTCTTTCTTCTATTCACAGTCTGACTTATTAATTCACACCAGTGTGAAATGTATTTTCCAGGAACATTTGAATTTTCAAGATGGTAACATTTTTTAATGTAAAAGGCTTGGGAAATTAAAAGCATAATAGCAGGGGATAGTGAAGATTTCAGATTGAAAAAAAATCAACAATTGTAAGAACAATTCCATGGGAAATTTATGCCTACTTCTGTGTGAAAAAAACTACACTATTTGACTAAGCAAATGTTCTGGCAACTTTTTGTCTATGGAGTATTTATTGACTTGAAGTATTTTAACAAGTAATAGTACATGCATTCATAATCTCCAGAAGTTAAATTTGTATTTATATCTTGTTTACCTGCCCAAAATTCAACATTTGGTAGATCAATAAATAGCCAAATAACAGGCAGACAGAAGGTTGCATTTTATCTGCTTGAAATTCTATATCCAAGCTCCACCTTTGCCCACTCTGCTCTGTGCCCTAGGATTTTTCCTGTATTGACTTATCACTGGGCTTCCTTACCCTCTGGCTTCCAGTTGATTTCCTCTAAGAGGAACAAGAGCAGAAGATTGGAGGGGGCAAGGAGAGCAATTTTGAAATATTTATTTCCCTGGTGCCCAATCTGCAGAGACTCAGCAAGCTGGCTATTTCCCTTGACCAAAGGTCTCAGTTCCTTCAGTCATGTAGCCCTGTCAACAAAATCCTCTTTTTCATCAGATTCCAGTAACTGCTCACTCCCTTCTCCGAAAAGAATGTTAAAGGGGCCCCATTGTAAATAACTCTGGAGTTCTGCATTTTCCCTTTTAGTTCCATGTTTTGCCCATATAAAGAGTCCTAGGGCAATCTTTCTTAAATTATACTAATTTGAGCGTTCCATCTGTTTCCTCCAGGATCTTAAGTACAATGAATAGAGTTTTTGATCATTGGAATCCGTGGTGCTAGTGGGATTTTATTTTTAAAACCCCATTATGTCTACACCTGGTGATGTTTCCAATTTTTTAATGCCTTTATCTTCCATTTGATTACTGTGTATGTTAATAAGTATAGCACTAAGAAGAATAGTTACTGTTTATTATCTGTCAGGCATTGCATTAAAAGGCTTGAGCATATTCGCTTACAGACGACCTATAGAGTAGGTACTATTATTATTCCCCCTTAAAGATGAAGGAAGTGAGACTTGCAGAGGTTGAGTGAATTTCCCAAGATCACACAGCTGGTAAATGATACAGTGAGATTTAAACCGCAGTAGCATGACTCCATGCTTTCAACCACTATATATTACTGTGTAGTATTAATGTACTTTACTGGGTCAGTATGACAATAGATAATAAAATTGGAAAAAAGGAAGTACTTGGCACATTGTAGTTGCCTACTATAGATGTCAAATTTTCATGTGAGTTGATTTGTAGCAAAAGTTTAAAAAAAAGCATTTTGAACAATTTTTAAAAGAAATTTGAGGCAGTGTGTCACATAATAATATAACACACATGAATGGTATAAAACTTTTAAAACCTAAAGATTGTGCCTGACACTTAAAAAAAACTTCTAACTATATTTTTAGAAGGCTTTACAGTAGTATATATTTAGCAAAACCATATAACACCAGAATTTTGTGCAGAATTTCCTTTATGTGATAATCTGCTATCATACAAAGTGTGGAGAGTAAATTTTAATTTTTGCTAAACAAGCACTTAAAGGAAAAAGTGTATTATAAAACTTTAAATCTTATAGCAATAGGCAGTAAACTCATATGGGAATAGAGTATGTATTTTCTGCTTAAAGCTGTAGTGTTTTTTGTTGTACTCATCCTATCAAGAAATTCATAGGCAATATTTTAGTGTTATCCCATCCCATGAAATGAAATAAAAGGGTATCCTCTGGTTCTGTTCTTTAATTGTTCTTGTTGAATTTAAGCTTGAGAGTAAGGATTAATTTACAATACTATTATGTTTAGCTGAATTGATTACATTCAGATAAATACTGATTAGGTTTAACACTAGCTATCCTTAAAGAGACTGAATAGTATTTGCATTGGACATATTAATTGGTACAGCCACTATTTAATCAGGTAGAAAGCATAATAATATAAAGCAAATGTTTAAATCATGTTGTTTATGCTAATGAGGGAAATCTACCTTTGTAAATGGCATCTGCGTGTATGAGAAACGAGCAGGAAGCACAGGTCAACTTCAGAGATAGTCCAAACTAAATTAACTTGAATCTTAATTTTAGGCTTACAGTCATTAAAAGAGAGAAAGTACATGTTCCTCTCAACTTTTCAGATGATTGAAAAAAAAGTGTTTCTTAAATTGCGTGCATCATCAGCTTTTCACATTTTTAAACATTAGTCATGGAACAGTTTATTCTTAAACAGTTCAAAGTGAAATACTTTCTTCAAGAAAAAATATTAAAAGCAAACCAACAGCAGTGACAGTAATAAAGACCATTACCATTGGGAGAGGTTGGGAGGTCCTTACTGTCTTTTGGGGTTAGGAAAAAACAATAGATGCTATCAAAAGTTCAAGACCACAGACATGGAGGGGTACACCTGCTGCACACAGCAGGAGTGTTCCATTTCTTCACTCCCTGTTCCTCCTTCCCCTACTGCACACACCTCCCTATCCAAATATATAATATATATGTAATATTTATATTATTTGTTAATAATACAAATTATATTTATATTATATATATATTTATATTAGTTATAATGTAAATACATATTATATCTATAAATAAACACACACACATATATATTCTAAATTCTTAGTGTGGTCTAATACTTAAGCAACCTTTACTGTTATGACAGTCTTTCTTATTTCTAAACTCTTCATAGTGGAGCTTAAGCTCATTTGCTCTTGTTCTATCAGCATAGCTGAAAGATGGCTGTTCACTATTAGGTCCTGTCAGTTTAGTTTGTATGTATGGAATTAAATTTTTTCACTTCTGCCTTTTCTAATATGAGCAGTCCAATTTTTCCAGTTATTTTTCTATGATATTTTCACCTCTTTATTTCTAGTTGAAACTCTTTACCTTGTTCATATTTTTATTTATTTCATGACATCAAGAATTCTGCGTTTGGATACTTGTTCTTTTCGTATTGTATTTTTTAACTTGTGTTCTGTAATAGTTTGTGTTTCCAGATTAGATTGCTATCAACCGAGGTGTTTCTGAAATATTTTAACATAAACCTTTCTCCATCATGTAGATGTTATTTTATTAGATATCTTATATTTTTATCCTTTACCTGTTTATTTCTACTACCAAATATTCCCCAAATTACTGCCTCTTCAATAGTTTAGTTATTGTTTTTTCATATATACTCTTTTATCTGAAAAAGATTTTTAAAGTGCTGGTCTGTGACTGAATTGATGATAAAATTTATTTCAATATCCTATATAAGGTAGGGCTCAATAAATGCTGAATTTGGTTATCCATGGCATTGTTAGTGAATTGCTGGATTACCACATAGAGAAAGATATAAGGATGAATCAGACTCATCAGGAACTTATGACAGAAATGAATAATAGTATCTGATATCTGGTTCTTTTTTTCTCAGATAAATATTTATGGAATTCTATAAATTAATCTTAAGCACTGATACCTGTTTATCATCTATCCATCATCTATCATCTGTCATCTACCTATCATCTATCTATCATCTACCTATCTAATCTATCATCATCTATCTATCTACCATCTGTCATCTATGTATCTATCATCTACCTCTGTATCTCCTTCTCTCTACTTAGTACATTTCTCTCATTTTACCAAATTACTTATCCTAACATCAGAGATTAGGTTAATACACAGCTTAGTAAATTGTTTTGACTGTTCTTTAAAGTCCTGATTACTTAAGACTATTCACAAATTAGTGTTGTAAAAAGCTGTAAGTTTACCTTGATGTAATTAGATACAAGGAAATAGCTAATGGCTCATATTTTCTTTTATGTATATGTGATGGAACATAAGTAAGAATTATCTTTTTAACAATAGTTCACAAATTTCTAGGGTTTTTGTTTTACAAACTTAATAAACTTTATTTTTTAGAGAAGTTTTATGTTCACAGCAAAATTTCATGGAAACTGCAGAGATTTCCCATGTATCCCTGTACCCATATGTACAACCTCCCTACTATCAACATCTGCACCATACCAGTACATTTGTATTATAAGTGAATATATATTGACACATCATTATCACCCCAAATTGTCAATTTATATTAGGGTTCACCCTTTGCATTGTACATTCTATGTACAATGACTATATAAAAGCATGTATTCATGGTTGTATCATTTAGAATAGCTTCACTGCCCAAAATATCTCTGTATTCTGCCTATTTATCCATCCCTGTCCCCCTCAACATCTCACAACCACTGATCCTTTTGTCAACTCCAAAGATTTGCCTTCTCCAGAATGTCATATAGTACATAGCCATTTCAGTTGGCTTAATTTACTTAGTAATATGCATTTAAGTTTCCTCTGTGTATTTTTCTTTACGGCTTGATAGCTCATTTTTTTTCAGTGCTGAATAGTATTCTGTTGTCTGGGGGTACTACAGTTTATTTATCCATTTGCCTACTGAAGGACATCTTGGTTGCTTCCAAGTCTGGGAATTTATGAAAAAAGCTGTTATATCCACAGAAAAACTTGCACATAGATGCTTGTAAGTTTTTAGCACATTTGGGTAAATAATAAGTGTGGTTGCTGGATTGTACAGTACAAGTAGGTTTAGTTTTACAAGAAACTGCCAAAATATTTTCTCAAGTGGCTGTACAATTTTGCATTTCCTCCAGTAATGAATGAGAGTTCCTACTACTCCACATCCTTACCAGAATTTGGTGTGTAAGTATTTTGGGTTTTTGCCATTCTAGTAGGTGTGCAATGGTATCTCATTATTTTTTTTTAAGGACCGTATTTTTTTTTTTTTTTTTTTTTTAGAGAGAGAAAGAGAGAGGGAGAGAGACAGCTCACATGTGAGTGGTGGGGAGGGGAAGAGGGAGAGAGGGAATCTCAAGCAGACTTCACGCTGAGCATGGAGTCTGACACAGGACTCGATCCCAGGACACTGAGATTATGACCTGAGCCAAAATCAAGAGTTGGCTGCTTAACTGACTGAGCCACCCAGGTGCCCTGGTATCTCATTGTTTTAATTTGCAATTCTTTAATGATATGTTGAACATCTTTTCATATATCTACTTGCCACTTGCCATCTGTATATCTTTTTTGGTAAGGTATCTATTAAGGTCTTTGGCCCATTTTATAATACAGTTGTTTTCTTATGATTGAGTTTAAGGTTTTTTGTGTATTTTGGACAACAGTCCTTTATCAGATGTATCTTTTATAATATATACTCCCAGTCAGTGGCTTGTCTTCTCATTCCCTTGGCACTGACTTTCATAGGCAAGTTTTTACTTTTAATGAAGGCCAGCTTATTGTTTCTTTCATGCAATGTGGTATTGGTGTTGGTTCTAAAAAGTCATCACTGTACCAAAGGTCAGCTAGCTATTCTCCTTATTTTCTAGTAATTTTATGGATTTTCATTTTATATTTAGATCTAGGATTAATTTTGAGTTAGCTTTTGAAGGATAAAGATCTTATTGCATGTGCTTGTCCAGTTGTTCTGGCACCATTTGTTGAAAAGACCATCTTTGCTCCATTGTATTCTCTTTTCTCCTTTGTCAGAAATCAGTTGATCATATTTATGTAGATTCTGTTCCATTAAATCTAGTTGTATATTCTGTTGATTAGTGTAGCTTTAATGTAAGTCTTGAATTTGGGTAGTGCCAGTCCTCTAACTTTGTTCTTCACCTTCAATATTGAGTTAGCTATTCTGGGTCCTTGCCACTCTATATAAACATTATTATTAGCTTGTTGATATCCATAAAATAACCTCCTGGGGTTTTGACTGGGATTGCATTCAATCTATAGATCAAGTTGGGAAGAACTGACATCCTGACAATATCAAATCTCCCCATCAATTAACATGGAATATCTCTCCCTATGTTTAGCTTTTCTTTGTTATCTTTTATCAGAGTTTCCCTATTTTCTTCTTATAGATCCTAGACGTATTTTGTTAGATTTGTACCTAAGTATTTCATTTTGGGGGGTGCTAATGTAAATTTAATGCATTTTTAATTTCAAATTCCACGTTCATTGCTGGTATATAGGAAAGTGATTGAATTTTGTACATTTATCTTATATCTTACTACCTTGCTATAATTGTTTACTAGTTCTGGGGAGGTTGGTTTTTTAAAATTTTCTCTATATATGATTATGTCATCTATAAACAAGATAACATGAGTAAGTTTCATTTCTTCACAATCTGTATACTTTATCTTACTGCATTAGTTAGGACTTCCAGTACATTGTTGAAAAGCAGTGGTGAGGGAAGACATCTTTATCTTGTTTGAAACCTCCATTTCTCACTAATAAGTATGATGTTAGCTCTAGTTTTTTTTTTAATATAGATTTCAAAAATAAAATTGAGGATGTCCCCTCTATTCCCAGTATGCTGAGAGTTTTTATCACGAATGGGTTGGGAGTTTATCAAATGATTTTTCTGCATCTATTGATATGTTTATGAAATTTTTCTTCTTTAGTCTGTTGATACGATGGATTACACTAATTGGTTTTCAAATATTGAACCAGCCTTCCATACCTGGGATAATCCCATTTGGTCATAATATGTTATTCTTTTTTTTTAATTAATTAATTAATTATTTTTGATGTAGTGTTCCATGATTCATTGTGTTATTCTTTTTATATATTTTTGGTTTTGATTTGTTAATAATTGTAAATTTTTCCATCTATGTTTGTGAGGGATATTGATATACAGGTTTTTTATTTACCTGTAATGTTACCATCTCATTTTTTTTTTTAAAGATTTTATTTATTTGACAGAGAGAGAGAGAGCAAGAGCAGGAACACAAGCAAGGAGAGTGGGAGAGGGAGAAGCAGGCTTCCCACGAAGCAGGGAGCCCAATGCGGGGCTCGATCCCAGGACCCTGGGATCATGACCTGAGCCGAAGGCAGACGCTTAACGACTGAGCCACCCAGGCGCCCCACCATCTCATTTTGATTAGGGCGATGTTGGCCTCATAGAATGAGGAAGTGGTTTTCTGTTTCTATGCTCTGAAAGATACGGTAGAGAACTGGTATGTCTTCTTTAAATGTCTAGTAGAATTCATCATTGAATTTATCTGAGTATGATACTGTCTTTTGGAGTGTTATTCATTATTGATTAAATTTCTGTAATATATAGGCCTATTCAAATTGTCTATTTCTTTGTGTGTGTGTTTTGGCAGATTGTATCTTTCAAGGAAATGGTCCGTTTCATTTGAATTATTTAATTCAAAAGATATTTTCAAATGTATGAAAGAACAAGAAAGACACTGCCCCTATGGTGAAGGAACTTATTCTTGTGAGTGAAAATAGATAACTAACTAATCAATTAACAAGATCATTATATAGAGTGATAATTTGGGGTGATTAGAGAATAAGAGGGTAGCTGGTTTGTTTCCTTTTATTTATTCAGAGTCTACCTCTATTAGGAAGTGCATTTGTAGTGTTACCTATATGACAAAAATGAACCAGTTTTTCATATTGGAAGATCTATGAGTGGAATGTTCAAGACACTGTGAACAACAAGTAAAAGGCCTACCATGGAATCAGTGTGGCATATAGAAAGAAAGAAAGAAAGAAAGAAAGAAAGAAAGAAAGAAAGAACAGAAGGAAGGAAGAAAAGAAAGAAAGAAAGAAAGAAAGAAAGAAAGAAAGAAAGAAAGAAAGAAAGAAAGAAAGAAAGAAAGAAAGAAAAAGAAAGAAAGAAGAGAAAGAGAGAAAGGTTATGTGTGTGGAGTATACTGCACAAATGGTTATGCTTTGACTTTTGTAACATGAATATAAAATCTCAGATGATGAATTTCCAGTTTTATATGAGGCTCTATCACTTCTAGAAGTTTTAAGAAAAATATTGTCTAAATATGTACTAAAACTTTGTGCTCATGTAGCCTTGAAATATTCAGAGAGCCTAGAGTAAACACCATAGAATTATTCCTTAAATAAGTATAATAAAAGTTTCCTATAAAATATAAAATAATTTGAATGTGGTTCTAAAAATTACATATTTCTTAATTGTTAGTATACATAATTATACACAATTAACATACTATCAGAAGATAATATTAATTTAGCACTGTAGATCAGGTAGTATGCTCAGAATTTTCCATGGTTTATCTTACATATTAAGTCCATTTTACTGATAGAAAAATGCAGCCTTAATGAAATTAAAATAACTGGTCAAAGGTCACATCATAAAAAGTAAAGTAAAATCAGAATTCTTGTGCTAGGCATCTTGCTTTTAGCCCCCTTTTTAACTGCAAAGCTATTGTCCCTTCAATCTGAGAAAATACATAAATCAAAGTAAGGCAAGTGATCACATCTTTAGAGTTCCTAATATTACACAGCTGATCCTTGAACTACACAGGTTTGGACTGTGGAGGTCCACTTATACATGAATTTTTGTTGATAAATACAGTACATAGCCATGTGTATTTCCTCTTATGATTTTAATAACATTTTATTTTCTCTAGCTTTCTTTATAATATAGTATATACTATTACATACAAAATATATGTTAAGTAACTGTTTATGTTATCAATAAGATTTATGCTCAACAGCAGGCTGTTAGCAGTTAAGTTTTGGGGAAGTCAAAAGCTACACATGAATTTTTGACTATGTAGGGAATCAGTACCCCAACCCCATGTTTTTTAAGGGACAACTATAATTTGATTTGCAATTCTTTTATTTTGTGACATTGAATCTAATATAGGATAATGATTTAATATTATAGTACTTTTATTGATGCTATATCTTTTGATATATGTGTGATAATTTTTTAATTTTATTATAAATGGGAACCAATTTGAAATTTTTTCTCAATTTTCTTTTATTGATTTGCTAATGGAAGTCAGTATAATAGCATTTATTTGAAAAGTATTTTATAGCTAACTTTTCTATTATCTGTTTCACTAAGGGTATGCTTCTCAAACTGAAATACTCTTTTTTCAGGGATATCAACTGTATTCTTTATGATTTTTTAAAAAATTTATTTATCTATTTAATCCCTATACTCAACATGGGGCTCAAACTCATGACCCCGAGATCAAGAGTCATGTGCTCTTTGAAAAGGCACAGGTGCGCCTTTTCATGACACTTTTGAAATTACAAAATATATATGTAGTGAGTTGTCCTGAAGTATCACATTTTTATTCAAAATTTAAGAGAAATTTATCTTTATAATAAATTATACATGATATATATTGTGAAATAGAATGCACATTATGATTCCTAAAATAACAGATTTCAAAGAAATTTTGTGTGATAGGCAGTTTTCTGGTTGTTACACATGCCTCTCTACCTGAAAGTGTTACTCTTTTCTATCATTAAGTTTATTTAGATAAAGAGTTTGAGAACTGCTGCATTTAGCAGTTCCTTTAATTTACAATTTATGTTATTGAAGCTTCCCAAATATTAAAATATGAGGTAAAGAGAGATACTTAAGATCTATTACCAGCCTATAAGTTTGAAGCTGCAAAAAGCAGCCTTCAAAAGTATACCCAGAATGATCAAGCCCATGTATCACATTAACTTATCATTCAGTGGAATAATATATAAAACCAGATCACTAATTTACTATTTTATAGAGAAGGCTATTTCTTGCCAATATCCAAAATGCCCACACCTTTATTTACTGTACCTTCTTTTTTAGCATTAATGTCTTGAGGATCCTTGGGAGATAAATAAAAAGAAATCTGTTCACAGGAAATGGCATTTGAACAGAGAAGGTGAATATTTATTTAAATGCTCTGGTTGGCTTCAAATTCATCATTTTTTTTTTAATTGTGCTGGATTCATGCTGCCAAATCCAGCTTCTCTATATCACATTTTCTATGCTGGTCATGAGTTCAAAAAATTAATATCACTGCTCAGCTATGGTCAACTTACTGTACAGTTTGTCTTTTATTATAAGTTGAATGAGTTGAATAAAATAATCTGTGACTAGTATTTAGCACAATGCCTGGAACATAACCTGTTAGTAAAAAGCTCAGACTAGTTGTACTAAAGTCTCATTTACTGGCTGGGAAGAATACAATGAGAATATATAATTCACTTGTAAAACACTAATATTAATGGTATACATTTTTAAAAGAAATGACCTAAATTCTTACATTAGACACAGAAACAAAGCTAACCAAGGGAGAGATATTTGGGATGAGAACAAACTTTATAAGGTAGGACAAAACCTTACTGGAGATAAGGGTTTCTATATATAATGTGTCTGTGCTATCACTCTGCCTTAATCTGATCTACTTTATATATATATATATTTGCAGTGCATCTTATTTGGAGCACAGTATAATAGCATTTTGTACTTATAGAGTGTGTTTCATCAGAAAGGTCAATGTACTTTTCAAACTCATTAATCCTTACAGCATCCCTAGGGCTGTATGTTATACAGGTGAAGGAATTCAAAGCTGAGATTTATAAACAATTCTACCTTGTGACATTGCAATAAAATGACCAAAACTTCAATTAACCCAGTGTAAGGGCAAAATAGAGATTCAACTAATATGAATATAATTTTGGGAGTGTGTATGGGGGGATTTCAAATATTTACAATTAAAACAATGTTAGTAAAAAAGGTAAATGAATTTAATATAAATGTGCTCTGCACATAGCAAACATATAATTCATCAAGGCAAACATGATATTTGCAGTAATTTTAACAATATTTTGAGGAGAAATGAAATTCAGTGACTGTAATTCTGATTTTGATCTAATTTGAGACAGCTCATTGAAAGATAAACATTTAGTTTTTAATTACTTCTACTGAAAATTGAGTATTATCCTAATTATCTGTAAACTGTTAAAGCATCTGAACTATTCAAAATGAATGGATCTACCCTTCATTTAGAAGAAAGTGGATTATCAGTAAATTTGTAAGAGCATAGTAAAAATTCTGGTCCAGTATTCATAGGCAAATAGAATTATACTAGAATACTTTTTTATTAAAAGCAAAAGAAGTGTGTGTTAAAAATACTTACCAAGATTATATATTAATAATCACAATGAAATATGCTGTATCAAAAGAAATTCTGCTGACTTCATGATCTTGGGAGGAGTTATAGGATGCACCAGCTTTCCTACTTTTAATTTGAGAATGCTTTTTAAATATTGCACCAACTTCCATTTATTTTTAAAAGAGAAAAATGCATGGACAGTAGGCATAAATAATTTAGATAATTCATGTAAGTGCATTATATTAAAAGGTACTCTAAGGAAAACTCATGGTTTCTTTGGATGTAAGAATTATATAAAGTGATTACAATGCTCTTTTCTCATGAATATGTCAAAACAGCAAAATCATAGTCATTTATTAAAGTGCACTTCCCAAATCCTATCACTAGTTTACATGTGAATCTTATAGTTTCAATGCCTACTGGCTATATTAAATGGCAAGAAAATAAATATTTTCCTATTACATTTTGCCTACTATTTTTAGAATGATGTAGGGAGAAGAAATTACACTCAGGAATTCTTTCTTGCCTCTAAGTGATGCTACACAATATATAGAGGGTGCAACAACAGAAAATGTTGTTCAAAGTTACATCACATCCCTGAGTTCTGGGGCTGTCTTCAGAAGCTTTCAGCCTACCTATATACAAGCCAGCTGCTTCTATCAAATCATGGGGATTTAGTATTTTATACAATGTCTTCCTGAACACTTTGTGACCTTTCACTTAAAGCTATAAAACAGTCCACCAGGATTCATAATAAAATATGCCTTAGCAGCATTATATATATTCTCTTGTATTTGTTTCTCATATCTATTTTTGAAATTCATTGAAAATTTATTAAATATCTTCTACGTTGCTAGCACCATGCTAAACTTGGGAAGGTAATGCCAACTAGACACAGTCCCTACTTTCAAAGAACTCATTGCCTTATCAGGGAGAGAGCGATGTAAGGAAATAACGACAGTATCTATTAATGTAATAATTACTATGATAGACATTAGTACAAAGTGATATTGGACTACAGATGAGAAATAGGATTAATTATGCATGGTGACACTAGAGAAATTCACTGATGAGGAAATATCTGAGCTAGGTCTTAAAGGATAAATGGATTCCTAATGTAGTAAAAGAAGATAAGGGAATTCCGCGAAGAAAACATGACTTTTACAAAATCATGGGAGTCACATGCTCAGGGAGCTGCAAGTAATACAGTAAAAAGGTTTTGTAAAGATTAATAAGGTTGGAGCCCATCATTAACAGTTTTTATAAATATATATTCATATATATATATATGCCTTTTTTTTTTTTTTTGAGAGCGAGAGAGAGCACATGAGCGGGGAGGGGCAGCGGGAGAGAGAATCGTAAGCAGGTTCCATGCCCAGTGTGCAGCCTGATATAGGGTTCAGTCTATGACCCTGAGATCATGACCTGAGCCCAAATCAACGGTCAGACACTTAACCAACTGAGTCACCCGGCGCCCCTTTATGAATATTTACTCATAGGAAGTGGTCTTCAAAGTATTTAGATTCCATAATCTTAACATTAAAGGTATTTTGCAAATATAAATATTCATTTATATGCAATCCTGATTCTAGAGTCATGATAAAATATTGCAAAAGTGAATATTAACAGGATAAAATAAAAATAACATTAATAGTACCGTAATAAATTTTTATTATGGAAATATAGTTGATATACAATACTATGTGAGTTTCATCTGCACAACATAGTACACATGATTGGACAATTCTGTATACTACTCAATGTTCACCATAAGTGTAGTTACTATACATTATTCTAATTATATAATTATATCCTCTATCTGTACTTTTCATCGTGACTTATTTATTTTATACTCAAAGTTTATACCTCTTAATCCCCTTCACCTATTTTATCCATGCACACACACACCTCCCCTCCTACAACCACCAGTTTGTTCTCTGTGTTTGAGTATGTTTTGCTTTTAGACTGCACATGTAAATAAAATCATATGGTATTTGTCTTTCTCCTCACATAATTTACTTAGCATGATACCCTCTAGGTCCATCCGGGTTGTCCCAAGTGGAAAGATCTCATTCTTTTTATGGATGAGTAATATATTATAATGAAATGTGTGTGTATACACACACACACACACACATACACAAATACACACACACACAATTGTATATATATCACATCTTCTCTATCCATTCTTCTATCGATGGACACTTGGGCTGCTTCCATATCTTGGTTATTGTAAGTAATGCTGGAATGAAATAGGGGTGCATATATGTTTTCAAATTAGTGTTTTTGTTTTCTCTCAGTAAGTATACAGTGATGGAATTACTGGATCACATGATACCTCTATTTTTGTTTCTGGAGACCGCCCCATACTGTTTTCTACAGTGATTGCATTCCCATCAAAGTGCACAAGGGTTCCCTTTTCTCCATGTCCTCACCAGCACTTTGCTATTTCTTTTCTTTTTGATACTAGCCATTCTGACTGGTGTTAGGTGATTTCTCAATGTGGTTTTAATTACCATTTCCCTAATTAGTGATGTTGAACATATTTTCATGGGTCTGTCAGCCATCTGTATGTCATCTTTAGAAAAATGTCTATTCAGTTCCTCTACAGTTTTTTTAATTGGACTGTTTTTGTTTTTGGTATTGAGTTGTATAAGTTTTTTATATATTTTTCATATTAACCTCTTATTAGATATATCATTTGCAAATGTTGTCTCTAATTCAATAGGTTGTCTTTTTGTTTTGTTTATGGTTTGCTTTGTTGTGCAAAAGTTATTTTGGCATAGTCTCAACAGTTTTTGTTTTGTTTCCCTTTTCTTTTTTTAAGATTTTATTTATCCATTTGAGACACAGAGATAGAGAGAGAGAGCATGAGCAGGGAGAGAGGCAGAGGGAGAAGGAGAAGCAGGCTCCCCGCTGAGCCAGGAGCCCAATGTGGGGCTCGATCCCAGGACCCTGGGATCATGACCTGAGCCGAAGGCAGATGCTTAACCATCTGAGCCACCCAGGTGCCCCTTGTTCCCCTTTTCTGAGGAGACATATCCCTAAATATGCTGCTAAGACCAATGTCCAAGAGATTACTTCCTTGCTTTCTTTTGGGAGGTTTATGGTTCCCGGTCTCACATTTCAGTCTTTAATCCACTTTGAGTTTGTTTTTGTGAATCATTTAAGAAGGTGGTTCAGTTTCATTCTTTTACATGTAGCTGTTCATTTTTCTCAACACTCTTTATTGAAAAGACTGTCTTTTCTCCACTGTATATTCTTGCTTCCTTTGTCATTGTTTAATTGACCATATAAGCAAGAGTTTATTTCTGGGCTCTCTTCTGTTCCATTTATCTATGTGTCTACTTTTGTGCTCTTACCATACTGTTTTGATTACTACAACTTTTAGTATATCATGAAATCTGGGATTGTGATACTCCCAGCTTTGCTCTTTTTCCCTCAAGATTGCTTTGGCTATGTGGGATCTTTCATGGCTCCATACAAATTTCAGGAGCATTTTTTCTAGTTATGTGAAAAATACTGTTGTATTATGATAGGGATTGCATTGAATCTTAGATTTCTTTGGGTGATATGGACACTTACCAATATTGGTTCTTCCAATCCATGAGCATGGAGTATCTTTCTATTTGTTTGTGTCTTCTTCAATTTCTTTCATCAATGTCTAATACTTTACAGGGTACAGATCTTTCACCTCCTTGGTTAAATTTACTCCTAGTTATTTTTGATGCAATTGTAAATGGGATTGTTTTCTTAAATTATTATTCTATTACTATGTTATTAGTGTATAGAAATGCAACAGATTTTTGTAAATTAATTTTGTATCATGGAAATTTACTGAATTCATTTATTCTAAAATTTTTGGCAGTATTTTTAGAGTTTTCTGATATAGCATCATTTCTCTATATAGAATCTATATATAGTATCACGTATTCTGCAAATATAGACTGTTTTACACTTTCCTTACTAATTTAGATGTCTTTTATTTCTTTCTGTGCCTGACTGCTGCAGCTAGGAATTCCAGCACTATATTGAGTAAAAGTGGTGAGAGTGGACATTTTTATCAGGATATTTGTTCCTGATCTTAAAATCTTTCAGCTTTTCACTAATGTTTGCTGTAGGTTTGTCATATATGGCCTTTATTCTGTTTAAGTATGTTCCTATTCTTCATGATGTGATATGTCATAATGATTGATTCACAGATATTGAACCATCCTTCCATCCCTGGAATAAGTCCTGCTTGATTGTGGTGATGATCTTTAAATATATTGTTAAATTCAGTTTATGTTCATCAGGCATATTGGCTTGTGGTTTTATTTTATCTATTTTTTTGTAGTGTCTTTGTCTGGTTTTGGTATCAGGGTAATCCTGGCCTGTTAGAACAAATTTGGAAGCTTTTCTCTCTTCTATTTTTTTGAAATAGTTTTTAAAGAATAGATGCTCATCCTTGAAATCATTCATAGGATTCCTTCTGGTCCTAGACTTTGTTGAGAGCTTTTGGTTACTGATTCAATTTCATTACTAGTAATCTGTTTATATTTTCTATATTTCTTCCTGATTCAGTTTTGGAAGATTGTCTCCAGGAATTTATCCATCTCTTCTAGGTTGTCCAGGTTGTTGGTATATAATTTTTCAAACTGTCCTTAAAATCCTTTGTAGCTCTGTGGTGTCATTATTACTTCCCCTCTTTTGTTTCTGATTTGTGTCCTTTTTTCTTTTTTTTTCTTGATGAGTCTGGCTAAAGGTTTACAAATTTTGTTTATCCTTTCAGAGAACTAGCTCTTGGTTTTGTTCATCTTTTATATAGTTTTTTTTTTCAGTCTCAATTTCCTTTATTTCTTTTTTTTAAGATTTTATTTATTTTAGAGAGAGAGACAGCAAAAGAGAGCACAAGCTGGTGGGAGGGGGGAAAGGAGAAGCAGGCTTCCTGTTGATCAGGGAGCATGATGAGAGGCTGGATCCTAGGAGCCCAGGATCATGACCTAAGCCAAAGGCAGATGCTTAACTAAGCCATGCAGGTTCCCCTATTTCCTTTATTTCTTCTCTGATCTTTATTATTTCCTTCCTTCTACTAGCTTTGAGATTTTTTTTTTCTAGTTCCTTTACCTGTAAGGTTAAATTCTTTGAGATTTTTCTTGTTTTTTGAGGTAGTACCTGTTTCACTCTAAACTTCTCTATTAGAATTGCATTTCTGCATCCCAAAGATATTGAACCATTGTATTTTCATTTTCTTTTTTGTCTCCATGTATGTTATGATTTCCTCCTTGATTTCTTTAACTTATTTATTGTTTAGTAGCATGTTGTTTAGCCATCACATGTTCATTCTTTTTCCAGTTTTTTCTTTTAATTGACTTCTAGTTTCATACCATTGTGGTTAAAAATGATGCTTATATGATTTCAGTCATCTTAAATTTATTGAGACTAATTTTGTGGCATAATATGTGATGTATCCTAGAGGATATGCCATGTGCGCTTGACAAAATGTATGTTCTGTATATAGATGTTACGTTCATCTGGTATAATGTGTCATTCAAAGTCACTGTTTCCTTGTTGATTTTCTGTTTGAATGATCTTTCCACTGATGTAGCTGGGGTGTTAAAGTCCTCTACAATGATCATATTACTATCTATTTCTCCCTTTATATCAGTTAGTATTTGCTCTATGTATTTAGGTGCTCCTAGGTTAGGTGCAAAGATGTTTACAATTGGTGTTACCTTTTGTTGTATTAATCTCTTTAAGTAAGTAATGCCCTTCTTTGTCTCTTATTATAGTCTTTTTTTAATGTCTATTTTTTAATGTAAGTATTGCTACCCAAACTTTTTTTTACTTTTATTTGCAAGGAATATCTTTTCCCATCCCTTTACTTTGTATGTGTCTTTAGGTCTGAATGGAGTCTCTTCTTGGCAGGATTTGGATGGCTCTCATTATTATTAAGCCACCCTGTGTCTTTTGATTGGAGCATTTAGACCATTTACATTTGAAGTAATTATTGATAGGTATGTTCTTGTCATTTTAACTGTTTTCTGGTTGTTTATATATTTCTTCTCTTGTTCTCTTTGTGATTAATGACTTTATTGTTATGCATAGACTCCTTTCTCTTTATTTTTTGTGAATCTCTTATAGGTTTTGGGTTTGTGGTTACCATGAGGTTCACATATGATATCCTAAATATATAGCAGTCTATTAAGTTGATGGTCATTTAACTTTGAACACATTCTAGGAGTCTATACTTTTATGTATATCATATTTTACATCTTTTTGAGTCCCATAACTAATGATTTCGATATAACTGATTTACTACTTTTGTCTTTTAACCTTCATACTACTTTTATAAGTGATCTAATACCTTTTTTGTTTGGTTGCTTTTACAAAACATTTTCTTTTATATTTTTCTGACTTGTAGTTATGAGTTTTTCTTTTCCACTTAAAGAAGTCCCTTCATTTCTTGTAAGACTAGTTAGTAGTGGTAAACTCCTTTGACTACAAGTCAAAGTGTATGTGTGTGAAAATCTATTTCTCATTTATTTTTTATTTTTTTTTTACAGAGAGAATGAGAGAGAGAGAGCACATGAGAGGGGGGAGGGTCAGAGGGAGAAGCAGGCTCCTTGCCGAGCAGGGAGCCCGATGCGGGACTCGATCCAGGAACTCCAGGATCATGACCTGAGCCGAAGGCAGTCGCTTAACCAACTGAGCCACCCAGGCGCCCTCATTTATTTTTTTTTAAGATTTTATTTAGAGAGAGAAAGCACATGAGGGAGGAGCAAAGGAGAGGAAGAGAATCTCAAGCAGACTCCCCACAGCGCCCGGCATGGGGCTCGATCTCACAACCCCAAGATCATGACCTAAGTCAAAATCAAGAGTCAGCTGCTCAAGGGACGCCTGGGTGGCTCAGTTGGTTAAGCGTCTGCCTTTGGCTCAGGTCATGATCCCAGGATCCTGGGATCGAGTCCCGCATCGGGCTCCCTGCTCCACGGGGAGCCTGCTTCTCCCTCTGCCTCTCTCTCTCTCTCTGTCTCTCATGAATAAATAAATAAAATCTTTAAAAAAAAAGAGTCAGCTGCTCAACTGACTGAGCCACCCAGGCACCCCTCTCCTTCAATTCTGAATGACTTTTTCAGATAGAGTATTCTTGCTTGTAGGTTTCTCTTTTTAGTACATGAATGTATCATATGCAAAATTTCTGCTGAAAAATCAGCTGATAGCCCTATGTAGTTTCCCCTTATATGTAACTAGTTGCTTTTCTCTTGCTGTTTTTAAGATTCTCTATTTTTAATCTTTGACTTTTTAATTATGCTTCTTGGTATGGACCTCCTTGGGTTCATCTTATTTGGGGCTCTCTGTGGTTCCTGTAGCTCGATGTCTCTTTCCTTCCCCAAGTTATACAAAATTCAGCTATTTTATTTTCAAATAGTAATTGGTGAAGGGGTTCAGGGTGCTGCATGCATAGGGGACCTAGAGGGTTGCCTGGAACTAAAGCAGATGTGGGCCTGGTGTGTCATGGGGTGCTTTATGTCTGTTATCTTGACCAGATGGTTGGAGCTATAGTGGCACTGCTCAGGGGTGTCCTTATATGTGCATTACTGGGGTCTCCTTGGGGGGGATGTCTAGAGCTCAGGCAGGTGGGGAGATTGCCCTTGGGAGGATGACTGGATCTGGTATGGGCAAGAAGCCCAGGGCTTGCTAAGGCATTTGGGGGGCTGGGGCACTCAATTCTGCTGCCATCTTCACTATCAAGATACAGAGAGTATAAACTTGGCACTCACCAGCCCTTCAAACCCCAGAGAGTGTTCCAAAAGTTCCCTACAGTTTGGCAGATACTCAAAGGCTGGTTCCTTTAAATTGTAGTTACCCTTTTAAATCAGTCATGGCTTATTTTCTGGGCTCCAGGGTGGGTGACTCTGCTACTGGTCCCTCAATACTATCCCTCCCTGTAGTTTGCAGCATTGGAGGTCAGAGTCCATTAGCATGCTTCTGTCCTTCTTGCCATTCTCTGTGTGGTCCATCTATCCTTTGTTGTGCAGAAGATATTCAGTCAGCTCTTAGTTCTTCTTTAGGAGGAATTGTTCTATATATAGGTATAGATTTGGTATGGCTACGCAGGAGGTGAATTCAGATGAGTTGTCATCTTGGATCTCTTCCTAGTACTTAAAGTATTTCAAAATTTTATTTAATGTATGATGGTGCACTTTTTACTCTCAATAGTACTTTAACATTTTAGCAAGAAATATAAAATATATTATTTTTGAAAAGTTTGATCCTATATTCTGGTCCTTGGTTTTAGAAGTTGTCTTATCCAAAGGATATATTATCCCTCAAAACAACATAGATCCAAAAAGGGGTACTGACAGCTTTCATGTTATTTTTTAGGAATTATTCCAATCATTTAAAAAAGTAATAAGAAGGGAGTGATATCAGCAAGATGTCAGATTAAGATTTCCTGGACTCCCCTTCCTCCCACAAACACACCAATGCAGCAACATTTCACAAATAAATTCTCCTTCTAGAAATATAGAAACTACTAATTGAAAGGATCTTACACCCCAGGCAAATATGTAACCAGACTCACTGAAGCCAGTAGGGAGATTCATGACACCCTCTTAACAGAATATCTACCCTTGACTCAGAACCATATAGTCAGGAAGAAACTCCCTAGCCCCAAGCTTTTTCCAGGTTAAAGAAGGAGTTGGTTTGTGTGTCCAGCAGCCCAACTTTTCCAAGGGGCCTCTTCAGGGAGCTTGCTTCTGACCTGCTGGTCTTGGATGATAATGGAACCCACATAGTGTAGCCACTGAAGAAGAATGAAGATGATGGCTTGGGTTGGTTGATGCCATAAATCCTCCCCCTAGCTCAGCACAGACAAATGAAAACCCCAGTTCTCAACTACCCCCTGGATAAGGAGAGTTGATCCCTGTATCCAGCACTTCAGCTTCTCCATGGCTGCCCAAAGGACTAGCCACCAAAATATCTGGCAGGGCTGATTGGTGAGGCTCTTCTCCTATATATGGCCAGTTGTGAAGAGTGCGAGAGATGCCTGCCCTGTCTAATGTGTAGAATTCAACACAGAGTTAAGGAAAATAAAGAATCAAATAACAATGTTCCAAAAAACAGAACACACTAAATCTCTGGAAACTGACCCTATTGAAATGGAGTTAAATGTGTTATCTGACAGAGAATTCAAGATAACTGTCATAAAAATGTTCATCAAAGTCAAGAGGCCAATACATGAACAAAGTGATAATTTCAACAGAGTAAAAGTGTGCATATTTTGGAAACGATGGTCTTTTCAATAAATGGTGCTGAGAGAACTGGCTATCTACCTGCAACAGAATAAATTGGACTCTTCTCTTACACAATACACAAAAATCATTTTAAAACAGATTAATGACAAACATAAGACCTGAAATTCTAAAACCCCTGGAAGAAAACAGAGAAGAAGAGCTTCATCACATTCATTTTTCATGATCTTGGATATTATACTAAAAGCCACAAAACAAAAACAAACCTGTGGGAGTACATCAAAATGAAAAGCTGCTGTATAGCAAAGAGTACAATCAGCAGTTGAAAGACAACCTATGAGATTGGAGAAAATATTTGCAAACCATATATTTGATAAGAAGTTAATCTCCAAAATATATAAGGAATTTCTACAACTGAACAGCAAAAACAAAGAGACATACCAGAAGCCCAATTTCAAAATGGGCTAAGGACTTGAATAGACATTCTCCAAAGACCTAGAGATGGCTAATGGCATATAAAAACATGCTCAATTTCACTAGTCATCAGGGAAATGCAAATTGAAACCACAATGAGATATCACCTCACACCTGTTAGGATGGCTATTATCAAACAAAATGCAAGTGTTGATGCTATGGAAAACTTTGAATCCTTGTGCACTGTTGACAGGAATGTAAAATGGTACAGCTTCTATGGAAAATAGTATAATGTTCCTCAAAAAATTAAAATTAGAACTGCTGTATGATCTAACAATTCCACTATCTGGGTATTTATCCAAAAGAACTGAAATCAGGATCTTGAAGAGATAGCACTCTTGTGTTCACTGAAGCATTATTCACAGTAGGCAAGATGTGAAAACAACCTAAATGTTCATTGACAGATAAGTGGAAAAGGAAAATGTGTTATATACATATAAAGGAATACTATTCATCCTTTAAAAAGAGGGAGGGGCGCCTGGGTGGCTCAGTTGGTTAAGCGACTGCCTTCGGCTCAGGTCATGATCCTGGAGTCCCGGGATCGAGTCCCGCATCGGGCTCCCTGCTCGGCGGGGAGCCTGCTTCTCCCTCTGACCCTCCCCCCTCTCATGTGCTTGCTCTCTCTCATTCTCTCTCTCAAATAAATAAATAAAATCTTTAAAAAAAAAAATTCTGTTAAAAAGAGGGAAATCATGCCATATGTGACAACATGAATTAACCCTGAGGACATTATGCTAAGTGAAACAAGCCAGTCATGGAAAGACAAATATTGCATGATTCCACTTACATGAAGTATCTAAAATAGTAAAAAACCCAGAGTAGAATGGTGGTTGTCAGGAGCTGAAGGGAAGAGGAAATGAGGAGTTACTGGTACCAAAGCAAATCAATTACATAATCTAGATGTTGGGTTGATATTGGTACCACATAATTTCCAGTCCCTCCTCAGTTTACCTGATAGAAATACATTAGTTAGCTTTTTTTTATGCTATTGTTAGAGGCAGTTAACAGAAACATTTTGAGCAATGTCACCAAATAGATAATTTGTCCTTTTGAAGCTTAGTCATCTAGCATTGATATTGGGTTTGAAGCATATCAGATGATTAATAATATTGAATAAATAAATTATTCCACTGATACAGGAACATACATTAATATCACTATTATTTTCACTACTGAAAACAAAACAAAAAAGAAGAAACACAAAACTACTCCCAGCAGAAGGACCATTTGTCCATTATATCTGGCTGGCTAGATCAAAGGCTTTACAAAGTCAAATAGCAGGTCATTTATGCTTCCTGCCATATGTTTAATGCCCAACACAATGCCTGTCAATGACTGATCATTAGTGCGTATTTACTGAATGAACAAATGCTTAGGCCCACAAAATAAATGAAGCAAGTTATTCAGTTACATCTAGCCCACTTTTCCTGTGAAGTTCACTCGTTAATAATTCTATTAATAAAAGAAACTTGAGACATGTTTCTCAAGTCCTTTTATTAATTTATTATGCTCAGATTACTTCACATGACACCTTATGGAGTCAGGAACATATCAATCTTTAGAACTAAAAAACAACATCTAGGCTATTCTAACTATGAGGCATTATAAGGATAATACTAGTACTTATGAATTTTCAAAGGCTTGTATAAATTGTTGATATCAGAAAGCTACTTATTCAAAACATGAAAACTATATATATAATTTACACTTAAATAACTGTATTTTGGGATCTCCAAAATTCCAAGTCCTCTCTCTCCTGGCCTACAGTAATAAATTACTAATTCTTTATTCTCACTCTAACCTGGTAGATCCATGCTCTAGGCAGGAGTCAAAAGCATTTTTCAAAGTGTTGAGTCTCATGCTAGGACTCTTCTGCTTAAAATTATCTTGTACTTTAATATAATCTAATCAAAATGGAAAACAATCCTTGTCATGAGACTAGAGGAGTAGCTTCTGACTACTTTTCTGATCTTGTTCTCTACAATATTCCCTCACTTCCTTCTCTGTAGAAACACTGGTATTTATGTTTGGCTCTGAGATCTTGTATAGAACTACTTGCTTTTTCTGGGGTTCTCTCTCCTTTGATCTTTATATGGCTGCATCTCCTTATAATTTAGATTTTATTTATTTATTTGAGAGAGAGAGAATGAGAAAGAGAGCACATGAGAAGGGGGAGGGTCCGAGGGAGGAGCAGACTCCCTGCCGAGCAGGGAGCCCGATGCGGGACTCGATCCCGGGACTCCAGGATCATGACCTGAGCCGAAGGCAGTCGCTTAACCAACTGAGCCACCCAGGCGCCCCGCATCTCCTTATAATTTAGATTTCAAGTCAAAATTTTCTTCCTTTGAGAGGATCTTACTACTCAACTAGATTACCTTTTATCCCCTCATTTAGTCATTCTCCAGCTTATTTCATTTATTTTCTTCATAGCTTTTGGCAATACAGGCATATTATTTATTGATAAATAATTACTCTGTCTCCTCTATATAGTATGTAAACTCGATGAGGGGTAAAGTTTGGTCTTGATCATAAGTGCATCACGAAGGCTTGAATGGTGTCTAAAATTTAGTAGGAGCTCAATAAATATTTGTCTAAAAAAATGAATAAGAAACGAGTTTTAAATTCTGGCCAGATGGGATGCCTGGGTGGCTCAGTCGGTTGAGTGTCTGCCTTTGGCTCAGGTCATGATCCCAGGGTCCTGGGATCGAGTCCCACAACAGGCTCCTTGCTCAGCGGGAGGCTGCTTCTCCCTCTGCCTGCCACTCCCCCTGCTTGTGCTCTCTCTCTGGACAAATAAAATATTTGAAAAAAATAAATTCTCGCTACAAGATAAAAGTTATTATTTCTGCTGTTTAGATTTTTTTTTTCTAGTTTGTTATATCTCTACATATCCACTTCCAAAATTCTCAAAAAGAGCATTCTGATGAACATACAATCCCTACAGAGTTTTCTTCCATGGGGTATACCATGGGTATAATTTAACTGAATATTTAGTAAAATTGCTTTAGGCCCATACTTATGTCTAATTATGTAGTGCAGTTTTACTGTTTATTCAGGATTTGATAAACCAGATCTCTTTTATATAAGGGAACTGGTAATTTTGGTGAGCATTGTACTGCATTGATGACGTTTGAAAATATCTAGAAAATAAGGTTAATAGTTGTTTTCTTCTCTTTGCCACTGAAATGCAAAATCTGGGTTCAACTCCTTCTTTTAGAATTTTTAAAATACTGAGAAGTTAAGATACTATTTTCTTGAGACATTTTCTCTGAAGTATAGCGTTTTTCACAATTTAGAATTCTATCTTTAAAATTGGATTATTATAATGCTGCCCTTAAAAATTCTTAAAGTATAACTTATATAACATTTTTTCCTGTAGTCTGTATTAATTATCATTGTTTTCAGAGTATTCTACTTCAAGCTGTTCTTTGTGCCCTGTATAGCATAAATGTTTATCTTCTTTCCATGCTCCACCTTTGCAAAGAGAGCAGCTGTTGGCCTGTAAAAGACTGCCAAATTTAAATTCTAAGCACCTGGAGGCAGGACAGGCCCTACTGAAGGCCCTCATTTCTAGAATTCTATGTCTAAACTAGGCTAGAAAAGACCTAGTTAATGTTAAGGGTATATGAGTCTTGCATCAAATTTATCCTACTTGGATAGGATATTAACTATTTGCCCAGAAGCACAAATATAATAACTGGAACTCTGTTAATTGTGCTGCCTTTCATATAGATAGTCATGTGGAAAGGTTTGATTTAGAGGTCTCGAGAGACTAGGGTTCAGTGCTATCCTGACATACTAAGTATGGGGGCAGAACATACACAAAAAAGTATATAGGTCCCTGCAATTATAAGCGTTTGCTTATCATTGATTCAAGCAGGTGTTTCTTTTTCATTTATGAGACTCTGTTCTCTGCCATTCAATTACATTTCAAACACCTGAGCAGTGTATAGATTTGTTGATAATAGAAATTAGGTCATAGTTTCGCCTATGTATAAAGCTAATCCTAGTAGTAAACATCCTGATAATAAGCACTGTTATATGCCCCTTATATAGGTTATAAATAAGTTAAAGAAATCAAGGAGGAAATCATAACACTTTAAGAAATAAAGATTAGCTCTAATTGGTAGGAAAATAGAATCTTGGGCACTTTAACTTGTCCAAAGTTATACAGTAGAAAATGATCTACAGCCAAATTTTTAATCCCAGACTGCCTAATGCAAAGCATATGCTGTTTCTGCTATGCTAAATTGTCTATCAGTAAATAACACATTTGACTTGAGAGGGTATACATAAATTACATAGTTTCTTATCCCTTAGTAGGAGCCCCAAAATCCATCAATATTTCTTGGAATCACAGGTTTCAATAAACCAAAAGATCTTATTTAAAGTAATGAAGAGTTATATTTAATAGTTTTTTAATATGCCCCTGATTAATTACCCATGAAGTTTATATATTTGAAAGCACATTATACAATCACAAACTAAAGTATATATATAATCAGATGTACAATATATAAGAATGTATAACCCCCCAAGAATGTTTTGGAAGAAAAATTTAGGTTCTAGCCATTAAAGTAAAATATAATTAAAACTCTATATAATAAATATTTTCAGAAAAGCACTATGAATTATGAAATAACAATGGAAGAGAGCTTCAGGATATCTATGACATTTAGTGGCTAGCTATACTATGTTCACAAGCTATTTAAAATCTAATTTATAGACTTGAAAGTGATGCTAAGTTATTAGGAAATAAAAGTGCTGAGCTAGAGCATATTTTCAATTAAATAATATATTTTATTGTACAATATGTATAGTTTAAGGATTGTAAATATGCTGAATTTAATCCAATCCACAAATCATTACTGTACTTCCAAAAGATTCCTTATATTCAAATACACAACATGTTAAATATTCTGCTAAGAACCGAATACCAAAGAGGAAGTAATTTTGCTTCCACATAAAGATTATTTCAAACTTATTTCCTGTTATCCATATGCCTACTTTCAAGAAGGAAGAACTGACAATTATATGCCTGCCATTTATTCAAACATTGCAGTGCACATGTTTTCAATTACACTTTGCAGTGTAATCAGTTTATATGCTGTGTCCTTTATGTCCTTTATTTTCTCTTCAGCTGCTTTGCAGAAGTAGAAAAGTGGAAACTACTGATCTAAGAAAATGGATTGAATATTATTTTACCTTAAGCTTACTCAGATTCCAAGGATGCTCTTAGCATGAAAAAGTTATTTTACAAAGTTTCATTGAGATCATGAACTGATTAGTAGTCAAAGAAAAAAAAAAGCATTGAAGAATTACAGATATTTTCTTCTCTCTTCTCATTTCATACATGTAGTTAAAGAACAATTGCTGATTTTTCTATGGGAAGATGGCATAAGAAGAATGGGAAAAATAAACAACAGAAATGATTCATTAAAGATATAACAGTTATGCTCTTGAATGTATTTCTCAACTAAGAAGTGAAATCTCTTGTTCTTGAGATCTAAATATCCCACAAAGATTCACTTCAGCAAGAACTGCATCTACATTAGCATTTCAATAGTGGCATATTTTTATTGTACTATTCAAATCACTTTAATTTCCCTCTTTGTTTCAGGAAGGGTAGCATTAAATTATATGGGATTGACACTTTCTACAAATTCATAGAGCTTAATGAAAATGTCAAGATAGAATCAAACTAAACAGTTTATCCTCTCTTCTGTTCATTCTTAAAGAATGGCAATACTGGTTAAAAACCTTAATTGGATCCTTATTACCTACTGACCAAAGTCCTTATGAATATAGCATTCATGTCTTCCTTTCCAATCTTATCAACAGCCTGCCTTTACCATACCCCTGTCTGTCCAATTCAAAAAAAGTGCATATGTGGATGCTTTATGTTCCCCAAATAGGCCTTTTACTCCCTTGTTTTGTTTCAAGTCTTTGCTAACAATGCTCCTGCCCCCATGGAAATACTCATTCCATTCTCTATTCACCCCAATTTTAGCCACCACCAAGTCCCCATGTAATACATCCATGACATTTTTTAGATCTCACTTTCTGAACCTGTTTGTTGAAAGCAATATTGCCTGCCCTTGTATCTTTATGACAACTTTTATGATCATAGTTATTGTTAATTCTCTTTATATTTTATTTTCACACATAATTACTTGCCTCACTTCTAAACTGTAGGCTGTTTGAATGCAGGGATTTTGCCTTGGTTATTTTTGTATTCTTTCATTTCTCAGAATGTAGAATATTATAGCTTACCAAAATTAATTTACATTTTAAGTAGTTTTCCTAAAAAATCTGGCATTAGATTACCTTTGTAATTCTAAATAATTCTAACACCATAAAGCAAGTAAAACACTCCTTTTTAAATAAGGGCCCAAATACTGAGCATCTGTGATCTCTATGCTCACAATGGTTAATATAACCCGAATGCCTGCCAGTGGAGTGATATATATAAAGCCCTGCACCACTGACCTCATTCTTGGTATATTTTACCAAGTTAGTGGCTAAAAAGGGTTACCTTGTATTATGATCACTCTTTTCCTATTCAAATTTTAAGGATAACTCCATTATCAAAATGCCTAGGGACAAATAAATTTCCTAAATTATATTTTTCTTATCTATACAATACCTTTACCATAACATTCCTGACTTAGTACACTAACATATTTCAATCAGTAAATGTTGACAGAGTGTCTGTTCTGTATCAGACATGAGCTAAGCAGTAAGAATATAACTGCCCAGGATAAGCACAGTTACTCTTCTATTGGTTTCTGTGATCTGGATATAAAGAGTAGGCAGAAAACTAACATAGTTAGTTGACTGTTATGTTTATTTATGGACTGCCATGAAAGCATTTAGGTGGAGAACTTAACCAGGATTTGTGGGGTTAGGGAAGGCTTCTTGGAAGAACTGATGTTTATGCTGTAATTTGAAGGATAAGTAGAAGGTAGCCAAGTGAGATGAACCAAAAGTCTCTAGCAGAGGAAACATAGATAATAGAATATGCTGTGGCCTAGGAAATAAAAGATATCAGCATGACCGTAATGTAGAATACAGATATGTAGAAATGACAAAGGAGTCAGAAAGATGTTGAAGGGCATTAAAACCATTTAAGAAGAAGTTTAAACTTTAATTTGAGATCAATGGGAGACATTGGAGCATCCAAGGGAATGACATGATTAAAATTGTTTTCTAAAAATCACTTAGGCTGCTTTGTGGATAATGGAGAGGACCAAGGGGGTGGGAGAGGGTCAGTAGGATGAACCAGAAAGAACTCCATTAGTCTCCATTTGTAGTTTTCAGTAATCATGGTCTGAGTAGAGGAAGAGGCCAAGGAGATGGAAAGTGTTAGAATGATTATATAATTGAATAAATGCCTTGGATAAGGAATGAGAAGTTAATTAATAACTCTCAGTAGAGTGACTTTTGCAACTGGGAAGATGACGTTGCTATCTAGTTGATAAAGCCAGAAATGCAGGAGTAGGGCAGTGACCTTTTGCTCTTGAGTGAATTATAGCTAAGGACCCCTATTCCAGAGCCTTGAATTTTAGACTAGTGTAGACCCTATATGCTGATGGTCACAAAGAAATTGAGTGAGAGTGTGCATTATTTATTGAAGCCATTTTCATGGCAGGATGTTCCATGCAGAAAATTTTTTTTAGATTGTGCTTACAGTGGTAGATAATAATAAAATGACTTTGAAATGGCAAATACTTGTCATTAGAAATGGCATTGTAATAGTTTTTATTTGGATATTTCAAAAAGAAAAGTTTGACCGGATGAATTTTCAGGAAATGAAATAAGGTTCTCAAAATGGTTATACCACACTCTACATAAAGAAGTTTAGGAGTAGAACAAACTGTAGAACAGAAATAAGGTTTCAAAAATAAGCTTGCTAAATTGCCTAAGTTCATGTCAATCTCAATATAAATAGATGTGATAAGAAAAGTCAATTTTGCTACTTGGACTGGAGTCTTCCAGCTAACTTTACTGGAGAACTTCTTTAACACACTTCCAGAGATTGAAATCATCTATAGAAATCTGATATTTACCCCACGCCTTCACACCTTTTAAAATATATGATTATCTACCAAGACTAACCACTTGCATATTTAGGTGTGTGAGTTAGGTCTAGGTTCAGTCAGCTTATAGGTCTGTCATTGGCAAGGCTCTAGTTAGTGTGTTTCTGCTTAGCTACAAGTAGAACTTTTGCGGGGGGGGGGCACAGAGGAAGATAGATATATCTATATATAGATATATCTATGTATATATGGTATTTGAAAATACCCAGAAAAAGGAGAGAAAGGATCATTGTTTTCCAGAGATACTAGGAAAACTGCCAAGAAGTCTAAATCACACTAAAATTACTTTTCAAGAGGTCTTCTTGTGGGTTCAATAACTAACTTTTTCAACTAGGCAAAGAAAAAAATGCTTCAGAAGTCACAATTCATTCTAGCATATTATATTTTATCAACAGGAGGAATAAAATTAATTCCAACAAACAATAGAATCAATGAGATTATCAAATTGAATTAAACATCAAAAAAAAAAAAAGAAACCATATCTAGCTATGTTTAAGAACCTTCTAAGGGTCCTACAGAATGCATCTTGAATGTATTCTAACACTTCTTTAAGTGATGCTTAAGAATATTTGAATGATGCATTTCATTCAAAATGTTGAAAGATACCCCAAACAATTTGAGCCAGGAAATTCAACTGCCTTCTACTTTAAGAATATATTTCTCCCAATCACTGTGCCTTAAAAATAAAATTTTAAATGAATTAAGCAAGAATTAGTATTTTATCTCTTATTATGTGCATTCATTTTACCCTTTTGGTAAACACATTCATTTGTTTAAAGTGAAATTCTATGTTAGATTTCTGGAAACTGTTATAAATGCGGAATCTAGGTTCCAATACAGCAGACTTAATGATTCAAATTTTCTGAAGGTGAAAGTATTTCATTTTAACTAGTATCCTTGGTGATTTCAAACAGAAGTTTGAAAACCACTGATACCAGGAAATGGATGGCTAGACTGCTTCTTAGGTTGTGACATAAACTAAATTTTTTCATCAGTCAAATGAGTCATATTATAGCTTTAGTTTTATGAGAAATGCTTCATCCTCATAGTTAAAATGTACTTAATTTATTCTGGAATCTCATTTTCCACCATTTGGAGTGTATTTCTTATTTCTTCATATCCTCTACATATTTCTCTTCATATTTCCTACCCCCACCCGACCCCCCATTTTGTTAACAAAATTGATAATTCTGTAGCTGGCAGTGATTATGTAGGTTCATTGAAACATGAAGATATGTGTATCTATTTTTTTATATGTCTGATATGCTAACGGATTATTTATACAAATAGAACCACTGGTGGTGACAGTATATATGTATGTATATCTATCCATCCATCCATCTGTATCTGTATCTATCTGAACGATTTGAGTAATATACGTTAGACAAATCATTAAATGCTTCCTGATCAAAAGCTGAGTTATAAAGATATGTCGAAAAATGTTTCCCGCATCCTGGTTACCCATCTTAATACATACTTTCTTCATTACATTGTTGTTTTTTTTTTTGTGATCTTTTCTTCTCTGTACATAGAGGATGTATACCTCTCTGCGAGTGGTTTAGAATACATATATTTAAAAAAAAAGTATGATACGGTCCTTTAGATAGCTCCTGATATAAAATGGTAACTATAGGATGAAAATATAAGCAACAGGCAAAATTCAATTGCAACATTATGAATAAATGTTAACTGGAAAAAGATGGCATAATTCCATGGAAAAGGGCTTCTCAAAGAATCTGTTAGAGTAGACCAGAGTGGTTTCTGAAGAGGGGATTAGTAAATCATGCTGGACAATAAGGCTAATAAATCCATTAAGAAAAGTGAAATAATTTCCATTTTCCTAAACTCTAAATAGTCTTGCTAAATGATAAAGCAACAGAAATCTCCAATCGCTAATAGCACAAGTGCAACAGATGAAGAAATGTACCACAAATAGGCTTAACTATGACAAGTGACTATTATGGTCATGAAAAGCTAAATTTCAAAAGCTGTTTTTACTTTTCCATTATAAATTACAACACAATGTAACTTAAATCTAACCCATGATAAAGGGGAAGAAAAAAATAAAAGTTCTTAAAATTTTTCATTTTAATAGAGAAATGACACTACCTTAGCTTCAGAGTAGTGTAATGAGTTCCAAACTTTACACTGACACAGTAATGAGGGATAGAAGTAATAACTGGCCAAATTTGCTGGATATATTTGCACATTGGGAATAATGGCAAAAGCTTCTTACAGGAAGACAGTCAACAGCTTGAGGACAGCAGTGATTTACTGCAAGTTCCTGAAGAGCAAGGTGAAGAAAAATTCAATGGTTTCATTTATAATGGTACATATTTAATCATTTTTTTACATAGTAGTACTTTATTAGTCATGGGATTTAACACATATCTATGAAAATTGCATTGTGATGAAATATTAGATATCTTTTTGTTGTACACATCATGTTTACTCTGCTAACATATACAGTAACCATCGTCCTAGTATTTACTTTGTGCTAAGCATTGTGCTAAGGACATTACATATAATATCTCATTTGATTCTTTAATCTTCTCTAAGATATTTTGTTTTACCCCTTTATGTTTGTGGGGATGAGCCTATGGAAAGCCTGCTGTCTGGGTGTGATAAGAAATGTTGTGGCTTAGAAAATTGACCTGTAATTTAGATAGTCTTATTGTAAAAAGTGGTCTCAAGTGTCTTGCGTCCGTTATTTGTACTTGGTGGACAGACAGGCACATAGCCTGAATCTTCAAAATAATGAAGTAAGGAACTATAAGAAAATTCATGTGAGAATGGCAAAGCCAAGATTCTAGTCCCTCATCCGAGACCTCAGAGACTGGGAAGTCTGCACCTCTGGTAGACTATATTATTGTTTCTCACTTTGAACATTGTTTCTTTGAAAACTGAGTTTCATATCCTTGTCATTACAGATGCTTTATTTTTATTTGTTCACATCTTTCATCAATCACACCATCTTTTATGACAACCATGCCTTCTCATTTTGATGGACAAGGAAAACAAAGTTCAAAGATGTTAAAGAAATTACCAATATCATACACCCTTTAAGTGACTAAGGTAGGATATAATCTAGGAACTATGTAAGTCAGAGCACAGATTCTTAACTAGTGTGCTTTACCACATAAATTTTTGGTTAGACAAAGAGAAACTTTACACAGGTAAAGACTTTACCAACAGACCTCCTGGACAACTTTGTGAAAATGAATAGAGAGTTGCTACTTAAACACACCTAAGTATATTGCAGTTAATTAAGTAAGGAACAAAAGGAAACAAAGAACGTCAAGTCTTTCTGATTTGTTTCTTTTCAGTTGGTTTGATCTCTGGTGGTATTAGATAAGCAAGCACCAGTCTCTGGCCCTTTCCCATAGTGTTTTACTTTATATGCACTGTTCCTTGTTTTGTATCTTTGGTGTAGCAAAAATTTTGCCAGAAGGGCATTCGTTGATCAATAGGAGCAGATTCCGGTTGTTGGGAAAAAATTATAGTGATGCTTCAGGTGCAGCCCAAAATCAATAAGGAAGAGTGCTTCTTAACACAGTGAAATGAAGAGCAATTACTTACTGCAGCTAAACAACATCCTTTGTTGTATCATTGTCTATGCTGGAGGCTGATAGGTACCAAACTGAGGGGCTGTGAGATAAGTAGTTGACATTGTTACAAATGGAGTATACCAAAGAGATGATTTAATCTGAATTTGTAAATTAGATCTGTAGTTACATAAACTGCCAAGTCAGGAACATGTTTCTTGAGTTCTTGAGTAAATTAAAAAAAAAAAAACATTAGGGGGAATTACAGTTTTAATTTACAGCAAGGTTTCTCAACCTTGGCACTATTGACAATTTGGACTAGGTAATTCTTTGTTTTGAGGGATTGGCCTGTATTTCATACATACTAATAGTTGCCCCCCACATACACACATTGTGAACATATAATATGTCCCTTGAGAGGCAAAATAATCCCAGTTGGGAAGTACTGATTTATCAATCAAAAATTTGTTTTACTTAACATGTTTATACATTATTTCTTCCTTGGTATGATCCTAGTATAGAAAAGTAAAAGTTCTAATGTTCATGCATCTAAGGGAGTAAAGTAAGTTTTGCGATGAATGACATCTATTTGGAAGTAAGTCTCAAAATATTTGGGATTCCTCTCTACTTTGTTGAGTAGATATGTTAGTTTCACTTTAGTATTACATGGCAGTAATTGATGATCTTGTTCTTTTCAGAAAATGTTATAACATATAGGCAAAAAGATGTTTGTGCAGGAACCACTCTATGGGAAAAGAAAAAGATTACTATGTCTTTTGAAATTTGAAAGGCTTCACAAGCCTCTATATGAACCTCTATATGAACAATTCCTGAAGAGTTCTTGTAATGCAGGATTTATACACAACTAATTTTTTTTTTTCCTGAATGAAATCATACTTGAAGGAGAGTCTCCTACAGCTATACATCTGTCATTCTAGCGATCTGAATTAGGAATTTACCACTGCAGTAATTTTTATGATATAAAACTCAAGGATATATGTTCATTTATGATATGTAGCATGTAGTTTGATTGTGGTAGCATTTCATTAACAATGCTACTTCTCTGATTTAGGAGTCCAGGGTTTAACTGTAATAGCTAGGGGTCATTATACATATAAAAACTAATGGAATTATATACCTTAGGGAAACCTTTCACTCAAAGTATGCTAACAAAGATCACTTGTCTTAGAATCATATAAAATGCAAATGCATTTTATAATTCAAGAATTCTGAGCCAACCTTAGAACTACTGCATTTATGGTACATGTATCCCATAAATATTTTAACTTGTCAAAAGGTAATTTTTATGCACACAAAAAAATCTGAGAACAAAGGGCTTTGGGCTTCATAAAGACAGAAAAATGAATGCTTGAGAATGACTAATTCCATACATATATCATAGTATATAGTTACTTAAGTGTAAGCTACATATAGAAGCCATGACTAAAATATGATTGTAATCACTAATAAATTTCTAATTTTATTGAGGAATTTGTAAATATTTAGAGGTCATTATGGATAAGAGGATAAGTTTTTACACTGATATTTCTTTTCTTTTTGCATTATTTGAATTCTGCAGACCTTTTTTGTTAATATGCTCCATCCTCTTTACCCCATGTCTGATATTACATATTGCTTTCTTTTATTCTTATCCTTTTTCATCATATATTCAAAGTGCCTATTTTATATAACTTTAAATCAATCTTAAAACAAAAGTAATCTTTGTTTCCATCAAAACACTGTAAAAAAATGTTTGATCCTAATAATATATCACCTAGAAATGGTTTCATTCCCCCCTTTGAATGGCACTTTTTTTATTATGTGAACCCTTTTTGTCCAGCTGTATAAACTGTATTTTATTCCCTGTGGTTCTGCATGACTTATATCTGAGCTGCCTCCAAGGAGGAGGTGTTTCCTTCCACTTTTGGGAGATAGTTCAACACATTGATGTGATTGGAGTTAAAATTGGGTATATTCTTGAGCTAAAATACGGACACCATGAAGAATACCTTTGAACATATTTCATCTTGGCAGTAAATTTTTGGATAAGATAAGTGGAACTTACTGTTTAATCACATCATGGCTATTAGTATATTCTGTAGTATTCTTTCTGTACTGCAGTTGTTTGGGACATCTGTCAGTCTACTTTATGTGAGGACACAATGAGATTTTGCACTGAATCCTTTGGCTTTTGAAAAGAGCCAACATTGACTGCTGAGATAATTCCAATGATTTGCTCTTAAATACCTTGTTTAAGTATAGGGGTTTTGCTACTTTACAATTTCTTGACTTCTGAGTTACACTAAGTAGTACAAAAATTATATGTGTTTCTATACAAGAACTATACTTTAAAAATGTATTACTGTGATTGACCAGTTATCTCTTGTGAAATAGAGATGCAGAAGGAATGATGCAACTTTATATAGATCTTCAGAGCTCAGGTCTGAACTTAAAAAGGATATGACCCAGGCCAGATGAGAGGAGGACAAAGAAAGAGTCTACAGTAGGATGTTTGGAAATATTCTGGATACTGGAATGCTGTAGAACTTGATTTATTCATGAAATGTTCACAGCATGCTTTGTTAGCAGTGCCACATTATTTTAAAATAATGTGTAGTGAAATGAAATCACTGCAGAATAGTAGATATGGGGAAATCTAATGATCTCCTTATCCACTCTCCATTCAATAAATACAAACTCAACAAATAAATGCCAAATGCCAGAGTCACAGCTTCCATAATTCCCTTTCATCTATATAGTTCTAGTTGAGGGGCTGAAGACATAATTCTCTACCACTCATGTCCATGCCTAGTCAGTTGATTCTCAGTTTTCAGAGAAAAAAAAAAAAAAACATTTCAAGAGAAGAAATGTAAGGCTCTTTGAATTCTACATCCCAGACATGATATCGCAGACACTTGGATACAGGAAAATCCTCACTAAGGTAGTATAAATATTTTTTGAAGGAATTTATTTCATATTGACAAGGCCCTGAGCAACATGACCCAGTCAAAAAACACCCTAAAGCTTTACAGTACTATTTTTTGGTCAACAAATTTTCCTAAATAAAAATATCCTATAGAAAATTATAGACACAATATTTACTTCAAAATGTTTCAGAAGCGGGGTGCCTGGGCGACTCAGTCAGTTAAGCATCTGCCCTCAGCTCTGGTTGTGATCCCAGGGTCCTGGGATCAAGCCCCGAATTGGGCTCCCTGCTTCTCCCTCTCCCACTCCCCCTGCTTGTGATCTCTCTCTCTCTAAAATAAATAAATAACATCTTTTTAAAAAAAGTTTCAGGGATGCCTGGGTGGCTTAGTTGGTTAAGCAACCCACTCTTGATTTCAGCTCAGGTCATGATCTCAGGGTCCTGGGATCAAGACCTACGTCAGGCTCACTGCTCTGTAGGGAGTCTGTTTCTCTTCCTCTGCCCTGCCTCCACTCACATGCTCTAAAATAAATAAATCTTCAAAAAAAAGATCAAAATGTTTCATCATTTGTTCATATTACTGGAGAAAACCAGCAATAGTTAGGTTTTTTTTTTTTTAAAGATTTTATTTATTTATGTGACAGAGAGACACAGCGAGAGAGGGAACACAAGCAGGGGGAGTGGGAGAGGGAGAAGCAGGCTTCCCGCTGAGCAGGGAGCCTGATGTGGGGCTCGATCCCAGGACCCTGGGATCATGACCTGAGCCGAAGGCAGACGTTTAACAACTGAGCCACCCAGGCGCCCCAGCAATAGTTAGGTTTTTACACGAATTCTGCAAATGAAAGATGACCTTTGGTCCTGATATATGTAGGTTATAAATTCAACATGTATAACTGCTTATTACCATGTAGAGTTGAAATTTATTCGATGTCCATATATTTCTCATCTGTACTTTAACATTGTGTATAAATACCAATCAAGTTAGTTATGTCTTGTTTCAGATTTTGCAGTTTTTTCAGACCTTAAAAAATTTTATTCTTGCCTATTATTGGGAGACCTTTGAATTTCTGGTAATGAACAACTTTAAATATAACCACTGTTTGTGACACATGCCTTATTTGATCCCTAATAAGTATATGCATTCTTGGCTGCCTTATTTGAGACAACCTTGGACTGATTAGTTTTTGAGTTTCTTAAAAACTACATTGTCATGTCATTTACCTCTTCATAAGCTCCAGTAGGCCTTCATTTGATTTACAATTCTAAACTCCTCAAGTTAGCAGGTAAAGACACAACATAGATAATTTACATGTGTAGTATTCTGTTCCTCCATCATTCTGTGAACATCCTATTCCCCCTTAGCAATAAATCATAATGCTGACACTTCCCAAAATAGGCCTTTATTCCTAATACCAGGGATGCCTTCCTGATTTGTGGTAATTCAAATATCATTCATTCTGGAGGATTTAGTTGAGATCATATTCCCCTATTTGATCTTTCTTTCTCTCTTTTCCCCATTTCACTGAATCCCTTATTTTTCCATTTATCTTCAATAAATATCTGTTAAATACTTCCTTTGTATAAGAAACAAGACTACATACTGGGAAAACAGCTATGAACAATTTGCCCAATTCTTGCTCCCACAGAACTTAGTCTAAATGAGTGACAGGCATTAAATAAATGCACAAAATATTTGTGTATATACCAATTAGGAAAACTGCTATAAAGAAAAATGATAGGGTGTGTCTTTGTTAAGATCATGAAAATATTATAACTTCGTTTAAGAGTCTCATGCTCTACTGACTAAACTAGCTGGATGAATTATAATAACTTGTTTTAAATTGTGGGGTGTATGAATGTTCTTAAGAATGTTTTGGGGACTAAGTTATAATTGTCAGGCAAAATGAAGGAAAGACCATTCCAAGCAGAAGGTAAAAGATAATGGATATAATGATATGAAGAAGGTGAGAGTTTTTCATGTTTAAGAAACTCAAGGTGACCAGTGTTGCTAGAAACTCAAAAAATGAGGGAAAATTTGTCCCAGGAAGAAATAAGAGAGGCAGGTATGGAAAAGTAATTCAGGGTCATGTACACTTTAAAATTTATATCTTGTTGGAATTCAGTGGGAAGATATTTAAGGAAAACAAGGAGGTCAATGGCATGATTAGACTGGCATTTTAAAACAAGATCTCTATAACTCTTTGCTGGTATGTGTGTGAAGGTACAGGAGATAGAAGCAATAATCCTGGCAGAAGGTAATGGTGTCTTGAACTAGGGGGATGTAGGTGGAAAGAAGTGAGCAGAATGATGGTACAATCACTATGAAATAGTGATGGATTAAATGGTAGGGAGTGGAAAATAGAAAGTATCAAGAACAATTCCAAATTTTCTTTATGGTCTTCATTCACTCATTTGTTCAACAAATATTATTGAAATTGTTAAGAATAGTTGACAACTAGAATGATGCAATTGTGATAAATTCAGTTAGGAAACAACATGGTTGAAATAGCTGTACTATATTCATGAAGGTAGACATAGAAAAAAACTCAAATAAGTTTAGATTGAAATATAAGTTTAAGGATTGTTGACATAAAGATGACATGTACAGTCAAAGGAATGGGTGCGATCTCCTAGGGAGAGTGAAATTAATCTGGACCAGACCTTGAGTAAAACCATACCAAGAGACCTAAGCAAAACAGAGATAGGTAATATGCCTAATAAAGAATTTAAAGTAATGATCATAAACATACTCACTGGGTTTGAGAAAAGAGTCGAGGACATCAGTGAGACTCTTAACAAAGATAAAAAAGAACAAGTCAGAGATAAAGAACAAAATAAATGAAATTAACAATACACTAGGTGGAATAAATTGCAGAGTAGAGGAGGTAGAAGAATGAATCAGTGACCTGGAGGACAGAGTAATGGCAAGTACTCAGGCTGAGCAGGTTAGATAAAAAAAAATATATGGAAAATGAGATTAGATTTAGAGAACTCAGTGACTCCATCAAGTGTAATAATATTCTCATTATAGGGATCCCACAAGAGGAAAACAGAGAAAGAGGGGCAGAAAATTTATTTGAAGAAATAATAGCTGAAAACTTCCTGAATCTGTGAAAGGAAACAGAAATCCAGATCCAGGAGTCACAAACAGCCCCCAACAAAATTGACCCAAAATGGTCCAAACAAAGACACATGGTAATTAAAATAGCAAAAAGTGGAGAAAGAAAAAATTTTAAAGTAGCAAGAGTAGACAGTTATATATGAGGGCAATCTCATAAGGATATCAGCTGATTTCAGCAGAAACTTTGCAGACCAGAAAAGAATGGCATGATACATTAAAAGTGCTGCAGCCAAGAACACTCTATCCAGCAAGGCTATCATTCAGAATAGAAGTTGAGATAAAGAGTTTCCCAGACAAACAAAAGTTAAAGGAATTCATGACCACTAACAGCCCTACAAGAAATGTTAAACGGGACTTGTTGAGTGGAAAGACCTTACATAAGAATATGAAAAGTAGGAAGCACAGAAGCAGAATAAATAATTATATCTGTAAAAATCAGTCAAAAATTTATAAAATAAGATGTAAAATATGATACCATATACTTAAAACTTAGGGGCTGGGGGAGAGGAGTAAAGAATGGGTTCAAGCTTAAGTGCCCATCAATTTAACATAGACAGCTATATACAGATGTTATATACAATGGTAACCACAAATCAAAACCAGTAATAGATATGCAAAGAATAAAGAAACCCAAGTATATCACTAAAGAAATTTAGCAAATCATGAAAAAGAGCAAGAGAAGGATCAAACTACAAAAATGATCACAAAACAAATAACAAAATGGCAACAAATACATACCTATCAATAATTACTGTGGGGGTACCTTGGCTCAGTTAGTTAAGTGTCTGCCTTCAGCTCAAGTCATGATCCTGTGGTCCTGGGATTGAGCCCTACATTGGGCTCTGTGCGGAGCCTCCTTCTCCCTCTCTCTCTGTAGCTCCCCGTATTTGTTCTCTCTGTCAAATAAATAAATAAAATCTTTAGAAAAATAATTACTTTGAATACAAATAGACTAAATGCTTCAATCAAAAGACAGAATGCGCAGTTTTTTTTTAAATTAATTTTATTATGTTATGTTAGTCACCATACAGTACATCATTGGTTTTTGATGTGGTGAGCCCTGATCCATTGTTTTCATATAACACCCAGTGCTCCATGCAGTACATGCCCTCCTTAATACCCATCACCAGGCTAACCAATCCCCCCTCCCCCCTCCCCTCTAAAACCCTGTTTGTTTCTCAGAGTCCATAGTCTCTCATGGTTCATCTCTCCCTCCAATTCCCCCCCCATTTTTCCCTTTCTTCTCCTAATGCCCTCCATGCTATTCCTTATGTTCCACAAATAAGTGAAACCATATGATAATTTACTTTCTCTGCTTGACTT
>NC_138370.1:110822162-110840024 GCF_054177405.1 Leptonychotes weddellii | reverse complement strand
TTTCCCAGCACCATTTATTGAAGAGACTTTTTTTCCATTGCATGTTTTTTCCTGCTTTGCCAAAGATTATTTGACCATAGAGTTGAAGGTCCATATCTAGGTTCTCTATTCTGTTCCATTGGTCTGTATGTCTGTTTTTGTGCCATTACCATGCTGTCTTGGTGATCACAGCTTTGTAATGTAGCTTGAAATCAGGCAACATGATGCCCCCAGCTTTGTTTTTCTTTTTCAACATCTCCTTGGCGATTTGGGGTCTTTTCTGATTCCATACAAATTTTAGGATTGTTTGTTCTAGCACTTTGAAAAATGTCATTGGAATTTTGATTGGGATGGCATTGAAGGTATAGATTGCTCTGGGTAGCATAGACATTTTAACAATGTTTATTCTTCCGATCCATGAGCATGGAATATTTTTTGTGTCTTCTTCAATTTCTTTCATGAGTGTTCTGTAGTTCCTAGAGTATAGAGCCTCCTTCTCCCTCTCTCTCTGCAGCTCCCCATATTTGTGCTCTCTCTCTGTCAAATAAATAAATAAAATCTTTAGAAAAATAATTACTTTGAATACAAATAGACTAAATGCTTCAATCAAAAGACAGAATGACAGAGTGGATTTAAAAAAAAAAAAAAAAGCAAGACCCATCTACATCCTGCCTACAAGAGACTCATTTCAGACCTAAAGGCACCTGCAGATTGAAAGTCACAGGCTAGAAAACATTTATCACTTGAATGGATGTCAAAAGATAGACAGCCATGTAGCAATACTTTTATCACAGAGAGTGACTACAAAGCCTTTCACTTATTCACACAAATAATTTTATTATTTTTATTATTTTTGCCTACTTTTATTCAAGAAACATTGTACTATCTAAGATATGCTAGATATTGGGCATCTGGATCTGGGTGTGTATACAAGAGATTCATTCTTCATGTTGTTGCTATAGTAAACCCCAACAATTGTCCATTATTGTGTATCCTTGCACAAGTACATAAAAATTATTTTCTACTCATTTTCCTTAGACATATAATTTTAGCTTAAGCCCTCACATCTTTTTCATTTAGAAATCATACTTTCTGGAATATCAGTAGTACAGAATTATACTTTCTTAGGTTTCTTCTGAATTGAGTTACAAGTCATATATATTATTGCTATTATAAGCAGTAAGTGTCTCAAATTCTCGTTTAAATCACCTTTTAACTAAGGAGAATTGCTTACACTGAGTGGGTTACAGCAGGCGTGCGGGCGTGCACACATACGCATTCGTTTTGAAGAAAACTCATTATTGTTTCTCAGGATTTAATTTTGTCCAGAGTTCATTTACTCTAGTTATAAACAGAAGAGTCAAGCATTTGCCTACTGGCTTTGGGAAAACTGTTTCATTGTTTCACTTTTCTTGTGAAGGGGTGGGGGAGATGCTGTGGCTTTTTTCCCTCGGGAACTCGGCCTTTAGCCGACCTTATTAACTTTCTTTCACTTTGCTTACCTTGCGCCTGTCCTCTAACCCCGGTTGAATCCTAAATGCCCACCAGGAGGATTTACTATCCCCTTAAGAATTTAGGAGTGAGGTTGAGCCAGGAAAGGTAATTTAACTCTAGACAATTTCCTTTTGGTAATTTGTGCAATCTCAAAATATAGGTCTTGCCTGCCAGACCTTTTGAATGTTTCTTTTTGGTTATTACTGAAACTCGTTAGAAGGCTTCCTGCTTGCAAAGTAGTAACTGCTTGTGTATACAGTCTCTCTGTGGTAGAATATTCCTGCAACCTTTAACAAAATTCTTCTTTATCACTGAAAACAGATTCCACATCTAAGGATACAAACAGATTCAGCAATGTGCCAAAAAACTTCTGCAGAGAAATGTCCTGATATTTATAAATGCTCCAAAAATTCTATTCCTCAATGACAACAGGAAAAGGACTATCTGTTTTTAATAAATATGGTTTGGATTTATACTGACACTTCAGTGGTTGTCACTGATAAAGAGGCACAGTTTATGTCTACTGATTTACTTTATACCAATGAATTATGTGGTGAAAAATCTAAAGGGTAATTTGCTTTTTAAGTAGTTCATGACACTTCTTAACATTCTTTCATTCCCTATATGTGGAGGAAAAGTTATTTTTTTTAAAACCTTTGTTGGATCACTGAGTGAAGTGCTTCCAAATTAGACATAGTGGAATCCTAACGCTTCCTTGGTTAGCCAGAAGGAAGAAAACTTTAGATTTTTTGCACCATTCTGTGTCTGGTTTTTGTTGCTGTTGTTGAGGAGGATCTATGTTTATAAATGCTTCTGATATTTATTACTACATTGGTTTAGTAAATGAGCTAATTTAAAAAAAAAAAAAACTAGTAATTTTAAGGGCCCAGAAGAGTATCTGGCATATACTATGCATTATATGTGTTTTGAAAATATAGTAACAATTACAAAAGGTTAATTTCACCCTAATGGCTATAAATGATTTCTTAAAGAGGACAGTTGTTTAAATATATGGCTTTTCTTTTTTGAGAGGAACTGCACTGGTCACTTTTATCTGTCTGATTTAGGGAAGCAGTATCGCGTAGGCCAGTGATTCTTAACTGGGGGTAACTTTGCTTTCCAGGGGACATTTGGAAATGACTGAAAACATTTTCCATTGTTATAAATGAATGCAGGTGTTACTGGCATCTGTAGGTTGAGGCAAATGATGTGGCTAAGCAATCTGTGATGCACAGGGCAGCGCCCTACAATACGAAATTATATAATCCCAAGTATAAATAGCGCTGAGGTGGAGAAAACCCGGGTTTAGAGCTCGTATTCTGAAATCCAAATGTTTGAGCTCTAATTCGCATTCTGCTCTCCATCAATCCTGGAATCCTCCTAAGTACTTAAGTATAAGGGCTTCCATTTCCTCATCATTAAAAGGGGTATAATAAAATCTTCTAACTAAAATGAAAAATACAGCAGTCCCTCCTTATCCAGTTTCTCTTACCCTGGTTTTAGTTACCTGTGGTAAACCACAGTCTGGAAGCAGATGATCCTCCTGACATAACATCAGAAAGTCAGTAGTAGCCTAACTGTACATCACAAGCCTATGTCATTCAATTCACTTCATCTCATCACATAGGCATTTTATTATCTCACATCGTCATAAGGACAGATACTTTGTAAGATGCTTTGAGACCACATTAACATAACTTATTATAGCATATTATAATTTTGTTTTATTATTAGTTATTAAACTTTTACTGTGCCTAATGAAGCATTATCATAGGTATGTACATATAGGAAAAAAACAGTGGATATAGGGTGGGGTTCTATCTATGGTTTTAGGCATTCACTGGGAGTTTTGGAACATATCCCCTGCAGATAAGGGGGGACTACTGTAATAAATAAAATCTGAGATTTTTCTGCCTTCTAGTCATTTTTGTCAGTTTTTAAAATTTATGGAACACATGTCTCTTGAGTTTAGCATATGTAGGAATCCCTTCCAACCCTAGATCTTTTCACCATTAGATATCACGTAGGTCTTGAAAACACTCATCACTACCTTATTGCATTTTTAATATTGCTGTACATTAATTTTGTTTTGTTTTGCTCAAAAGTCAAGGCTTGCTGGGAATTTTATAAAGTCAAAGAAAGCTTTTTCAAGAATATAAATACTAGTATTGCCTCTTCCTTGGTATAATTTTTAATTATTTTATACAACTTTTAACTTGTCTAATAGGTTCATGGTTAAGGCAACTATAGGCTTCATTAAAACTAAATTAGAAAATAGTTTGGTGGAGTTTAATAAGAAAAATCTTTATGTCTCTTTCAATAGCAGATTCTATAGATAGCACAGGATTTGTTCGAAACACCATAGAACCCATCCATTTGTTTCTTCTCTAAGATGTGCCACAATGCTAATTTAACCTTTAAGAGAGTTTACAAAGATCATTACAGAAAGAGTATGAAAAAGACCCTTATGATAGTCTCCAGGGCTAACTAGATAGAAAGAAAATAATAGTAAAGATCAAGATTACGTTGAAAATACAATGGGGAATCTGAGTATACACCATTCTTTAAAGGTGTTGAAAAGTATCCTGGTTTGTATTTTAGAAGGGAATTTGCTCACATGGGATTAAAAAGAAGGATTTATAAGCAACATTAAAAAAAAAGATGCAATCTAGATTATTTTGGGATTAAATGATAAAACAAAGCAATTAAACGTAAAGAAAATGGAAATACATTTAAGCCACTTATAATTTTAGTATTTTACTCATGAGTAACATCTGCACATACCTTCTTTCGAAACACTTTCCGTGTATGTAATCACATTTAACAGTACATAGGTTGGTTTCTTGACATCACAGTTTTGAAAGTTTCTACTTTTTGCCTTTAGATCTATATATTGATATATTTGCAATTAAATATATGTTTTATAAAGTTGTCATTCATTCATTATATTGTTTATCATATATTATATACTTATATATAATATTTACTATACTGACTCAGCTCGTGCCTTTATCATTTATTTTCTGCACTACTGAAATGACCTACTCGATCTTCAGGTTACTAGGCCAATGTCAAATGGGTCACAGTCATTTTTGAGTCTATAATTTAATATGTTGCTATTACTACTAAAGCACCAAAATTTATTCCTTTTATAAATTAGAAAAGATTCTGACCACTTTCTTTGCATTTCTACATATAAACTTTGCATAAATAAAAGATAAGGAGTTAAAGATATTTTAATGTGAGAATTTTCATAGCCCTGGTTTTGGCCAAAGAAGTGTGTCTCTATTTGTCATGTTGACACATGGGGAAAAAATGAACTGCGTAAGTACTAATGAGTTACTAGTAAATGCCAGACATTGTTAAGAACAGTGGATTCAGCATTGAACAATACAGGCAAAGTCCATGCCCTTAAGACATTTATATTTTAGTTGGCTTGGGATGGCAAAAGGACTATCTGTCAAACCTAAGAAAGGGAACTGAAGACAGAAGAAAATACAGTGAGAGGCTGGTGTGACTGATTAATAGGTCACAGCAATTGTAATAAGGAAACTAACATGATTTTTGTTTGTTTTTAATTAGCATCATGTGTTTTATTTGTTGTTTTTCCTTTCTTAATGCTATATAAAATAATGTGCTTTAAAATCTGTCATCTTTAATTCAGTGAAATGCAGAGTATATGCTCCAGTGAAGAAATGAGAGAGAAAAATTATAGGGAAATAAAGAACTGACTCTATTATAATCTTCACACTTGACTAATGACTAAATTTGCCATCTAATCATCTACTAGGAAGTCTAAGGATAGGTTATAAAATAGCTGTTTGATAACTAAAACATCTAAGAACTAACAATTATGTGAGCTTAATTTAATTCCAGTTTTGAGAATAATGTGGCTAGGCATATGTACTGAAAGTTCTCTTTGAAGGATGTGATCCCAAGAGCTTCAGAAAGAATTAACATCAATTAACAGCATTTTGAGGAAATTATTTCCATATGGGCCAGGGTAACAAAATATACATATCTACGTGCCAAAATATTTTTATGTATTTTCAATCAAGGGTTTCTTTCCTATGTTTGTCTAAACATGTTCCAAAAATATGTAAAACAAAATATATTCTGAATGTAGAATTGGAAGAGAAAGGAATGAATGTTCATTTCTTCAAGATCTAAAGTTGGCAGCTGATAGCATTTAAATAAATTCCTCTTGGAGACTTTCTCCTTTACAAAAAAGCCAAAAGCAAAAACAAAACAAAAAACAAAAACAAAAGCACAAAACCTACTTACTTAAGGTTACACCACCTTCTCAGAGACTGTCAATGTCCAAAAACTAGTTGACACAAGAGTATAAGGCTCTCAACCATTTGCCTAAATTGAGGGCAACTATGAGGAGTCATCCTAGCTTTACATCTGCCTGTATCATCACCTGAGATAGTTTAATTAAATAGAGTTTAGCTTCGTCCTCTGCCAGTCTCTGTTGTCTTCATTCCCCCACAGGTGTTGGCTTGAGAATGCTCTTCAAAAAACTTATTTTATTGTCTCAGATATTTGTCTCAGAGTCTGTTCTAGGATACCAAACTACAGCAGTAAATGTGAAATTACTTGAATATTCTGGAATAAATTACTTTGCTTTTTCAAGTTAAGAGGTGTTCAAAGTGGTTTGTTTCCTCAAGGATAAAATGAGCATCCATCAAAGTAATTCCTAGGTCTGTTGGTCACTTTATTTTGATATTATAATTAAGTGTTGCTGTCATCAAGTTAATTACGTTCCAGCTATAATATTAGGTATTTTATACACAGTAGTTTATTGAATCTTAACAACAATCCTGCATGTAGATACAGGTATGAATATAAATTTTCCTTTCATAGATGAGGAGATTGGAGACTTATAAAGGTAAGTAACCTGCCATAGTCACTTAGCTACAAAAGTTTCTGATTCTGATTGATTCTCCCATTAAACTTTAAACTGCTTAAAGGCAGGAGCCAGTTCTTTTATACACAGCACTGTTTCCCAACATGTAATGCAATATCTTGCCCTCAGTAGTAGTCAGTACATTGATCAAGTGAATAAATGAATCCACATATGTCTTACCCAAAATCATGCCATTAGCCCCGGTGCTGTGCAGTCTCCCAGATAGGCTAGGAGCCCTGGAGTTAATGGTGAACAGCACAAAAAAATAAAAAAGGAAGTCTCAGATGTCAAAAGTGAACTATGCTGAACAAAGAGGAACAGATGATTTAAATGTGCATTTTTCTTTAAAAATGAAGAGTGAAAGTCTTCCTTTTGTTTATTTTTATGGTAGATCTTTATAGCTGTCAGAGATTAGACCAGAGAAGGAACACTGAGGCTGCCTTATAGGATTGAGTTATTTGATCCCTTTCCATGTGTTTTTATTAAAACCATATATTTAATTTAATGTCAGGAGGGTTAAAAAGATCACATAAAGAAAATAATGACTATTTCCACAAATGTAGTGTTAAAGTAGTGGAAATGAAGTCTCCACCCACCTTCCTGCTTTCGTAGGCAGCATATGTAGAAATAGAAATGAAAAAGAAACATTACCACTGTTGATTATCATGATTAATTTATATCTCTTTTCTGTCCCAAATGATTTTTTTTCCCTCAGAATATTTCCCAAAGAGCACTCATAATGTGTCTAAAGTTTGGATGCAGATATTAAGCACAATTTGTGGATTTGTTGGTAACTTGTTCAACAGTTAAGTAAGCATCTTACAGAAGTCATAAAGAAGAAGAGAAAATGAAAGCTCACGTTTCTAAGTATGCTTAAATACCTAGAATATCGGAGTAGGCTCCAGAAGGACAGAGATCACTAGGAGACTCCTCCAGGAACAAAGGAGTTGGAGGTGCCATTCCCCTCTCTTACACCCCAGGTTAAACACATGGCCACCTGTGGGAACCAGCACACCACTAACATTCACTACCCAACTTGCTTACACCGTGTCCCTGTCCCCAGATTTTGGGGATCTGCCCCCTCCAGCCAGGCTTGCCTCAAGCCCAGCACTGCTGGTCTGTTCCCCCAGAAGACCAGCACATAACTTAACACCACTGCATGTCCTGACCACATGTTTTGTGGGTCTCATTTGTGGTGGTGGCAGCAGCAGGTCTCCTGTGGGGGAGACCCGTGGTGCTCACCTTGTAAAAATTGTGAGCCCTGCCCACACACATGTTTTGCTGATCTACCCACACTGGCCCAGTCCCAGCAGCAGTGGCTCATCCCCTCTCATGGAGGAGAGGAGTGCCACTGGGCACCTCTCCTCCAAGGATCCACCCCCTCCAATTGCTCTTGACAGGAGCCCATTCATATGGGAGCCAGAAGCCTGGCTGTGTGCAAGCAGCCCCAATATGGGCCAGGACCACTCCAAAGTGCCTCCTACCATGGGGAGAGGGAAAGAAAACATATATACAAGTCAGATGGTGGCCCCAGCAGAGGTCTATGGGCAGACAGCTGATCTGATTGTAAGCCCTGCTCAACAATGAAAGTTTCTTGGGGGACAATATGGGGAAAGTACCCTGCAGTTTAGTGCTACTTCACCTCTGGCAAACATCTGATCTGACTCAACTCAAGCCCCAGGCATCCCCAGACTGGTCCACTAACACAGGGACCAAACACTACCCACATCAAGAAATGAGCCATTGCAGACAATTGGACTGAAGGAAAATGTGGCTTAGCCACAATAGCAGGGCACAGGCATTACTTATTAGAGTCACCCCTGAAATGCCAAATTCAGGTAAATGGGATGCGGCACTGCAGAGCACTATAGAACCTCTTCTTCATGAGGAGGCTACTTTCAAGAATAGGAGCTATAGATGACTTTCCTAATACACAGAAAGAAATACATAGACTTAGACATAATAAGGAGACAGAGGAATATGTCACAAATCAAAGAATAGGACAAAACCCCACAAGAGACCTAAGCAAAACAGAGATGCCTGATTAAAAATTTAAAGTAATGATCATAAAGATACTCACTGGGCTTGAGAAAAGAGTCAAGGACATCAGTGAGACTCTTAACAAAGATAAAAAAAAGAACCAATCAGAGATGAAGAACAAAATAAAAGAAATTAACAATACACTAGGTGGAATAAATAGCAGAATAGAGGAAGTGGAAGAACGAATCAGTGACCTGGAGGACAGAGTAATGGCAAGTACTCAGGCTGAGCAGGTTAGATAAAAAAAATAGAGAGAGAAAATGAGATTAGACTTAGAGAACTCAGTGACTCCATCAAACATAACAACATTTGCATTACAGAGATCCCAGAATAAAAGAGAGGAAAGGGGGCAGAAAATTTATTTGAAGAAATAATAGCTGAAAACTTCCCTATCTGGGGAAGGAAACAGATCTCCAGATCCAGGATGCACAGAGAGCCCCCAACAAGACCAACCCAAGGAGGGCCACACCAAGACACATAGTAATTAAAATGGCAAAAAGTGGTGATTAACAGAAAAAATTTTAAAGCAGCAAGAAGAAAGAAGACAGTTACATACAAGGGAAATCTCATAAGGATATCAGCTGATATTTCAGCAGAAACTTTGCATGATACATTCAAAGTGCCGAAAGGAAAAAAAAAATCTGCAGCCAAGAATACTCTATCCATCAAGGCAATTGTTCAGAATAGAAGGTGAGATAAAGAGTTTTCCAGACAAACAAAAGTTAAAGGAATTCATGACCACTAAACCAGCCCTACAAGATAAGTTAAAGGGGATGTGTTGAGTGGAAAGGAAAGACCTTACATAAGAGTAAGAAAAGCAGGAAGCATAAAAGCAGTAAAAATAATTATATCCAGAAAAACCAGGCAAGGGACTCACGAAATTAAAGGATGTAAGGTATAATAATATATACTTAAAACATGGTGGGGAGAGGAGTAAAGAATGGACTAAAATTTAGGTGATCATTAACTTAATGCAGACAGTTATATACAATGTTATATTAAACCTAATGGTAGCCACAAATCAAAAGCTACTAATAGATATGCAAAAAGAAAAGAGAAAGGAATCTGAGTATATCACTAAAGAAAGCCAACTTATGGTGAAGGAAGAGAGCAAGGAAACAAAAGAACAGAGAAAAACTACAAAAACAACCACAAAACAAGTAGCAAAATAGCAATAAAAACATATCTATCAATAATTATTTTGAATATATATGGATTAACAGATATATTCAGAATATTCCATACTAAAACCACAGAATAAACATACTTTTCCAGTGCACATGGAATAATCTCCAGAATACATCATATATTTGGCCACAAAACAAGTCTCAACAAATTCAAGAAATTCAAAGTCACACCATGCATCTTTTCTGACCACAAGGCTATGAAACTGGAAATCAACCACAAGAAAAAATCTGGAAAGAGCCCAAACACATGGAGGTTAAATAACATGCTACTAAACAATGAGTGGGTCAAGTAATAAATCAAAGAGGAAATTAAGAGAAAATACATACAGACAAATGAAAATGAAAATACACTGGTCCAAAATCTTTGGGATGCAGCAAAAGCTGTTCTAAGAGGAAAGTTTATAGCAATACAGACCTACCTCAAGAAGCATGAAATATCTCAAGTAAACAAGCATGAAATATCTCAAGTAAACAATCTAACCTTACACTCAAAGAAGCTAGAAAAAGAAGAACAAGGAAACCCTAAACCCAAAGAACGAAATAATAAAATAAAATAATGAAAATTAGAGCAGAAATAAATGACATAGAGACTAAAAACAAATGCAAACAATAAAAACAACAGATTGATGAAACCAGGAGCTGTTTTTTTGAAAAAATCCACAAAATTGATAAACCCCTGGCCAGACTCATTGAGAGAGAGAAAGGGAGGGAGAGAGAGAGAGAACTCAAACAAAATTGGAAATGGAAGAGGACAACCAATACCACAGAAATACAAAGGACTATAAGATAATATTATGAAAAATTACATGCCAACAAATTGGACAACCATAAAAAATAAATTCCTAGACATATAACCTACCAAAACTGAAGAAAGAAGAAATAGAAAATTTGAACAGGCTGATTACCAGCAATGAAACTGAATCAGTAATCAAAAATCTCAACAAACAGAATTCCAGCAGCAGACAGCTTCAATGGCAAATTCTACCAAATATTAAAAAGAAGAGATAATACCTATTCTTCTTAAATGTTTCCAAAAAATAGAAGAGGAAGCAAATTGTCTAAATTCATTCTATGAGGCCGGCATTACATTGATACCAAAATCAGATAAAGACACCACAAAAATGAGAACTACACACCAATATCTCCCATGAACATAGATGCAAAAATCCTCAACAAAATACTGGCAAACCAAATGTAACAATACATTAAAAACAATCATTCACCATGATCAAGTGGGATTTATTCCTGGGTTGCAAGTGTGGTTAAATATTTGCAAATCAATCAATGTGATACATCACATTAATAAGAAAGGAGAAAAACCATATGATCATTTGATCATTTCAATAGAGGCAGAAAAACATTTGACAAAGTACAACATCCTCACCAAAGTAGGTTTACAGTAACATATCTCAAAATAATAAAGGCTGTATATGAAAAACCCAAAGCTAGCATCATACTCATTGGTAAAACAAAACAAAACAAAACTGAGAGCTTTTCCTCTAAGGTCAGGAAAAAGACAAGAATGTTCACTCTCACTACTACTTTTGCAATACAGTATTGGGAATCCTGGCTGCAGCAATCAGACAACAAAAGAAATAATAGGCATCCAAATCAGTAAGGGAGAAGTAAAACTTTCACTATTTGCAGATGACATGATACTCTATATAAAAAACCCTGAAGACTCCACTTAAAACTAATAGAACAGATAAATGAGTTCAGTATGTTTGCAGGATACAAAATCATTGTACAGAAATCTGTTTCATTTCTATACACTAATAATGAAGGAGCAGAAAGAGAAATTGAGGAAACAATCCCATTTACAATTGTACCAAAAATAATACAATACCTAGGAATAAACTTAACCAAGGAAGTGAAAGGCCTATACTCTGAAAAGTATAAAACACTGCTGAAAGAAATCAAAGATGACACAAACAAATGGAAAGACAGTCAATGCTCATGGATTGGAAGAACAAATATTGTTAACCTACCCAACACAACCTACAGATTTAATGCAATCCCTATGAAAATACCAATAGCATTTTTCACAGAACAAATCATCCTAAAATTTGTATGGAACTGCAAAATACCCCAAATACCCAAAGCAACCTTGAAAAAGAAAACAAAGTTGGAGGTATCACAATTCCATACATCAAGTTATACTACAAAGCTGTAATATTGAAGACAGTATAGTACTGGAACAAAAAACAGACACATAGATCAATGGAACAGAATAGAAAGTGCTGAAATAAACACATGATTATAAGGTCAATTAACCTGACACTGGGAGTAAGCATACACAATGTGAAAAATCTCTTCAACAAATGGTGGAAAGCTATATGTAAAAGAATGAAACTGGACCACTATTTAATGCCATGCACAAAAATAAACTCGAAGTGGATTGAAGACCTAAATGTGAGACCTAAAACCATAAAAATCCTGAAAGAGACCAGGGGCAGTAATTTCACTGCATATTTGCTGTAATGGCATCTTTCTGGATAGGTCTCCTGAGGCAAGAGAAACAAAAGCAAAAATAAACTACTGGGGCTACATAAAATTAAAAAAAGCTTCTGCACAGTGGAAGGAAACAACCAACAAAACTAAAAGGCAACCTACTGAATGAGAGAAGATATTTGCAAATGACATATCCAGTAAAGGATTAGTATCCAAGATATATAAAGAATTTCTACAACTCAATATCCAAAAGACAATCCAAATAAAAAATGGGCAGAAGACATGGCAGACATTTCTCCAAATAAGACATTCAGATGGCCAACATATGAAAAGATGCTCAACACTGGGGAAAGGCAAATCAAAATTACAATGAGATATCACCTTACACCTATCAGAATAGCTAAAATCAAAAACAGAAGTCAAGTGTTGGTGAGGATGTGGAGAAAAAAGAACCACCTTGTATTGTTGGTGGGGATGAAAACTGGTGCAGCCACTGTGGAAGACAGTATGGAGGTTCCTTAAAAATTTAAAAATAGAACTGCCCTGCGATCCAGTAATTGGACTACTGGGTATTTGCCCAAAAGATATAAAAATGCTAAATTGAAGTGATATATGCACCCCTATGTTTATTGCAGCATTATTTACAATAGCCAAATTATAGAAACAACCCAAGTGTGAATTCACAGGTAAATGGATAAAGAAGATATATATATATAATACACACACAATGGAATATTATTCAGCTATAAAAAGGAACGAAAACCTGCCATTTGCAACCACATGGATGGATCTAGAGAGTTTAATGCTAAGCACAATAAGCCAGTCAGAGAAAGACAAGTACCATATGATCTCACTCATGTGGAATTTAAGAAACAAAACAAAGGAAAAAGACACACAAACGCAAAAAACAGACTTTTAACTATAGGATACTAATAGATGGTTACCTGAGGGGAAGTAGGGGGGATGGGTGAAGTAGGTAAAGTGGATTAAGAACCTACTTACCTTGATTAACACTGAGTAGCATATGAAACTGTTGAATCACTATATTGCATACCTGCAACTAATATAATCCTGTATATTAACTACACTAGAATCAAAAGAAAAAAAAGGTAAAAAAAATAGCAGTTTACTACAAACATGAAGACAATATTAAAAGAGAAAAGACATGTTTAACAAAATATCTCAACTTGAAATCACTGAGTATAAGGACACCCTGAAGATATCCCCTAATATGCTTTAGTTTTACAGAAAATTGGGGAGGTTCATCTTAGTAACAATAATCTTCAAGCATGAATTTATAGTATTGTTCTGTATGTATTTTATTAAAATGTGATACATTTTAGCAATATTCCCATGGGAATACTGGGAGGCCACTAACAGGTATTAAATCAAGAAAACTGTCTATCCCACACTATCCGTAGGATACAAGTTCATTGTGCTTCATCTTCCCATCAATATACAGCCATACCTTGTTTTATCACACTTGACATTTTTTACAGATTGAAGGCTTGTGGCAATCCTGCATCAAGCAAGTCTGTGGGCACCATTTTTCTAACAGCATCTGCTCACTTCGTGTCTCTGTGTCACATTTTTATAATTCTTACAATAATTCAAAATAGTCATTGTTTTTATATTTGTTATGGTGTCTCTTATCAGTGTTGAAATTGTGCCACAAACTGCAACTACAGAAGACGGCAAACAATTGATAAATGTGGTGTGTGTTCTGACTGCTCCACCAACCAGCCACTCCTCTGATGCTCTCCCTCTCCTTGACCTTCCCTATCCCCTGGCACAAGAATATTGAAATTATGGCAATAACACTACAACGGCCTCTAAGTGGTCTAGGTAAAGAAAGAGTGCACATCTCTCACCTTTAACCCAAAAGCTAGAAATGACTAAGCTTAGTGAGGAAGACATGTTGACATCCAAAATAGGCTGACAGCTTGTTCTCTTGGGCCAAACAGCCAAATTGTGAATGTAAAGGAAAAGTTCTTGAAGGAAATTAAAAGTGCTACCCCAGTGAACACATGAATGATAAGAAAGTGAAATATACTTCTTGCTTAGATGGAGAAAGTTTTAGTGGTCTGGTTAGAAGATCAAACCAGCTGCAACATTCCCTTAAGCCAAAGCCTAATCCCCAGAAAGGCCCCAAGTTTGTTCAATTCTATGAAGGCTGAGAGGTAAGGAAACTGAAGAAGAATATGATATTACCAGAGACTGGTTCATGAAGTTTAAGGAAAGAAGCCATCTCTATAACATCAAAGGTCAAGGTGGAGCAGCAAGTGCTGACTTAGAAGCTCCAGCAAGTTATCCAGAAGTTCTAACTAAGATAATTAATGAAGGTAGTTATTCCAAACAACAGATTTTCAGTGTAGTCAAAATAGTTCTTCTGTTGAAAGAAGATGCCATCTAGGACTTTCATAGCTAGAGAGGAGAAGTCAATGCCTGGCTTCAAAGGACAGGTTGACTCTCTTGTTAGAGGCTAATGCAGCTGGTGACCTTAAATTGAAGCCAATCTGAAAATCCTAGGGCCCTTAAACCATAAAAAATTTATTCTGCCTGTGCCCTATAAATGGAACAAAACTTGGATGATGGTACATCTGTTTACAATGTAGCTTAGTGAATATTTTAAGCCAACTGTTGAGACCTACTGTCAGAAAAAAGATTCTTTTTGAAATGTTACTCCGCATTGACAATGCAACTGATCATTCAAGAGCTTTGTGGGAAATATACAATGAGATTGATGCTTTTATGCATGCCAACACAACACCCATTCTGTAGCCCATGGATCAAGAAGTCATTTCAACTTTCAAGTCTTATTATTTAAGAAGTAAATCTTGTAAATCTATAGCTGCTGCTATCGAGAGTGATGCCTCTGATGGATATGGGCAAACTCAATTGAAAACCTTCTGGAAAGGATTCACCATTCCAAATGTCATTAAGGATATTCATGAATCATGGAAAGAGGTAAAAAAATCAACATTAACAGGAATTTGGAAGAAATGGACTCTAACCCTCATGGACGATTAAGGGCTTCAAGACTTCAGTGGAGAAAGTAAATGCAGATGTAGTAGAAATAGCAAGAGAGCTAAAATCAGAACTGGAGACTAGAATATGACTGAATTGCTGAAATCTTATGATAAAACGTTAATGTATAAGGAGTTGCTTCTTACGGATGAGCAAATAAAGTTTCTTGAGATGGAACCTACTTCTGGTGAAGATGCTGTGAAATTATTACAGTGACAGCATAGAATTTAGAATATTACATGAACTTAGTTGGCAAAGCAGCAGCAGGATTTTAGAGGGTTGACTTCAATTTTGAAACAAGTTCTACTGTGGGTAAAATGCTATCAAACAACATTACATGCTACAGAGAAGTCATTTGTGAGAGGAAGAGTGTATCAAGGTGACAGACTTCATTGTCTTATCTTAAGAAGTTGCCACAGCCACCCCAGCTTTCAGCCACCACCACCCTGATAAGTGAGCAGCCAGCAACATCAGGACAAGACCTTCCACCAGCAAAAAAAAAAAAATTACAACTCCTGGAAAGCTCAGATGCTGGCTAACATTTTTTTAGTAATAAAATATTTTTAATGAAGACATGTACATTGTTTTTTTAGGCATAACACTATTGCACACTTAATAGACTACAGTATAGTGTCACATAACTTTTGTATGCACTGGGAAACCAAAAAAATTCATTTGACTTGCTTTATTGTGGTATTAGCTTTATTGTAGTGGTTTGGAATTGAACCTGCAGTATCTCCAAGGTATGCCTATAATAGGAATAATAGAAGCTACCTCAAAAGACTGTTGTGAAAATTAAATATGTAAGGGTATAAGAAGAATGCTTGGCATTAATATACATTCAATAAATATCATATATTATTATTTTAAGCAGATAAACTTTTTCAGTGGTTCTTAAATGCTTAATATGTGTCAGCGAACTGGGTCAGGTAGATAAGGTGTATATGAGAAAAGTGGATGACTTGAGGTTGCATTTTTGCAGTACATCAGTAAGACCTTGATTTAAAGGGACATAAGGAAAAGAGAGAAAGCAAAGATAATTTCCCGGTGTTGGCCTGATAATGGTGCCATTTATTGAGAAAAAGGATATTTGGGGAATAGGTTTCAGAGTCAAAATCAAGTTTGTTTGGTTCTATGTCAAATATATTAATTAATCAAAGTGATGACTGGATAAGTAAATTGGGGCTCAAAATAGAGATCACTTTTAGAGAAATGGTTTTCTAGGGAACGATGAAATGATAGATATGTAAAACGACACCATCTAGATGTCGAGTATGCAGAAATTTTCATTGGCTCCTTCAGCACATTTTGTATCAGTGACTGCCACAGTGTACTCTATACTCTTCTCTTTCCTCCTTCTTTGCAACAATAAATCTTTCACTTTTTGCCTCTAGAGCCATAAGACAACTTGTCAGTTTCTATGTCTGTATTTTTCTAAACAAAGATAGGGCTCTCTTCAAGAGGAGTTCTGGTGCCAGCATGTAATCTTTGCTTTCTTTTTTTTTTTTTTTTTTAACTTTGGAAAATATTTTATTTTTTCCCCCTTCCCTCATTTTCTTTTACTTAACTTCAATTAATTAACATTCAATGTATTATTAGTTTGAGAGGTAGAGGTCAGTGATTCTTTGCTTTCTTTGTAGCATGATTCAATGAGCTATGTCTTATTTCTCTCATTAGAGTATACATTAGAGATATTAGAGTATATATTTCTCTCATTAGAGTATACAAGAGTAGATATATATTTCTCTTATTAGAGTATACAAGAGTATATACTCTTGGACCTGATTTTTTCTGATTAACAAAGTATAACCAAAAGTCTAAATTAAACACTTGCTGAAATTTTTCTAAGTGCTCTATAGTTCTCCTTAGGTCATTGTAGTTACTTTGTTTTTAGTTCCTTAAATTTCTAGGTTACCATTTTGCTGACACAAATCATGATATTGGTAATTCTAAAACTCTCTTAGCATATGCTTAAATAAGTATAGTATTTTAAATCCAACAAAAATTTAATGGCCTCATATATGGATGTGCATTACGCAGTAAAATAATCTGTATTCTCAGATAAAACTATAGAATTCAAATTTAGGAAATTAGAAAAACAAATTTCAAAATGCCTTTTAGTTCAACACTAAAAAGAAATAAGCTATCAAGCCATAGAAAGACATGAAGGAACCTTAGATGTGCATTACTGGGTGAACTAAGCCAAATAGGAAAAGACTACATGAATATTGTATAATTTCAACTATACAACATTATGAAAAAGGCAAAATTGTGGAGACAGTAAACAGATCAGTAGTTGCTAGGGATCAGAGGAGAAGGGGAGAGATTATTAAGTAGAGCACATAGGATTTTTAGGGCCGTGAAAATATTCTGTATGACATTATAATAGAGAAGTGTCATATGAATTTGTTCCAAACTAAAGAAGGTACAGCTCATAGAGTGAACCCTAAGGTAGACTATGGACTTTAATTATATGTCAATGTAGGTTCATCACTGGTTAAAAAAAAAAAAAAAGTACCATTCTGGTGAATGATGTTGATAATGGTGGGAGGTTATGAATGTGTGGGGCAGACGGTGTAAGAGAAATCTCTGTACCTTCCTCTCAGTTTTGTTGTAAAACTAAAACTGCTCCATTGCACTACTGGGTATTTACCCCAAAGATACAAAAGTAGGGATCCGAAGGGGTATGTGCACCCCGATGTTTATAGCAGCAATGTCCACAATAGCCAAACTGTGGAAAGAGCCAAGATGTCCATCGACAGATGAATGGATAAA
>NC_138370.1:110768920-110821662 GCF_054177405.1 Leptonychotes weddellii | reverse complement strand
AATTAATTAATTAATTAAAAAAAAAACAAAAACAAAACTAAAACTGCTCCAAAAAATATTTTAAAAATGTCTTTTACAGTAAATTATCCATTTAACCACTATTTGTAGCAGTATTGCACTGGGAAATTTAATCTCATGAATTATGTTCTTTTTTTTTTTTTAAGCCTTGTTGAAAATTTAGGGGTTTGTACACATATGTAAAAATACCACTCTGTATTCTATGTATGCTATGAATGGATTTTTTTTTTAGACATCTTCTCCTTTCTGTGTCTACTCTAGGCTACGTATCGAAATCGAATTGTGAGCCAAAGTCTCAGCACAAGGGACAGAAAAGCAATGCATACTCCCACCGAGGACCGTTTTAGATACTCAGCAGCTGATCAGACAAGCCCCTACAAAAGTAAGACCTGTCAACTATCAAGTCTATGTTTAAGTAATTTCTTGAAGGACAAGGAACTAGTGGAAGTTATCAAACACTCAAGAGGAACTTATGAAACCCTCACATCAGAGGTCACGCAGAATTTACGAGCCACCGTAGGGCAGAACTCTCTGAAGCCAACAGCTAAGACCGAAGGGCCTTCCACATTCTCAGAGAAACCAAAGGACCAAGCTACTGTGGCCCGACAGCATTCGACCTTTACAGGAAGGTTTGGACAGCCACCAAGAGGGCCAATCTCTTTACACATGTACAGCAGAAAGAATGTTTTTCTCCACCACAATTTACACACCACTGAGCTGCAAACTCTAGGCCAGCAGGATGGATAATTAAATCACCCTATTCCTGTCTCTTGGTAGGATAAGGATGGGTAGTGTTTCTCGTGCATAGCTCATGTTTAAATTGTCATATCCTTACTACTTATTTTTAGTTATAAACAAAGAATTGTGCACTTTTTTTTTTTTTAGAATGAGGGTTCAGGCATGTTAATTGAATTAGGTTCGGTAGCCTTGAAGACTTTATTATATATATGTATAATAAATGGGACCATCTTGTTGGTTTATATAGTCCATAGTTTATTTATCTTTATCAGTCACTGATATGCATTGACGTTTCAGAAGGTAATAATATCAAATAGCACTCTGTTCACTTAATGGTGTTACTGTGAAAATAGACGTGAGGAATAAATAGATAAAGGAACTGTAAAGAATTTTAAATTACATAGTTAATAGAAGGAGAAGAAAAGAAGGATTTTAAAGTCTTATATTTGATGTGTATTTATTTGAAGAATGAAGCTTGCTTGCATGTAACCTAGAGATACGTCTGCCTCTCTATTACATACATTCAAGCTTATCCTGCCATACTCTTAAGGGAGATACGGCTATTTCTTTTATCCTCTAAATGTTTAGTTCACACTGGTTCACAAAGGATTTCAGACTGAGTAATTGCTATCCAAATAGAGAATGACAGCTCTGATCTTTGAAAATTTTTGCTTTCCGTTTTGCTATGGCTGTTGAAGTAGTAGGACATAACACAGTGAGGTGGTAAAGTTGGGTGAATTCTGTCAAATGATGCATAAAGCGTGACATGTTATATTCTGAGTCACTGTCATGGCAATATCAGCATTTTTTTTTTTTAATCTGAAGGATGGGTCATTCCAAGAAGACTATTTTATTTCACTTTCCTTGTATTTTTAACATTTTTACTTATTTTTATGTATGTCCAATTTTGCTCACTATGTATCAATTGCTTTATGTGATGAGTTGAGGAACAGGAAGTCAGTTTCTTGGTAGCCCAGTATACACAATTCTGACAACTCAGTCATCTAGATTTAGAAGAAAAAGTAAATATATGTGAACTTTGGCAGTTTGATCTCAGAAATAAATCTCTAACAGAAATGTTTAAAACTCATTTCACGGGAAATATTTCTCTTTAACAAACAAGGCCTAATATGTTTTGTACATAAGTGCACATGAGATGATCAATAAATCTAAATAAATCCTTTATGTTTAATTAATAACAGCTGCACACAACTGTAGAACTAAATAAATAAATAGTTTTAAAACAGTAAGGATCAGGGCTGCAATTTTCTTATACAGAAATAAAAGCTAGTAACTTTACCCATATTAGGCATAGTCCCTGCAAATTGAAATTGTCATACCTACTGCATGATGTTTCCCTTGCATTCTCTAACAGACAGACTCCATCAGCATGTACAAATGAAATGAATAAAGGGAAATTGAGATAGCAGTTTTAGCATGGCATCTGACTAATCTGCTTAAATTAAAGCTGTGTATGAAATGCATCTCTTAATACAAAAATGGATTAAAGTTCTATCCTTTGGGGAAAAGCCATTAAATTTCCTCCCACCTCTAACTATTAAACTTTGCTCCATTTTTACACTTTGATTAGAATTGGTAAGAGTCAAGAGCCTAGTGGAAATGTTTTACTTTTAATTTTGGTTTTCCGAAGGAAGACACATGTGCATCAAGACAAATGTTTGCCAAATGTTTTCTTTGTGTGTTTGTAATTCTGCCAAAAGAGAACAATACACACAGAAATTTGCTTGGCTGAATGAGACTGCTATCTAAAATTCCCACTCTACTTTAGATGCTATAATATTCACGCAGATATACATTTTGGTCTGGGCAATATTTAAGAAATGATAGAAAAACTATGAGTATTAATTGTGGAATTCAGCTTCATTTGTCCTGAATGTTGATGTGTGTTACTAGAATATTTGAAGTCTGTAAATAAATTAGCATGATGAAATAATCAAGGATTTTTTCCCAGGATATGGAAGAACTATGTATCACAAATAATGTTTTTGATTTGGACTTTTGGAGTTTATAGTTTTGTTTTTCTGAAAGATAGACTTTTGAATTATGCTTTGTAAAAATATAGTCTATTTAAGAAAATCTGTCATTTAATAGACATTTTAAGAGATGTTTTAAACACTAGTATTTTCTTGAAAAATCTTTTTTAAAGCTGAAACATTCAAAAAGAAAACCTGGATTCAACAGTTCAATTTTAAAAGGAGGGGTATTTTTTGGAAATATCATCTTAAAGCTGTTTTGTATCAGTATTTTCAGCATTGTTATAATATTATTTGTAATACTAAGTGTAACTCAGGCCTGGAGAAGTTGTAAGCCTGCTCTGCTGGTGTACATCAGTAACTGTAAAGCAGGGCTCCTTTGTAAGTTCCTCTCGTGTATGTATAGTAACTCAGAACAATGGCACGTGGGTATTCTTTCAGCAAACTGATCTCTTTGTATGAAAATCTCTAGTTTTCTAAGGCAGTTCCATGTATAAAAATGATTTATACATTTCTCCAAGGCGTTACATATCCAAAGACATGACACCAGGGGGAAAAAGTGCTTGTTTTTCTGAGGGAAGCAGTTGTCTTTTCTTTCCGTTCCTCTTTCTTCTGTGCATGTGTGTGTGTAGCTAAGCCGAAGCAACCCTGTAAAATGTCTGCTGCAAATGGTCTCTTCTGAATGTTGAATGTGTTTTAAAGGACACTTAAGAAGAGATATTCCTTGAGGAAAAGCTGTTTCCACTGGAAATAAACTGTTCCTGTTTTTGTAATTATTGGAACATGCAACTCTTTCTATGAACTCAGTGATTTTTTTTTTGAGTAATTTTATATGCTAACAGAGTCACAGCAAAATTATGAAGTATCTCTCCAACTATTTTTGCTTCTTTGGAGCACCATCGTTTTTGTGCAAATGACACCCTGAGACCGTAGGTGCAAAATGCTCAAGGTATGAATCTACCAGTATCAATATGCTCAGGGTAAGAACCTAGAGCCACACATTGTTCAACTTGTTTTCATCATTTATGGATTGAGATATAAATAAAATAGCAAGCCTCTAGTCACCATTAAACATTTGTAGACATGCCCATACTTCCCTAGCTTAAAATGTTTACAAATGGTCATGATTACTCTGAGTTTTCCAAGGTTTAATCCAACCCATGGTCATTATTTCCCGAGTGTTATTGAATTCAAAAGAAATTTCACTTTTTTTTTTTTTTGCCTTGTGTGTGTTTGAGATAATACCTCCCCCCGAAAAGTTGGCATTTTTTAATTATCATGTATTTACAGATCACAACCCCAAGATAAGTAACAATATTCCACTAGTCCTCCCAAGAACTTTCTTAGTAACTTAGTTCTAAGTTGATGGAACAGTAAGAGCAGTTTATTGACTGTCAAGTAGTGTTGCTCCACATGCATTATCACCTTTCCCATTATAAAAAAGTGGTACTCCAATACAGTGAGTAACTTGGAATACAGAGTATAATCTTATAATCTCAATTTTGTCCCACATTTTCACCTTCAGAATTATACATTCGAATATCTGTAGAAGTATGAAATGCTTCAAACCAGCCCTTAAACTCTATGTGCTTAAAAGTGGAATAAGAAAGGGTATATCTAAAGGTGCTGTCTGAAATTGCCATCCATGTGACTGAATCACATTCCCCATGGCTGAGGCTTCTCCCTGGGTGATAGATCAGTTTAAATGCAGCACTGATTCATTTATACTAGGATTTTAATTGCATTCTGGGACTCGACTCTAGGCATTATTATCAGTCTATTATGTTTTGTGTTTTTTTTTTTTTTTTGTACAAGAAACAGGTCAATTATACATTATGTATTCTTTGGGAATTTATACCTCCTGGAATTTAACCTTTTTTTTTCTTGTTCATTTCCCATGAGCTAACTTCATTATGCCAACTCTAGGCTATATCTAAACATGTGGCAGGGATGATAGAAAATATAAACTGTCTGGGCTCTTATAAAAAGCTGAATTACACTGTGTAGAAAAGCAAACAGCCAACTATCAACCAAAGAAGCCTACTCCTCTAGTATACATTATCCCCAGATTTTTATTTTTCAAATCTTAATCTGTGCCGTGTTCTTTCACCAATAGTCAGAACCACAAACATATCCATAAACTATTTACAATGAATTTGATCTTTCTCAGAACCCAGCTGCAGTTCCAAGTAGCATAGGCCAAATACAAAGGGAAAAGATACACCTTCCAGTTGTGTTACATATGGAAAAGAATGAAAGTAGTATACCTTATTTTAGACCCGGAGAGTTTTCCACAAAAATCTTGATGCACTAAAAAAATTCCTAATACAGAATGGGTTTCTTCCACCTGAATGTGGTATATCATGATTCTTTCTAGAGAAGTTTCAATGAAGTCCCTTTAACTTTACTGATTGAATCTAACGAACTTACTTTTTGGTTCCTGAACATAAAATTCAAGAAAAGGAGCTTCTGTAATCTTATCATCCTTTCCAAACATTACCTCATTGCTTTAGTAAGCTCAGATTACATAACAAAATACTATAGACTGGGTGGCTTAATCAATAGACACTTATTTCCCATAGTTCTGGAAGATGGAACATCTAATATCCAAGTGCAAGCAGTTTCAGTTCCTGGCTTGCAGACAGCTGTGTCATTTTCGCTATGTCCTCCTCTCGTAAGGCCACTGATCTCGTCACATGGCCCCAATATCATGACTTCATCTAAACCTTGTTATTTTCCACAGGCCCCACCACCCAATACCATCACACTGGGGTTAAAGCTTCAAAATATGACTTTAGAGGGAACACAAAGATCCATTCCATAGCATTAATTTTCAGCTTACAACTACCTAATAAGCTCGCTATTGCTTTACTCATTTCATGAATGAGATCAGAAAGGTAGGTAATTTCCCAAGGACATGCAGCATGTATGTTGACCTGGATTCCATAATCCTTGATCTTTCCTTTTATACTATGCTCCAGAGTAGGCTCCCTCCCAAGGAAGTCTCCAGAGTAGGCTCCCAGAGTGACCAGTGCTCCCAAGGAAGCAGAGTAACTCAAGGAAATATGTGCTGCCCCATTCTCCTTTACACTTACAATTCCATTGATATTGCTAGGGAAGATCATCTGAGTAATGATCTATTTTAGCAAAAAAGCTACTTATTCAAAAGCATTTTTAAAACAAGTATTGATGTTTAGATCAATAAATATAGAATCCTGAAAGAACTTATTGTATTTCAAGGTTGTCTCCTAGAAAATTTGACATCCTAAATTTCTTTTTTTGAAGGCAATTGGAAAAAACACTGACGTAATTTATAATGTTATATATATATATTTTTTAAAGGAGAGGGCCAATAAAGTGTCTAACATAAGGAAAATATACAGTAGGTGAAAAATAATGTAGTTATCAGATTATCTTATTTCTTTCCTTCATTTTCTGAGGCTATTGATATAGATATCATTGAATTTGATACTTTTGTGTTGCCTTGTATACATCTAAAAAACAAGATCTTTACAAAATTAGTTTGGATATTTCTATGTAGGGACAAAAATTACAGCTGATTTAAAGTTTCTTAAATATTTGGAAGGAATTAAAATAAAATGGGAAATGCAAATTTATTCATCCTAAATTTTAAGTAATATGCACTCTGTAGTTAATCATATACATACCTAAATAATGGTCTGAATGAAAGATAATCCTATCGTTAATCATCTCTTCCAAAATCTTATTTTCAGGAATGCAAAATAATTTGAATATTAGCTAAACCCTATTTTTAGAGGGAAAAGAAACTATTTGATGTATTCTAATATACATGGGTCTGAGATTAACAGCATAACAATGTTTTCTGTTCTCTAAAACTCTAAATTTAGTGAAAAAAATAATAGCAAATTACTCTGGAAATTATAATTTTTAATAATATTGAATGCCATAGTATAATTTCTTTTGTGGCTCTTGATTTCCCAATAAGGGCAGTGATTTTATTTAATGGAAATTTCCTTTCCATTTGACTACTATTCTGAGGAAAAAAAAATCGATACACTTAAGCATGGTGATTAAAAAAATATATATATAATTCCTGCGCAAAATAAAATTTAAAACAAAAAATATGTTGTGTGGTACCCGAGTACTTTCATTATATTAATTTGTCTTAGTGATAGATTGATTTACACATGTATTCACACTATGCATAAAGCAATGTGATTTCTAGATTCTTGAAAGTTGTGATGATTGGCAAGAGGCAAATCAGCCACTTATTTCATCATTCAGTTGACCTGATTTGTATTTCCACTTCCTTTGCCACTGGGCCTTTCTTAGTTCATGATATCCAGTAATAAAGTACAGTATCCCAGGGGCTATTGGGAGATTATAATACTATCATTTCATTTCAATTTATGTGTGGAATCTTTTCATTCTGTTTATACTCTTTATCTCCATATTTTATAACTGGTCACAATAAAAAAATGTACCTTATGATGTTTTGACTTTATAATTTACAAAACCTTGTTTTATCAATTCTGTGTGTTTTATAGTAACACAAAAAATACAAAATCTGCTAAATTCTGTCTCTCTTTCTCTCTCTCTCTCTCTCTCACCACACACACACACACACACACACAGTTTTCTAAAATGGCTGGAGGATGGATGATTCAGAACATTTGAAACAGTTAATGAGTATGTATCCATTTGGTATCCATACCAGCCAATAGGGAAGAACATGCATTAAAAATTCGGTTGCAATGCCTTGAAAGCATACCGTAACATTTTATGTTTAAACTTATCAGGTGTTCTCCACAGCCTCACAACTTCAGAGTAAACGGTGCTCCTCTGTTGTATGGTCTTATGTAATGTGATTTCAAAAAACTGAAATGAAACATGATATATTTTATAATTTATGTGTAATATGACCTTATGTTTAAGACTCAATCCATTTTCCTGACCACAGGAAGAGTTTGTCTTTGATTCTGCACTCTATTTTCTATATAAAATGTCAAGAAACACCGTATTGATTATTTTTTTATTAAATTACTGAAGGTATTAAATTTTAGAGGTTATTTTGAAGACTTGATGAGACTTCATAATCTCTACTTCTATATTCTGTTGGTAATTATTTGCAAACCCGTTCATTATGGTTATAATCCATCAGCACGTTCTTGTGGATGAATTTATACAGCTATTTCTGTTTAAAATTTCAATGGAAAGTAATGTTTAAAATGGAATATTATGTATATAGTGATTATATATTCTTTCAAATATTCTCATTTTAAATCTTATTTTAAATGGCTCTTATACATCTCATTCCATTTCATGTTATTTCTCTAATATAAATAATGCTTTGTCATTTGTGGAGAGATTTTCAGAACAGGCATCACAGCATAAAATGTATAGAAGTGACACAAGTGAATATTACGGCTGAAGTAAGGTTTAAAAATTAAATCACATTTTAGAAGATAACTATGAAAATTAGAACCAGCCTTTATACAGAAAGTTAGCTTAAGATAATAATTTAGCCAAGGGTAGTGCTTCAGTTTTATTTATAGGTATCCACCCAGAATTTCACAATAGGAGATTATTGATTTATTTAAAGGCATTACTAATAATGCACTGGTAATCATATGACCAAACAAAACCAGAACCAAAATAAAATGGTATTAGAAGATGTTTTTACATGCTGTGATTCACTGCTAGGGTTTGAGTTAACTTTGTTCTTTCCTTCATGGGTTCTTATACGAAAAAGGGAAGATTTAAATTAAGTTTAACTTTTAAATAGCAACCATATTTAAGGTATTCTTAACTCTTATACCACAGTTTGGCCTCTGCATTTTATTTTTTCTCTCAAAGGAGTGCTGGATTTTGAAAAAAAATATATACATATAAATCCAGTCTCAAATTCCGGCGAACAGTGAAATGTAATCATATCCTGGAAATTCATTAAACTGGTGCCATGTTTCAACTAAATGGCTGATTTTGAAGGGTCTATAATTGACACATTAGGTCAGAGGTTAAGTGGTTTATCATCACACAAACAGATGACTCAAAAGTGTGTCCAAACAGCTTTTAAATCCAAATAACATTTAACATTAGTAAATGTGATAAAACTATAGCACCTTTTTACTAGCCGTTATCACTGTTTTTAAAAGTTCCTATATTAGAATATTTTTTGGTGAACATATTTCCATGTTGCTAAAAACTACAAATTTAAATATTTCAAAGAATATATTGAAGGACTGCTTCTTACTAGGTGAGAATTCCTTGTAGTATTTGCCTCTGTCAAAGCCTATCACCCCAAGAGCACTGATGATGATGATGATGATTATGATGGTGGTGGTGGTGGTGAGAATGATGATTAAAACAACCACCACCACCAACAGCAACAACAAAAAACCCTTCTTTGAGAGAAATCTCTAGCAAATTATCATTAGAAATTCTATTATAATCTCTGGAAGTTTCAGATTCTTCATTGATTTTTTTTTATGATCCCATGTTCCAAACATTGCTTTGATAATAGATGAATTTATACAAAGACTTTGAAATTCCTGGATTGTTAAAAATAGTTTTAAACACAGGAAATTTTATCTTTAATGTCAGGTTCTTTGGCTACTATATCAAGTTTTACCTAGCATGGTGAGTTTGCTACATGTTTAAAAAAGATTTCAAGCTTTCACAGAACTTTATTTTTTTAGTATATTTAACACATACACATACATACACAACACAGGCTTCCTGTGCTGTGCTACTTAATTATCTGTTAAAAGCAAAATTCATTGGAATGCTTGCTAAAAGTCAAAAATTTATTGACTTTTAATACTAATATGTTATGGTGAACAGAAACCACTGTCTCTTACCAGATTTGGTAATAGAGATGGCAGAAAAATGTCACATGCTTAACATTTGAGAAATATGTCATATAGAAAACAGGAATAAACACAAATGCCTGAAGTCTTTGCTATTTTTTTATTATATTGTACTGTAAAGAGTCAAGATGTTCCAATTATTTCTCTCCAATATGTCCTTAATGATACAGCAGTCTTATAAATTACCTCCTATTAAGCTTTTTCTCAATGTGTGAATGAAAGCCTTAAAGTTTATATTAGTAATAATAGATTCTCAATTTTCCACTGAAATTTCTTATGTTGAAAGACCTTCCCCCATGCTTTGGGGCAGGTTAAAAAAAGCAACTCAATATAAGATTTAAAATTAATAGGGTTGCATTCATTCAGAAGAATTATCTACACTTAAACGTTTTTTTATTAAGGACAACTTTAGTATTCCTGAATACAACCATTCTGTTAACATTATTACATTACATGCTTATGCAGCTTTGTTCATGCATATGCAACCCACCTATATGTTGGTTCCCTACAATCTGCCAAATCGTGTGTTCCACAGTTACGATGTAAAAACAAAATAATTTTCCTGTACACAAGGTATTTAGATATATGTTTCATTTAGTCACATAAAAGAGTCCTAGTAGTGATATAACAGGGTTAGGAGCCCTGTCTAGTAGCCTGAAATGGATTATTATTAATTTCAGTAATGACTAACAATTATAGTGTGATGTTCTATACATGCAAGCCCTACACAAAGTAGTTATATGAATATTTTTATTTAATCCTCACAGTTAACCTATTGGTAGATACTTATATTATTCTTCCTCTTTTACCTTTGAGAACACTAAGCATTAGGAATTTGTTCTGAGTCACATGGCCAGTAAGAGGCTCAGATGGCTGCTCTAACAGACAGTGCTCTTCTATATACACAGAGAAAAGAGGAAAATGATTTCTTCCAGAGTTATTAAGGGTTTCTAAATAATCTAAGCAGTCATATTTGAAACAGAGGTTTGAGATAGAAAAATAGGATCATTGTAAGTTATTCTAGTACTAGCTTACGTATGTAGCATAGAAAGACATTGAATACAGGGCGCCTGGGTGGCTCAGTCGGTTAAGCGACTGCCTTCGGCTCAGGTCATGATCCTGGAGTCCCCGGATCGAGTCCCGCATCGGGCTCCCTGCTCAGCAGGGAATCTGCTTTGCCCTCTGACCCTATCCCCTCTCATGTGTTCTCTCTCATTCTCTCTCTCTCAAATAAATAAATAAAATCTTTAAAAAAAAAAAAAAGAAAGACATTGAATACAGACTTTGGAGAAATAACTCTGAATCTTGGCTGCATAACTAATTGTTTATATAGAATTAGCAAAATTACTGAATTCTGTAAATCTTAACTTTTTTTACATGTGACAATGTGGCTGATAATTCCTACTACAAAAAGATTTTTTAAAAGACTAAAATAGATAATATATGTGAAAAAACCTATCATAATAGCTCACATATAGCATTTAAAATCCTTATAATTCATTGTGTAATGTAATTGTCCTACAAAACCTACATGGATTTCTTGGGCAATTAGAAAATCACATGACATAGGCAGATCTTGCAAATCCACCTTACCAGACACTGGATTTATTTATATATTTGGAATATCACTCCTAGGAATAAATGTGCCAGCTTTTCATGGTATTCTCAAACCAACTCCTGGAAACAATTGATTTCCTAGTACATTTTCTTAAGATGTGGTTCACAGGAGCAAGAGGAAGGAGGGGTTAGGGCTATAATCACTGGACCAATTAACTTACAATTAAACCTTACAGCTTAGTATTACAAAGATGCAAATTTTTACCACATTTGCAAGGAACAGTTAATTCCCAAATTACATATTTATTCTATAAATTTGAAAAAATCCAAATCTAACAAGTACAGTTTATAAAATTATTATAAACCTGTTTCCAAATTAGGTAAGGACAATGTACACACACTTTGCTTATGAACAAAAAGGAAGATGAAAATCATAGACCCATTTACTAAAAAACATAGAAGAAATAATTATAAATATTATACAACTGAACCATTATTAAACAAAATTTATCATAATTGTGTAGGGTTCATAAAAAAATGCAGGGCTGCATTTTCAAAAATCGGAAAAATCAATGTAATTCATCATAAGAAGCATTAAAGGAAAAATATTATATAATTATTTCAAATTATAAAAAGCCCTTGGTAATGATTTTTTTCATTTAAAAAATAGCTAAGAATTAAAGGAAGCTTCTTAAAATAGAATTGGCATGTTATCTGTTTCAACTCCAACTTTTAAAGACCTTGGAAATTACCATTTCAATCTTTACCACAAGGAAAGCTAAGCAAACTGGTAATCTGTGGTTTTTATGGACCCAGGGCAAGAAAACAAGGTTGCAAGGAAAACAGCAATCCTGAAGTATATAAATAGTAAACCTAAAGTCAGAGCCAAAATCAGTTTACCCAGGGCAGACACCACTAAAGAGATCAACTGATAGGAACACTTAAATAGTAATTTTAATGAATTGCTGGAGTTTGAGTATAGACTAGCATCATGTAAGAAACTAGTAAGATCACAGCCTTGGGTAGACCTCACACTTTCATGGATTTTACCTTCAGGAAATCTACCAGGTTCATATGGTGAAGATCCAAGAATGATCTCCTTCGAGTTCTTTCTGGGGAGAATAACCCCTGAAAATATGTCCAAAGCATTCTCCCTAAAAGCCCACTCTCCATGGAACAGAGTTTAGTGGAAATTTATACCATCTGTGGGAAGGGCATTTCTCCCACTTCAGTCCCCTCTAGCTTTTCTGTCTTACTTAAGGGGTGGAAAGAAGCTAAGAAATTTGTGTAAAGGTCACAGCCCAGTGACAAAGAACTGAGACTGCATCATAAGATTTTAGAAGGTTTCCCGTCTCCCACAATTTGCCACTATACCAGTAGGGTTCCAATATTAACAGCTCATTCTAGCTAAAATTGCTGCAAGATGTAGACTCCCTGAAGAGAAGTAGTTACAGAAGCCAAAGTCAACAAATGAGACAAAAACAAAGACACTAGAGAAATTTGAAGACTCTGGCACTCATAGCCATGGAAAACATAAATACAGGACAATCTTAGCTAGATTAACATAAAACCTCACACTATCTCAATTCTTATTATGCAATACATCATGTTAGGTTTAGTCAGTTTGAGCTGCGATAACAAAACACTACAATATAAGTTGTTTAATCAAAAGCAGAAACTTATTTCTCACTGGATTCTGGAAGTCTGAGATCATGGTGCCAGCATGATTGGTTTATGGTGAGAACCCTCTTCCTGTTTGCAGATGGCTGACTTTTCATTCTATTCTTACATGGTGGAAAGAGCAAGAGAGCTCTCTAGGGTCTGTTTTATAAGGGCACTGATTCCATTCATGAGGGTTCTACTCTCATGAGTTACTCCTCTCCCACAGACCACACGTCCCTTCCTAATACCATCACATTGGGAGTTAGGATTTTATATGAATGGGGTGGGGCACAAACATTCAGTCCATAATACTTAGCTTTCAACCAAAAAGTACAAGTCATGATAGAAAGCAAGAAAAACAGTCTGAAGAAACAACAACAAAAAATATGTAACACAGATTTTGGATTTATCAGTCAATTTAAACTAATTGTGATTAATATCTTGAGGGCTCTAATGGGAAAAGTTTACAACCCTCAAGAATAGAGAGATAAGTAAGCAGAGATATAGAAACTCCAAAAAGGATTCAAAGGACAATGTTAAAAATAAAACAATGGAATGATGTCACCAAAATGGCAACATAGGTCATTCCTAACTTTGCTCTCCATCACAAGAAGAACTAACAACTATTCCTGGATAGAACATCACTGAGAGAATACTAAAGATTGGGAGTGAGAAGTTCTGCTGACTCTGGAGACTGATCTGCCAACACCTGGGCAGAAAAGCTAAGTCATAGCCCCACCAACTGCATACTGTGGCTCTCAGCCAGCCCCTTTCAACCATAAACCCTATTTGGAAAAATTGGGGAGTTGCCTAAAATGAGACCTTCCACTCCCACCTAGATAGAAACCTGAGTCATAGTGTTCCCCCACACCACCTCCCCACCACTCCAGTGCTTGGCTCCAAACCCCATCGGACAGGAAGAGTTGGTAAGAACATCGAGAAACTACATAACCCAGAAACTCTTGAGTGTAGAGGATAGTGGGCAGAGCTGATCACCCTGCAGAGCAAAACAAGTGGCCCTGTTTGGCCAGGGAACTTGGGGCACAAGTCAGCTTGAGTCAAGACCACAAAGAGTATTAGTAGCCTTGGAGCTACTTCTCCCATTGCACCTAGGCAGGAAAACTAATTTATATTGCTGAATATAGCCTTTAGCCTTTCCAACTAAGGAACCTTGCCATAGCATGTGAAGCTGCATAGCCCATTCAATAGCCCTGTTAATAGTAACATTTGAACAAAAGCCCAGCCTATGGCTTTCCCTGTCAACAGAGCAAAATCGGTGGCTTCACCTAACCAGGATATTCAGTGTGCACTCTTGCCTGATTTAGAACCCCAATGAGTCATGCAGAAGTAGGGTTCTGTCCTGCATCCCTGCCAGAGCAGAGAGGCTAATTCATAGCCCCACCAGTTGCTGAATACAGTACCAGTCCAAACTGTCTAGTAAGCCTAACTAGAGAATCCAGGCAACTATGAAGCCCATCCTACAGTTTCACTTGGGCAGGGAACCAAGCCAGCAATCAATCTCTCTTTTTTTTTTTTTTTTTTAAGATTTTGTTTATTTGAGAGAGAGAGCACAAGCAGGTGGAGGGGCAGAGGGAGAGGAAGAAACAGACTAACTGCTGAGCAGGGAACCCAATGCTGGGGCTCAATCCCAGGACCCTAGGATCATGACCTGAGCCAAAGTCAGACACTTAAATGCTGAGCCACTCAGGCATCCCCAGGCCAGCAATACTATCTAGCTATTCTCACAGCCAGTGGCATACCCCTCAATTCTGACTTCACAGTTTGAACACTTGCCTCACCCAGAAATAGACTCTAATAGCAGGACCTACCGACCCAAGGACATTAATTACCAACAGATACATCCAGAAATCCAAACTGAGCTGACTGGTGAAGAACCGTTTCTGCCAAAGTGAACCTGCAAAGTCTGGAAGAGGAGACTATTTACTCCAATGCCCAGATACCAAGGTAATGAATCAAGGATCATGAAAAATCTGGTAAATATGACACCAGCAAAGGAAACTGATGTAGTTCTAATAACTGATCCTAATGAAAGGGAGACCTGACAAATAAAACAAGTCAGATAGACATCAGCATCATGTTTGCATGAGTCATTCCTTTTTTCTCTAGTCCTCTATATACAATGAATCAGACATCCATAGCGTGCCCCCCCCCCAAAAAAACCCCCAAACCCTCTGCACAGCACAGCAGGATACCTGAGAGATCCATCCATTTGTACACCTGAAAATGGGTAGACTGGACTTCAGAGGAGGCAGTAGAAGAAAGGAAGTGGTGGTGCCAGAGGCAGCAATGGGCCAGCACAGCATTTTTGGCACAGGAGGTGGAGGGAGAAGGTGATGAGCAGGACTTTATTCAGTTGTATGTGCTGCAACCAGAAGGACCCATTGCTCTGAGGAGAGACTGCAGTGATTGGGGGGAGGAAAAGAAAAGGCAAGAAGACAAAGAGAACTGAAATAATAGGTTTCCTGCTGTCTGACCCAGGATTCTGGCAAGAGGACCACCCATGGACATCTGGAACTATGGACTTGAGTATCCCTCTACATAGCTGTGGATACACCCAAAGCCCCAAGTGTTAAGCACATACCTCCCCCCACTCTGTCACCACCCTTTTCTCTCCACCATCTTTCTATGCAATGCTCAATCTTAGTGGCTAGCCAGTTCTTGTAAGAGAAACCAAAAACTTACGCTATATCACCATCTTATGGAATACAAAAGGAAGGCTCTTAATTACCAACATGTAGAACTGAGAATCAAAGTTAACAAAGCTTTACCTAAATAAGAAAGATGTTCACTTTTTCAAATACATCAGCAGAGGCACTTTTAATCAAACACCATGAAAAATGATATTATGGTATCACAAGAAGAAAATGACAATTTTCTAGCAACTAAATCCAAAGATACAAAATATTACAGTCTAAATAAAGAATTCAAAATAGCTGTTACAAAGAAATTCAATGAGCAAACTCAGAAAAGCAATAGAATGATCTCTGGGAATAAAATTAACAAAGAGAAGGAGTACTTCAGTAAAAAAATTGAAATTCTAAAAAAGAATCAAACAAATTCTAGAGTTGGAGAACTCAATAAATAAGATAAAGAATGCATTAGAAAGCATTGGAAATAGAGATTAGATGGAAGAGAGAATAAGTAAGCTTGAGGATCAGAATATAGAAATGTTTCAGGAGGAACGGGAGAGAAAACTAAGACTTTTTTAAAAGCAAAGAAACTCTATGATAACTACCTGACTCCACTGGAAGAGCCAACTCAAAAATCATGTGTATAAAGGAGGAGAAGCGAGGGAGAAGGGAGCAGAGAGCATATTTAAAGGAATAATAGCTGAGAACTTCCCAAACCTGGGGAAGAAACTGAATATAGAAGTCCATGAAGTTAATAGAACACCTTATTATCTCACCACCAAAAAGACCTCCTGTGTTAACACATTATAGTAAAACTATCAAAAGTCAACAATACAGAAAGAATTTTAAATGCAGCAAGAGGAGGAAAAAAGGCAATAACCTATAAAAGAACCCTCATTAGACTATTGGCAGATTTCCAGCAGAAACTCTACAGGCCAGGAGACAATGGAATGACACATTCAAAGTATTGAAAGATTGAAAATTACCAGCCAAGAATACTCTATCCTGCAGTTATCCTTCAGATATGATGGAGACATAAATGCTTTCCCAAACAAACAAAAGCTAAGGGAGTTCACCACCACTTGACCTGCCTTACCAGAAATGTTGAAAGGAGCTCTTCAAGCTGAAACAAAAGGTAAAAGTACACAAAACTCTGATTAAGTTGATAGTCAATTAGGATGTCATAACTCTTTTCAGAACAGCATATTAAACTCTTAAGAACTGCATAAAGGTTAAAGGAAAAGAACATTAAATATAACTATAGCTACTACAACTTGGTAACAGAATCAAAGCATAAAAAGATAATTAGTGACATCAAAAATATAAAAGGAGTAAAAAAAAGAATCTTTATAGACAAAGATAAATTGCTATCAGCAGAAAACATACTATTTATTGTTTTTAAGTACTATTTAATCTAGGAGGTGTTTTACTTACACCTCATAATAATCACACAGCAAATACTTAGAACAGAGACAGAATACAAAAAAGGAGACTGAGAAAGTCACCATGAAAACCACCAGCTTACAAAGATAGACAGAGGTAGGAGGAAAAACAATGTAGAGAAAAAATAACCAGAAATCAAGAGATAAAATGGCAAGAGTAAATTCTCCATATCAATACTCACCCCAAAATGTAAATGAACTAAATTCACCAATCAAAAGACACAGAGTGGCCAGATGGATTAAAAAGCAATGGCCAACTATATGCTGCCTACAGCAGACTCATGTTAGCTCTAAAGACACACATAGGCTCAACATGAGAGAATGGAAGACAATATTTCAAGTAAATGGAAACCACATGATGGCAGGTGTAACCATACTTATCAGACAAAATGCACTGCATGCAAAAAAGTGTAACAGGACACAAAGGCCATCATAAACTGATAAATATATACTCCCTCAACACAGAAGAACTAAAATATATTAAGCAAGTACTAACAGATCTTAAAGAAGAAATATACAACAATACAATAATAGTAGTGGACTTCAATACCCTACTATCAGCAACGGATAGATTATCCAGACAGAAAGTTAACATGACAACATTGGAGTTGAACCACATTTTTTTTTTTAAGATTTATTTATTTATTTGACAGAGAGAGACATAGCGAGAGCAGGAACACAAGCAGGGGGGAGTGCGAGAGGGAGAAGCAGGCTCTCTGATGAGCAGTGAGCCCAATGCGGGACTCGATCCCAGGACCCTGGGATCATGACCTGAGCCGAAGGCAGACGCTTAATGACTGAGCCACCCAGGCACCCCTGAACCACACTTTAGAACAGATGCACTTAATAAAGATATCCAGAACATTGCAAACAACAGCAACAGAATACACATTCTTCTCAAGTAAACATAGAACATTCTTAAGGATAGAGCATATAATAGGACACAAAGACATTTTAGCAAACAAAAAGATTGAAATCATACCAACTATCTTTTCTGATATGGTATGGTATGAAACCATATGAAATCAACAAGAAGAAAGTGAGAAGAACTACAGATATGTTGAAACTAACTAAAACACTTCTAAACAACCCATAGGTCGAAGAAGAAATAAAAAAATAAAAAGTTATCTTGAAACAAATGAAAATGAAAATATATCAAACATTGTGGGATACAGAAACAGCAGTTCTGAGAGGAAATTTTATAACAGTAAATGCTTATAATAAGAAATTAGGAAGATCTCAAACAACCTAAGTACACCTCAAGGAGCTAGTGGGAAAAAAAAAAAGGGAAGGGGGAGGGGGAGGAGGAGGAGAAGTAGAAGAAATAACTAAGTCCCAAGTTGGTAAAAGTAGGAAAATGACAAAAGTCAGAGTGAAAATAAATGAAATAGAGACCAGAAAAAATAATAAAAAGAATCAATAAAACTAAGAGTTGGTTCTTTGAAAAGACAAAAAATATTGGGAAACCTGTAACTAGACTAAGAAAAAAAGGGAGGAGACTCAAGTACAATTAGAAATGAAAGTGGAGACATTACAAATGATACTAAAGAATAGAATCATGAGACTACTATGAATGATTACATGCCAACAAATTACATAACCTTGAAGAAATAGATACATTTCTAGAAATACACAACCTACCAAAACTGAATGAAGGAGAAATAGAAAATCTCAACAGACTGCTAAGAAGAAATTGAATCACTAATCAAAAATAAAAAATCCCAACACTGGGAAGTCCAGGACTAGACTGCTTCACTGGAGAATTCTACAAAACATTTAAAAAAGAATTAACACCAATCTTTCTCAAACTGCTCCAGAATATAAAGAAGTAAGTAATACTTCCAAACTCATTCTACCAATTCAGCGTTACCTTTATATCAACCAAATAAGGACATCAGAAGAAACAAAACCATAGACCAATATCATTGATGAATATAGATGAAAAAAAATTTCAATATTAGCAAACTAAATTCAAGAACACATTAAGAGGATCATATACTATAACCAAGTGGGATTTATCCTTGGGTGGCAAGAATGGTTCAACACACTTAAATCAATAAATATAATACAGCAGACCAATAAAATTTAAAATATAAATCACATGATCATCTCAAGAGACACAGAAAAAGTATACGACAAAATACAACATCCTTTATGATAAAAACCCTTAACAGATGAGGTATAGAAGAAACATACCTCAACATAATAAAGGCCATTATGACAAACCAATAGCTAACATTATATTCAACAGAAGAAAATTGAAAGTTTTTTTTCTAAGATCAGGAACAAGGCAAGGAAGCCCACTCTTACCACTCCTATTCAATATAGTACTGGAAGTCCTAGCTAGAGCAATTAGGGCAAGATAAAGAAATAAAAGTGTCCAGATCAGAAAGAAAACAGTAAAACATTGCAATTTGCTCATTGAGTTGGATCTTGGCAATAATTTTTCAGGCACAACATCAAAAGAATGAACAACAAAAGCAAATATCAACAAATGGGACTATATCAAACACAAAGCTTCTGCAAACAAAGAAACAATGAACAAAAATCAAAAGACAAACTATAGCATGGAGGAAAGTTTTTGCAAACCATATGTCAAATAAGGAATTAATATCCAAAATAAAGAACTCATACAACTTAATAACAAAAAGCAAAAATCTGATTTAAAAATGGGCATAAGAACTAAGTAGACATTTTTCCAAAGACAAAATCAAAATGGCCAATGAGCACATGAAAAGATGCTTAACATCATGGTTATCATCAAGAAACAACAGGTGATGAAAAGGATGTGACAAAAGGGGAACTTTTATACACTATTGGAAGGAATGTGAATTAGCCCAACCACTAGGGAAAACCATATAGAGTTCCCTCAAAAAATTTAAAGTAGATCTACCATACAACACAGGAATTCCACTTTTGGGTATATACTCAAAGGAAATAAATTCAGGATTTGAATAAGATATATACACTCCCATGTTTATTGCAACATTATTCACAATAGCCAAGATATGGAAACAACACAAATGTCCATCAGTGGATGAATGGATAAAGATGTGGTACATATACACAAGGAAATATTATTCAGCCATGAGAAAAGAGGATATTCTGCTATTTGTGACAACATGAAAGGGCCTTGAGCATATTATGCTAAGCAAGATAAGCCAGAAAGAAAAAGACAAGTACTGGATGGTAACATTTATATGTGGAATCTAAAAAAGTCAAACCTTTAAAAACAGAGTAAAATGTGGTTACTAGGGGATAAAGGGGGTAAGATTGATGGTGTTTAAGGGTACAAACTTGTAACAAGTATTAAGCCACAGAGATCTAATGCACAGTGTAATGAATACAAACAATAGTTTTACTATAATCACACAATGTGATAAATATCACATCAGCAATGATGCTATAATATATATCAAAGTAACATTCCATACATCTTAAACTTATGCAATGTTACATGTCAAATTTATTTCATAAAAAAGATTATTTTTGTTCTATTTTTATTTCTCTACACCCAATGTGGGGCTTGAACTCACAACGCTGAGATCAAGAGTCGCATGTTCTCTTGACCCAGCCAGCCAGATGCCCCAATAAAAAAGATTTTTTTAATGAATTCAGAATAATCTTCTTTTAAAAATTTAATGAATTACAAGAACAAACACAAACAACTAAATGAAATTGGGGAAACAATGCATGCACAAAATGAGAAAATTGACAAATAGAAACATTAAAAAAAAAGAAATCCCAGAACTGAAAAATATAATAACTGTACTGAAAAATTCAATAGAGAGTTACAAAAGCAGACTTGATCATCATGCAGAAGACTGAGAGACCCAGAAGACAGGACAAGTGAAATTATCCAGTCAGGGAAATAAAAAGAAAGAATAATAAAATAAAGAATGAAGAAGGCCTATGGGAATATTGGACACAATTAAAAGAAACAACATTCACATTATGAGAATTTTCAGAAGGAGAATGGAAGGGACAGAAAGTATACTTAAACCCATAATGGTTGAACACTTCCCAAACCTGGGGAGAGAAGTATACATCCAGATCCAAAAGGTCAAAAAGACTTCAAATAGGTTGAACCCAAATAGGGCTACATCAAGACATATTAAAATTAAATTGCCAAATGTCAAAGAGAAAGAATTTTAAACTAAGCAAAAGAATATTGAGAAGTTACATATAAAGGAACCTGCATAAGGCCATTGGGGGATTTCTCAACAGAAACTTCTTGGGCCAGAAGAGAACAGGATGACATATTCAAAATATTGGGGTGGAGGGGGAGACTGTCAACCAAGAATACTATACCTAGTGAAAATATCCTTCAGAAATGAAGACAGAATAAAGATTTTCCTGAACAAACAGAAGCTGAGGGAACTCATTACCAGTAGACCTGCCTTACAAAAAATGCTAAGGGAAGTTTTTTGAATAAATATAAAAGGATGCTAATTAAATCATAAAAACATAAGGCAGTTTGAAACTTGCTGGTAATGGTAAATGTATTGTCAAAATTGGGTTCTGTAATAGGATAATGCTGATGCATAATTCATGAACATCTCTAGTTTGAAAGTAAAAATGAATGTAGTAAAAATAACCATAACTACAATAATCCATTATTTATTATGTAATTAAAAATATTTAATTGTTATGTAATTAAACACAATTTAATTGTTGTAATATCAACAACCTAAAATACGAAGTGGAGAAGTAAAACTGTAAGGCTTAGGAATTATATTAAATTTAACTTGTTATCAGTTTAAAATAGGATGTTATAACTTTAAGATATTTTATGTAATCCATATGGTAACCACAAGGGAAAAACTTGTAGTAATTACACAAAAGAACATTATAAAGAAGTCAAGGCATACTGATACCATCAAACATTAAAACACACAAAAAAAGATGGCAGGATAAGTATCAAGGAACAGTAAAACAACAAAACAACCAGAAACCTGAATGATAATAGTAAATCCTTACTATCAATAGTTACTTTAAACATAGATAAATTTCTCCAATCAAAGATAGACAATGGCTGAATGGATTTAGAAGAAAAAAATCCAATAATATACTGCCTACAAGAAACACTTTAGCCTTAAAGACACACATACTGAGACTGAAGGGATGGGAAAAGATTTCAAGCAAACGGGAACAAAAAACAAAAAGAAACCCAACAGAGGTAATTATATTGATATCAGACAAAAGAGACTTTAAGCTAAAAATGATAAAAAGAGACAAAGAATGTCATTTATATAATGATAAAGGGGTCAATATATAGAGATATATAACAATTGTAAGTATACATGCATCCAATGTCAAGGCTTCTAAATATATAAAGCAAAACTAACAGAGTTAAAAGGATAAATAAACATCAATATAATAATAGTTGGGGACTTTAATACCCCACTCTAAACAATGGAACTTATCCAGAGAATCAATAGGGAAACTGGATTTGAACAACATTATAGCCCAAATGGATCCAATAAACATATGCAGAACATTATATCTGACAACAGAATTCACATTCTTTTCAAGTATACATGGAACATTCTCTGTGACAGACCATATATTAGGCTACAAAACAATCTTAACAAATTCAAGAAGATTGAAATCGTACCAAGTATCTTCTCTGACAACAATGGTATGAAACTAATAATCAAAAACAAGAGGAAAAGTGGAAAACTCATGAATACATGGAAATTAAATGCTTTCCTGAACAACGGATGGATCAAAGAATAAATTGAAGGGGAAATAAAAAGTATCTTTAGAAAATAAAAATGGAAACACAATATATCAAAACTTATGGGATCCAGCAAAAGCAGTTCTAAGAGAGAAGTTCATAGCAATAAACACTTATATTAAGAAGATGCCAAATAGGGGCGCCTGGATGGATCAGTGGTTAAGCATCTGCCTTCGGCTCAGGTCATGATCCCAAGGTCCTGGGATCAAGCCCTGCAAGGGGCTTTCTGCCTGGTGGGAAGCCGGCTTCTCCCTCTCCCACTCCCCCCTGCTTGTGTTCCCTCTCTCGCTATGTCTCTGTCAAATAAATAAATAAAATCTTTAAAGAAAAAAGAAAGAAGATGCCAAATAAACAACCTAACTGTATACCTTAAGGAACTGAGAAGAATAAATGGAGCCCAAAGTTAGCAAAATGTAGAAATTAGTGAAGATTAGAGTAGAAATAAATGAGATAGAGAGCAGGAAAAAATAGAAAGTGTGAATCAAACTAAAAGTTGGATCTTTGAAAAGATAAAATTGACACAACTTCACCTAGACTAACCAAGGGAAAACAAAGATAACTCAGATTAATACAGTTATAAGTGAAAAAGGAGACCTTACAACTGATAACACAGAAATATAAAGGATCATAAGAGGTACTGTGAACAACTAGATGCCAACAAAATGGACAAGCTAGACAAAATTGTAAAATTTTTAGAAATATACAAACTACAAAGACTACATCAGAAAGAAATACAAAGTCTCCATAGACCAGTTACTATAAGGAAATTGAATAACAATCAAAAATCTCCCAGTGAAGAGAAACCCAGGACCAGATGGCTTCATGCTCAATTTTGCCAAACATTTAAAGAAGAATTAATGTCAATCCTTCCTAAACTCTTCCAGAACACTGGAAAGGAGGAACACCTCCAAACTCATTTTAGAAGGCCAAGATCACCCTGCTACCAAAGCTAGAAAATGTCACTACCAGGAAAGAAAACCAATATCCCTGATGAATGTAGATGTAAACATTCTGAATGAAACACAAACAAACCAAATTCAGCAGCACATTAAGGAAAAAATCATTTACCATGATCAAGTTGGATTTATTCCTGGGATAGAAGGATGGTTCAACATATACAAATCAATGTGATACATTATACTAACAAAAAAAAAAATCCTAGGATTTTTATCAAAAAAAATTTGATAAAACTGAACATCTGTTCATGATAAAAACAGTCAACAAAGTATGTATAGAAGAATGACCTCAATATAATAAAGTCTATATATAATAAGCCTACAGGTAATATCATACTCTATGGTGAAAGTTTGAGTTTGTTTTCTTTTTTTTTTTTTTTTAAAGATTTTATTTATTTATTTGAGATGGAGAGAATGAGAGAGACAGAAAGCACATGAGAGGGGGAAGGGTCAGAGGGAGAAGCAGGCTCCCTGCCGAGCAGGGAGCCCGATGCGGGACTCGATCCAGGGACTCCAGGATCATGACCTGAGCCGAAAGCAGTCGCTTAACCAACTGAGCCACCCAGGCGCCCGAGTTTGTTTTCTAACATCAGGAACAATACAAGGATGTCCATTCTCATCACTCTTATTCAAGTAGTACTGGATATCCTTACCGGAGCAAGCAGGCAAAAAATAAAAGGCATTATAATTGGAAAGGAGGAAGTAATTTTTTTCTCTATCTGCAGATGAAATGGTTTTATACATAAAAAGACCCTAAAGACTCCATCAAAAATTTCTTAGATCTAATCAGTAAATTCAGTAAAACTGCAGCATACAAAATTAACATACAAATATTGGTAGTGTCTTTTTTTTTTTTTAAAGATTTTATTTATTTATTTGACAGACAGAGACACAGCGAGAGAAGGAACACAAGCAGGGGGAGTGGGAGAGGGAGAAGCAGGCTCCCCGCGGAGCAGGGAGCTGGATGTGGGGCTGGATCCCAGGACCCTGGGGCCACGACCGGAGCCGAGGCAGACGCTTAATGACTGAGCCACCCAGGTGCCCCCAAATATTGGTAGTTTCTATACCTTAACAGCAAATTATCTGAAAAATAAATAAAACTATCCCATTTACAATGGTATGGAAAACAATAAAATACTCTAAGATAAATTTAAACAAGGAGGTAAAAGTTTTCTTTCTTTTTTTTTTTTTTAAGCTTTTATTTATTTATTTGACAGAGAGACACAGCGAGAGAGGGAACACAAGCAGGGGTAGTGGGAGAGGGAGAAGCAGGCTTCCCGCTGAGCAGGGAGCCCGATGTGGGGCTCGATCCCAGGATACTGGGACCATGACCTGAGCCAAAGGCAGATGCTTAACAACTGAGCCACCCAGGAGCCCCACGTTTTCTAATTTGAACACTGTAAGACATTAATAAAAGAAACTGAAGATATAAAAAATGAAAATATATTCTGTGTTCATGGATTGGAAAAACTTATGTTGTTAAAATATCCATACTACCAAAAGCTTTCTATGGATTCAATCTAATCTCTCTCAAGATTCCAATTTTTTTTTTTTTCCAGAAGGAGAAAAAAATACTCCTAGAATTTATATGGAACCACAAAAGACCCTAAATAGCCAAAGAAATCCTGAGAAAGAACAAAGTGGGAGGCATCACACTTTGATTTCAAACTATGCTATAAAACTAGAGCCATCAAAACTCACAGAAAAATAGATGAATGAAACAGAATCAAGAACCTGAATTAATCCCAAGCATATATAATAAACTAATATTTGACAATGAAGCCAAGAATACACAATGGAGAAGAGACTCTCTTCAATTAATGGTGCCGGGAAGATTAAATATTCACACGTAAAAGAATGAAACTAGCCCCATATTTTATATCACTCATAAAAATTAAAGTGGATTAAAGGCTTAAATGTAAGACCTGAAACCATGATACTTGTAGAAGAAAACAGAAAAAATTCCTTGACATGGGTCTTGGCAATGATTTTGTGAATACAGCACCGAAGGCACAAGCAACAAAATAAAAAACAGAACAAGTGGGACTATATCAAATTAAGAAGTTTCTGCAGAGCAAAATAAATAATCAGCAAAGTTAAAAGACCAACCATGGAATGAGAAAAAAAATATTTCTCAAATCATATATCTGATAAAGGTTTAATATCCAAAATATATAAAGAATACATACACCTCAATAGAAAAAAAAAAATCCCAAATTAAAAAATGGGCAAAAGATCTGAATAGGCATTTCACCAAAGTAGATATATGAAAAACCAATAGGTACATGCAAAGACACTTGAGATTACTAAATTGTTAGTGAAATGCAAATCAAAACACAATGAGATATTACCTCACATCTGTTAGAATGGCCATCCTCAGAAAGAAAAGAGATAACATTGCAGGCAAAGATGCAGAAGAAAGGGAACACTTGTGCATTGTTCGTGGAATTGTAAACTGATACAGTCATCATAGAAAACAGGATGGAGGACCCTGAAAAATTTAAAAGTAAAACTACCATATGATCCAGCAATTACACTTCTAGGAATATATCCAAATGAAATGAAAACACCAACTCAAAAAGATGTCCACTTAGCAGCACTGTTTACAGTAGCCAAGACATGAAAATAACCTGTGTCCCTCAGTGAATTAATGGATAATAAAGCTGTGGTGTGTGTGTGTGTGTACATATATGTGTATATGTACACACAAACATATATATGCACACCCACAATGGAATGTTATTCATCCACAAAAAATGAGAAAATCCTGCCATTTGTGACAACATGGACAGAACTTGAAGGCATTATGCTAAGTGAAGTAAGTCAGACAGAGAAAGACAGATACTGTAGGAGCTCACTTATAAGTGAAATCTTAAAAAAAGAAAAAACAAACAAAAACAAACTCATAGAAGTAGATCAGATTGTGTTTACCAGAGTGGGGGCTGGGGAAAGTGGGAACTGGAGAATCATGGTGAAAGGTACAAACTTCTAGTTTTGAGATAAGTAAGCACTAAGGATGTAATACACAGCAGATGACTATGTTTAACAGCATTGTAGGATATGAAAGTTAAGAGAGAGGGCGCCTGGGTGGCTCAGTCGTTAAGCATCTGCCTTCAGCTCAGGTCATGATCCCAGGGTCCTGGGATCGAGCCCCGCATTGGGCTCCCTGCTCTGCGGGAAGCCTGCTTTCCATTTCCCACTCCTTCTGCTTGTGTTCCCTTTCTCGCTCTGTCTCTCTCTGTCAAATAAATAAATAAAATCTCTAAAAAAAAAAAAAAAAAGAAAAAAAGAAAGCTAAGAGAGAAAATCCCAAGTTCTCATCACAAGGAAAATTTTTTTTCTTTTTATATTGTGTCTATATAAGACAAGGAATGCTAACTAAACTTATTGTGATCATTTTTTCATAATATATTTAAGTCAAACCATTATGCTTTACTCCCTACACAGTGATGGATGTCAATTATATGTCAATAAAACCAGGAAAAAAATTTTAAATGTTACAGAAATAAAGAATGCCTTTGATGTATTCATTTGTAGACTGGACACAATTGAGTAGACAATCAGAGAGGTTGACAGTAAGTCAGCAAAAACTTCCCAAACTGAAATGCAAAGAGGAAGAACAGAATGCATAAAAACAGAACAACCACAAGACCTGTGGGAAGTTTTCAAAAGATATAATATGTACATATATAATTGGATACCAAAAGGAGAAAAAGGAGAGAACGGAAAGGAAATATTTGAAATGTTAATGGTTGAGAATATTCTGAAATTAATGAAAGACATTATACTTCAGATTCAGGAATTTCAAAGAACTCTAAGAAAAATATTTTTAAAAACTACACGTAGGTATAACATATTAATAGATTTTAAAGTTAACTTTGTTAAAATCAGTAAAAATAAAAAATAAAAAATAAAAGTAGTAATAGCAACAATATATTGGGTGACACATGACATCATGTTTATTGATGAAATCTGTTGACTCAACCTAGATAGAGAAGCTGTTGTTTTTTCAGTTATTACCCACATTTTCTTTGATTATATGCAAGTATCATGTAATATGTCACAAAATGTTGATCTATCATACTGTTTGAGGGAAAACTTCAATTTATCATACTCATCTCATCCTAAGCAGTTTACTTGTTATAATTTTATATGATCACCTTATTAGTTTCTCATCAACTATTTGGCTTTTAGCTTTCTGGGAAATAAGTTCTGCTAGTAAATAACTTGGATTTGGTGCTTTTCACTCAATGTGATTTTTTTTTTAAATAAAAGCTTTACTGTGTTTGCTTTGATATTCTAACAGACTGGTAAGAAATAAACACTTTTAAGTGTCAAATTCTTGTGTCTCGTAGTTAAGTGTTGTTTCAATTTTTCTGGAGATGTTGCTGTATTTTAAGTTGTTTCCCACATACAGCATGTAGTGGAATAGGACAATTTGAATTAGCACCTCAGCCCATGAAGTACCCATCCATAAGCGGCTCGTTATAAACATGGCATTTTTTGTGTACATGTCCCTTGTAGCAGTAGTGCAGTGAAATAAATCAAAAGATTATAATTCATCATAAATTTTTAGATAAGAACTTTATTGAGATATAATTCTCATACCATAAATTTTACCTTTAAAAGTATTCAATTCAGTGGATTTCAGTGTATTCAAACAATTGTGCAATCATTCACCATTAAATGTATCAGATCCCAACCCTAGGACAAGATTTAGAATCCTCTTTTTCCATATCACAGCCTGTTCTCACAAATTGTCTCACTGGACCATTAAGCATATTTTTTTAACACAAATACAAAGGAAATATAAAGCAGAATAGAATAAAATAGATATAAGAATAGCCAAAAATGAGATCACAAAAATATATAACATTGACAAAATGATTCAATTGTGATGAATGCAATCCACCTATTGTAATATTTACAATAAAGTAGAAAAGTGTAGATAATTAGAAGCACATAAAACTTCCAGCTTTAGAATGAACTTTTCCTCCTGATTCTTTCCTTATACTGAGAGAACTTGTTTGTGTAAGAGGAGATTGGGAAGACAATTTATGAGAGAGAAGCTGATGCTACCAATCTACACACTCTCCTTTGTGCAATACAGTGGGCCCTTGAACAACACAGGTTTGAACTGTGCAGATACACTTATGCATGGATTTTTGTTGATCCAGTATATTGTCATAAATGTTTTTCTCTTCCTGATGATTTTCTTAATGACATTTTCTTTTCTCTAGCTTACAGTAAGAATACAGTTTGTAATACATATAACATACAAAATCTATGTTACTCAACTCTTCATGTTACCAGTAAGGCTTCTGGCCAACAGTAGGCTATCAAGTTTTGGGGAAGTCAATATTTATACATGGATTCTCACTTGCCCAGGGAGATCAGGACCCCTAATCCCCAAACTGTTCAACAGTGAACTATACAATGCTCACCTCTATGTTAAACCTATTGTTACATCTATATTCTATCAAAATCTGAGAAGGAACTCAATAAAATAATGATGGTTCTACCACCCATTGATTAGAGGATCAAAAACCTCTAAAGAAATTGCTAATGGGGATAAGTCCCTGTAATCACTGCAAGTGCTAGCATCACACAATATGTGATGCTAACAAAGAAAAAAAAATGTATTTTTTCCAATCATTATCTCCTGAAGAACATTTACTGACATCTCACAGAACTCTAGGATTCCTTGGAACCCTGGCTGAGTGGCAAGCACTAGAGATGTAGCAGTATATTTCTGTTCTTTGCCTGGATCTTTTTACATATGTAAAGGGTGTTCCTTGCTGTCCTCTTTTCCAGAATGATTTCCTAAGCTCACTCTCCCCTTCTTCTGTCACTGTCAGTTAACTGGAAAATTTGTTCCTCCATCCTCTAGCCTTATTTAAAATGATTGCTTCAACAGTTGAGATGAGGAACAGATGCTGGACTTGGGGTCACCCTTAGGAATTCTTGATGATTAGTTACATTAACAGAATTATAAATGCTTAAAGATATTCATGGGAAATGTGAGAACCTGTTAGGCGATTATGATGACAGTTCTCTAATCAATTGTCATATTAGAATGTGTTTATGTTCAATCAGGACATTATCATGATTAGACAGAGACTTTCAGTATTAGAAATTCACTCATTCACATAACAAATTTTTATGGAGTGTCTACTTTGTGGCAGGCAGTATTTGAAGCCCTGGGATGTATATAATAAATGGAAGCCTACTCTCAAACTCCTTTCTCACAAAGAGCTTTAATTCCATAAAATCAAGAAAATCAACATGGTACATTCCCTTATTAAGAAATGCCCTTTCTCTGAGATGCCTGAGTGGCTCAGTTGGTTAAGCGGCTGCCCTCGCTCAGGTCATGACCCCAGGGTCCTGGGATTGAGTTCCACATCATCATCAGCCTCCTTGTTCAGTGGGGCACCTGCATCTCCCTCTGCCTGACTCTCCCCCGCCTCTTGTGCTGTCTCTCTCTCTCTGTCTCTCTGACAAATAAATAAAAATCTTTAAAAAAGAAAAGAAAAGAAATGCCCTTTCTCAGGCCTGAAATCCAGATCTTCATGTTATCTTTTTGTTTCCTGTAACAGGCCAAAAGTACTTACCCTGTTTTCTTCCCTCTTGTTAGCTATCACAATACTTCTATCCCATTCCATTCAATCTAGCTGCAAAAAGGAATGAGTTAAATCTCCAGTGTCATTTTGTCTTGTCCTGAATTTAAATATTCAATGCTCTTTTAAGTTTTGTGATCTTGGTGTTATTCCATATGGACGAGGAAGCAGTGAACATGGTTTATTGGTAAGATACTATTTTAACAAATAAACTTTAAAATCGTAGTGGTTTATTTCTTGCTTAAAGAAGCAAACAGCCATAAGAGTGGAGGTCTTTTTTCCAAGGGCTGATTCTGGGACCTAGGCTCTTTACTCATAATGGCTTTGTCATCTACAACAGTTTGGCTTCAAATGTCCCAATGTCACTGTGCTTCCCTGCATCAATCTGACAGAAAGTGAAGGACTACAGAGTGTCCAATATAGGATATTTTCATGGATCATGTTTGTAAGTGATATATATTAACATCTCATATTCCATCATATAGAATTTAGTCTGTGGCCATGCCTATCCACAAGAGAGTTTGGGAAATACAATTTAGATATATGTCCAGCGGGGGGGGAAAAAAAAAAACCAGGTTATTAATAAGGTAGCCAATCTCTGCCATAAATCATGAGGATTCTAGGATTCTGGAAAATTTCTAAGACTACTTATAGTAGTTGATGATTATGGTTCATAAATCTTAATAGCTGTGGATTTATTTAAATATAATTTCCAGGAGGTCAGTGATTTTGTTGGTCTTCTCATAGAACCCAACACATAAAGGCGCTCAGAGAATGAATAAGTGTGTAAAAGAATGAAAAAAATGATTATTTTTTGACTCAAGTGAAAAACTGGCCTAATATTTGATACTCAGTGTAGTACAACTCTGAATCACACTATATTAGGTCACCTACTCTCCCACTTAGAATAAGGAGAGAATAAAATAATTAGGAAAAAATAAAGTAGAAAAAATCATAATTATATATCTACTCACAGGAGATTTAAGATTATCTTCTTCCACTTAAGTAATAAAGGAGGAAGAGGAACCCCAACACAATTCCACGATCCTTACATAGCAATTGAATATATACCATGTGCCAAGAGAATCAAAATATGATCCCTATCAGCTGGAAAAAACTCCTGTAGTTCTTTTTTGCAGTGATTTCTACCAAGGTTGGCCCAGGATAGCTGTGACTTCTAAAAGACTGCAGATGTGGATCTACCTATCCTTTGCTATTTGCAGATACCCCAAAACTGGAGACCCATCTTGGATGTTTCTGATGAGTGCATTGCAATGTAATTCACAGCTGCATATTCTCAATGTTGTCACATCTCTGTCTCACCATGGACATAGGCCTTAGCATACTCTACATGCTAGAAGAATGACAGATATAAATATCAAGGATCACAACACAATGTGAAGAGTGCCACAGTGGAGGTATATACAAAACATAATCATTTAGCAGGGCAGAGAAAAATCAACTTCCTTGGGAGTTAGGAAGCCTCTCCAGAAGGATTGGCCTTTGAGCTTGTCATGTAAACCAAAAGCAGGAGGTAAAGGGATATTAAAAGTGCATGCAAAAGTTTAGGGAATGAAAGGGAGAAGTATATGTAGCCAGGGCATGGAGTGAGAGTTTGTAGAAGACAAAAATAGAAGGTTTGAGTGAGATGCTGAAGGGCCTTTCATCTTATGTTAATATAATTGCATATTTTGTTCATTGCCAGTAATAGAGGAGGATGGTTTGTAAAGGCCAAGCTAATTATAGCTGTTTTGACACAGAGGATTTTTTTCACATGTCAAAATGTAAAAGCTATTAACTTTTATAACCAAATAATATGGGCAAGAGATATCACTGGCTCTTACTCTCATTCTGACTTCTATCCCCAGGGTATGTTGGAAATGCAATGAGCCTTAGAGATGGAATGAGGGAGGCAGTAGAGTTTAAGAGTAAGTGTGAAGCTCAGGGATGACGTAGGATGTCTGTTCTGCACATTACTGTTTAAAGAGAAAGAAATGTAAGAAATCAAAACAGCCTGAATTCTAATGGTGTGGATTATTTTGGGGGCCATGTCAAGTGTCCCTGAGTAAAAATGTTAAGTGCCCTGTGCTAAAACAGCTTTAACTAACCATTCTGTGCCTTGCAGGAAATATGGAAAATTGTTTTTTAAATAAGAGGATTTTGTAACCGAAGTACAGAAATATAATGGTTTGCCTGTAATTAGAGAAGCATTTTTAAAATAAACTAAGACCAATATGTTGAAATCAATGGGATCCAGAGCCTAGATGGTTACATATGTAATTGATAAGTGAATAGCTGAAAATACAAAATAATTTTCTAATAGTTAAGACTGCTTTAGGAGATAGTGGGTCCCAAGAATGAAATTATTCAAATATAGGCATAGAAGATGTTGTAAAAAATAATTCCAGTAGCATATGAGTTGTTAATCATTTATGGTTTCTTCTAAACCCTAGGTTCAACAATTTTTATAAACATTGCCTCAACTCAAATTTCTAAGTATTTTAGGAGATTCCAACTAAGTGAAACATGGCCCTTTGTAGAACATAGATTTCATGATAATGCCAAGATACAGATTAACAAAACTCTACTACCCAAAGTTCACTTAACATTTGTTTAAATGGTGTTTATTAGGTACCTAGTCTGTGCCAGGCATTGTTTATCAGTACTGTTGATAGTTTTTGGACTAAAATCAATAAAATTCCACATAGAAAATATATTTTATTGAAATACAAATAAATAAATGTAAAAATGCCAGGTTCTAATGAGTTCTATATAAAACAAAAAAAGCAGAGAGAATTACAAAGTGATGGAGGATAATGACTTTTAATACAGTAAAATAATTATTTGAGGAAGAAGATATCTGAGGAAAGATCTGAGTGAAGCAATGGAGCAGACAAAGAGAAGATGTGAAGGAAAAGCTCTCCAGGCAAAAGGAAGAGATAATAATGGAAGCTCTGAAGAAGCAAACAACTTTATATGGTTAAAGAGCAACAAAAACACCAGTGTGGGAAAAGCAGAATGATTTAGGGGAAAGTTACAGGAGAAAAATTAAAAAGGACATGGGGCAAGATGATCTAGGGCCTTAAAAAGCACAGGAAGGAGGCTGGCTTTTAATCTAATTGTATAGAGAAGTCTTTCAAGTCTTTGAACAGGGAAATGATATAATTTTTTTTTTTAAGATTTTATTTATTTGAGAGAGAGACAGAAATAGAGATAGAGAGAAAGCGAGCAAGAGCAGGGAAGGGAGGAAGAAGCAGTCTCCCCACTGAGCAGGGAGCCCGATGTGGGGCTTGATCCCAGGGCTCTGGGATCATGACCTGAGCCGAAGGCAGATGCTTAACCAACTGAGCCACCCATGCACCCTGGGAAATGATATAATCTTAACTGTATTTTAAAAAATTGTAGCTGGTATGTGAGAAACAGACTCTAAGGGGATAAAAGTACACATGAGGGAATAGTACTCCACACAAGAGGATAATGGCTTGTACTTAGGGCGATAGCAGTGTTTAATATTTGATTTGTATTTTGAAGGTAGCTCTTTCAGGAATTTTTAGTCTGGATAGGATGTGGAGTCATGGGAAAGAGAAATCAAGAACCAATCATGGATTTTCTTGGTAGAAATATTTACTAAATGAAACTACCACATAAAGGTTTTTTTTTTTGCTTATTTGGCAAGTGCAGCATAATGAACATTATTTTTTACATCTGTTAATTTTGCAAAGCTTATTAGACATCAAATGGAAATGTTGAGAAAGTAATTGACTATTATTCTGGATCTCAGGACAGAAATCAGGGCTATCATTGTTAATCCTGGAGTCTTTATCATGTGGATTCTACTCAAACCACGAGACTTGATGGGATTATCTGGAGTGGCAATTTGGGAATAGGACAGAGAATCAGGACTGAATTCTGGGGGAGAAAAACACTAGCAATGAAGCCAATAAGTTAAAAGAAAATTGAAAAGTATTTATGGTATCTTGAAAGCCAACTGAGGAAATGAGAGGGCATTATGTCAACTCATACAGAAATATCAAGAAATATGATTAACTTTTCTGACTTGACTGTTCTAACATTTCAGCCAGAAAACACCTACACACAATTTGACATGTTCACATTGTTCAACATTACAAAAGGACTCAATCTATTAACAATACAACTTGTAAAATCTCAGTGTCCATTCCTCAAAGCTCCGGGTTTTAATTGTTCAGACTCCCTGCTTTTGTTCATCTCCTAGATCCAAAATCTCAAAATTCACAAGTGTTTTATTTTAAGCATCTGTAAAACACTTCTCCTAGTTGGCCTCTTCCCAAAACTCATTTATGTTTGAACAAAAGAAAACCCTATATTCAAATACTACAGAATAAAACTGAGTCCTACCAGATGTGAATCTACAATGAAATGTTTGAAAATTGGTTTGAGCCATATTATTAAGGGCTTTAAATTTCAGGATGAGTTTTCGGAAATGTTTGTTTTCTATGCAATCTGAGCTTCAGAGAAATTATTCTGGCTATAAAATGAAAGTGAATTCAAACAAGATGACATCAGAGACCAGGTAGAAGCTTATCTGATTATTCTGCATTTAAAAAACTGAAAACCTGGTTTGGATTTGAAGAGAATGCTTAGTATACAGAAGAAGATATGCAAGGAAGAATTTAAGACTATGATTCAGTAGGGTGTTTGGAAAAACAGAAATATAATGGAGACTTTCAGGCAGGGAAAGAGTAGTTGAAATATTGAGAAGAGTAAAAAGAAAGGAGAGGACAGGAAAAGGAAAGGAAGTTGGATATCAAGTTTGATAATGTCTACATTTAGGGGTTAGAGAAGAAAAAGAAGTTATTTAAAAGACTGAGAAAAATGGAAACAGGAATCATGACAGGGAAATCTGGTTTTATGTTAAAGAATGCAAATCTTTCCATTTAATTGTTTGGGGACCAAAGGAAAGCTTAGGCATATTTGTAGCCTATAATAAGGTGACCCTGAAACTTACTGTCCAAATTGGGACACTAATAGAAGAAGATACCAAACAATAGCCATGCTAATTGATTTATAACAACTAGAGAAGAAAAAAAATTGTCCTTGAAATGCTGGAAATACAGGCACTCTGGATAAGAGGAGTGAGTTGGGGAACAATTATAGACTATAGAGTTGCTAATAGAGTCAAAACTTTAACTCAGAGGGAAGAGAAAATAAAATTAAGAACACAAGCAGGGTAGTTAGTTTTGATAAAGGGGAGTGTTCTTCCTAATTATAAAGCACAATTAAAGTAGGAACACAATGTCCCAGAGGCATTGATAAATGGAAAAGAGGGCTTTGAAAGACTTCCCTTTATAGAGCTTCAATCATTTCAGTAAAGTAGACTAGAAGGTCAACTCATGAGAGTGAAAGATGGTGCTGGAGATTTGAAGACATCAGAAAGTTCTTCAAACGACCACTCTTGGAAACGGTGCAGGAAGTCATTATACATTAGATTGACATGTTACTGAGCATGCCTGAGGTCCCATTCAGATTTTTGACTCTTCAGAAAGTTAAATAAATTCCACAGTAATTCTAGTATCTGATGATTATTGACTCTGCTCTACTCTAAGTGCTTTACCTGAGTAATTTCATTTTAATTTCAAAACAACCTTATGAAATAGATGTTACCATTATCTCCATTTTACAAATGAGGATACTGAGGTTAAAATAGTAACCCATCAAAGGTCACACAACTAGGATGTAAAGTCCTGATTCAAATTTGGCCAATCTGTCTTCAGAGCCCAAGTTCTTGAGTACTGAGCACACTGCCTCTCAAGTTTAATGTTAACATTGAGCTTATCATACAGATTTTAGAGTGGTATTCATTCTTTGAAATAAAAGGGTTTCATGGATTATACACATATCTAAGCAAAGCCAAATGGAAAGCATTGCCCATGGTAAGTGTCTCTTCATTGACTGCACTTGTTGAGGCTTCCACCATGATCTGAAATGATGCCGTCATTTGATGCCAAGTGGGATGTAGTCAGTCTGTCACAGGAAGGTTTATACTATGCTGGCCTATAGTTCTACAGATGAAAAGATGATTTTAGTCTGTAGGGTATCATTTACTAGCATGGTATTTTTAGCACTTCAAAGAATATCAGTCAGAAATCCCTGAAAGCTGAAATGTTCTTTCCTGAAGTGAGCAAGCTGGTACAATAATTCTTAAATCCTTTGTTGTTGTGGAGGAAATTTCTATGGATTTCATCATAAAAATATTTAATACTACAGCTAGCAAAAAACCCTATCAATCTAAGATCTAACATTAGTTTTTTTACGGTTTGGTTGCTAGGTAATAAATGCACACGGAAAAAATGCAGTTTGAGGGGAAAAAAATGCCTCAATAAAGAGAATTCCCCTAAGGTTTGGGATGACAATCTCAACTAATATTTTACATTAAAAAAATCAGATATAGAAGTTCCTAAGAAAATTACAAAGTTCACCACAGCTTTACAAAAAAGGTAATTTTTTAGCATCTTTACATTTCTTTATTCCAGTCCCTTGTATAGTGCTTGACTTACACTGTTTTCAGTAAATAAATATTGGATAATTAGATCTCTTTCCATTCTATAAATTCTAAACTGTATATGAGCTACTAAATGAACATGATTTTTGTTATGATATTACCTTCTTTTGAAAAATCTTTTTTCCCCACTAAAATAGATTTATGCACAGCTGATAAGATTATATGTATTTATTTGACATGTCCATCTGAAAGTGTTGGATTTCCATATAGTTACTGTGATTCAGTCATCAAATGGTCAAGCTGACTTTGATACATATTAATTACTTTCTAGAAAAATACCTCAAGGCCAAACTTCAAATTTTAAAACATTTCCATCATTTATAGAATTCAAAAGGTCATTCATAAAATGTGGTATAAAGAACAGGAATTGTGAAATCCAGTACAGTTGTCTGGAGGCAACAAAATGAAAGAATGGGGTAGGCATGGAGTTTCAGTGGGAAATTGTAAGCAAGTCTGTCAAAAGAGAGTGGCTATTGTTACTCTTGCCACAGACCTTTGCCACAAGTGATTGTTTTAAAGGGATTCAGTAACATTTAAAACACTGTGCAAGAAAGAAAACACCCTTGGGGAATCTATATCCTGGGCTGACAGTTAGTTGCTTCTAAGCATAGAGTTCAGAGTCCCTCTCAACTGGGTTACAGTCTTGGCAGAGAAGGTGTTGAACCTTACTCCCAAGTTTGTTATGCCTATTTACATAGGTTGAATCAAGTCCTGTTTTCATAAAATGTTTTATAAGTCTCCTCATTTGCTAATTACTGTACTTAAGTTACAACCTAAAGCCTCTGAAGTGCTTTAGGTTGTATAAAGCATATGTATGTATATGCATAAAGACTGAAGTAGAGTTCAATGATGAAAGTTACCACAGTCTTTCTTCTTTAAAACAAACAAAAAGCCCAACAAGCAACAACAAAAACCAAACAACAGTAATAACAAAAAAACACAATTAATGCTGGCATACTTCAGAGTTAAAGTTCTTTTCTGACATCGCAGTATCTTTGGTTAATTAGTGTATTCTGTAACCAGTATAAAAAATAAAGACCATATGCAGCCTGCAATGACAATCTTATTGGATTACTATTCAATTTCATTTTTGCAGGTGGCCAGATGTCCAACTATTACAATTGCCAGGATTTTAATGTTAAAGACTCATTTACCTAAAGCCCATGGTCTCTTAAGGCACTGTTAATTTTGGGAAGATCTAAAATAATGTTTTCAAATGAGTAAAATGAATGGTCTTATACTTAGGTGTAACATAAATTGAGAATGTTAAAAACTAATTCTGCAAATGCTCTAAGAAATATTAAAAGATTATTATTATTAAAAGTAATGGTTGCTTAAGAAAATGAAAAGACAAGCCAAATACAGGGAGGAAATCCACAGAACACATACTAGATAAAGGACTTATATCCATAATATATAAAGAACTCTTAAAATTAAACAAAAGAAAACAATTACCCAATTAAAAAAATGGGCAAAAGACATGAGCAGAGACCTTACCAACAAAGATACACAGATGGCAAGTAAATACTTGAAAAGATGCTCAGCATCATAGCTCGTTACAGAATTACAAATTAAAACAACAAGATACCTACGAAGATGGCAAAAATCCAAAACACTGATAATATCATATGCTGCTGGAGATATAGGGCAACAGGAATTTTTATTCCTGGATGGCAAGAATGCAAAATGGTAGAGCTACTCTGGAACATAGTTTGGCGGTTTCTTACAAAACTGAACATACTTATACAAAATGACACATCCATTAGGATCATTGGCATTTACACAAATAAGTTGAAAAGTTATAATCACACAAAAACCTGCACATGAATGTTTATAACAGTTTTATTCACAATGGCCAAAACTTGGAAGCAAACAAAATGTCTTTCAATAGGTGAATGGACAAACAAAGCATGGCATATTCATACAATGGAATATTATTCAGTAATAAAAAGAAATGAGTTATTAGGTTACAAAAAAGACATAAAGAAATATATATATATATATAGTTTATATGAAACTTCTTCTGAATGAAAGAAGCCGATCTGAAAAGACTACACATTGTTTGATTCCAACTATATAACATTCTGGAAAAGGCAAAACTATGGAGACTTAGTTGCTTCTAAGCATGGAGTTCAGAGTCCCTCTAAACTGGGGTTACAGTCTTATAAACTTGTAAAAAGTTCAGTGGTTTGTCGGGGGGGGGGAGAGAGGGATGAATAGGCAGAGCATTTTCAAGGCAATGAAACTGTTCTGTACAATACTATAGTTGTGGATACATTTCATTATGTATTTGCCATTTGCCAAAATTTTACAGAATGCACAACACAAGGAGTGAACCCCAACGGACTTTAGTTAATAGTAATATATAAGTATGTGGACTCATCAATTGTAACAAATGTAGCATACTAAGGCAAGATGTTAATAACTGGGGGAGTTGGGAAGAGGATGAAGGGTATAAGGGAATTCTTTGCACTTTTTGCTCAATTTTTAAATAAATCTATAATTGCTTAAAAACAATAAAGGCTGTCAGTTTTTAAAAAGTGGACATTCAAGCAAAAACTTCAATTTAGGGAGGATACTCTGATACTGTACAAATTTCTCATATACTAAGGACAACTTATTTTATTTTTTTAAGATTTTGAGAGAGAAAGAGCACCCACACAAGAGACACCATGAGGCAGGGGAGGAGCATAGGGAGAAGCAGGTTCCCCATTGAGCAGGGAGCCTGACTTGGGGCTAGGTCCCAGGACCCTGGGATCATGACCTGAGCTGAAGGCAGACACTTAACCAACTGAGCCACCGAGACACCTAACTGTTTTCACATAAAGAAAATTGTTTTCTCAACCAAGAAAATGTATTTTCATAAAGCTGAGCCATATTAACCAACTGCATGAAGTAAACAATAATCATGTCTTGTGTTGAAATAACACCTGGATTTCAGAAAGTAAAATGTATTTGCCTATAATTTATTGAAGTATTTCTTTTATAGCCTGGAGTAACTAATTGGAAAAATACAACACTAACTCATTGTGACTAATTATAAATATATGAATATTTTTTATTGATTGAACTTTGTTTCTCAAGAATATTAATATTTATAACAATTTTTACAGGTAGGTTTCTGAGAGGAGAAAACCTTATTTTTAGTTGGCACATAAAACAATTTCTATTTTTACTGTCTTTTCATATGATGTTGGAAAACTCATTTACTATTAAATGGATTTACTTTTAAATTAAAATTAATAAAAATAAAACATAAGCATACTGAAATTTGTTTGTAATATTGATAGTACACATAACCTGATAGATAATATAGAGTTAGGTACATATTCAACTGACATATATGTGTATACATATACAAAAAATAGATGTGCAATGGGGCACCTGGCTGGCGCAGTTGGTTAAGTAGCTGACCCTTGGTTTCAGCTCAGGTAATGATCGCAGGTAATGATCGCAGGGTCCTAGGATCAAGCCCTATGTCTGGCTCTGCACTCAGCCTGGCGTCTGCTTAAGACTCTCTTCTCCCTCTCCCCCCTCCCCCTACGCACTCTGGCTCACACGCATTCTCTCTCTCTCTCTCTCTCTCAAATAAAAATATAAAATCTTTAAAAACAAATAGAGATATAGTAATGTTCAGAAACACAGCTAATTGTTTTCTTCATTTCTAAGACACTCCACTTTGATATTTTAATTTCTTTAAAATTGGGAGGGGTCTTTAACTTAACATCAACTTAAATGAATTTTAATCATCACACTGTTAAAAGATAGCAAGCGTGTGATATTTTGGACTTTAGTTCAGTTTAATGGGGACACTTTTGATAATATAAATTTCCATTTCTATTTTTAAAAGGTGCGACATGAATATTCAGGTAGGAAAGAATATTGTGTTTCACTTATGAATTTTAGTGGGTCTACTGAGAGAATGGAGAGAGGGAGTCCAAGGACATGAAGAGTGTTTCCCCAATTTAGCTCATCATCTGGATGCTACTTTTTTTTTCTGTGCATTATTGCTGTATATAAAGTGCTATATCAGGTCTTAAGTTTTAAAGGAAATAGGAGCCTGGATTCAAGTTTTAAAGAAACTTAGTTTATTGACAAAGATAGATCATAGAACTTGTTATGTAACATTTGACAACTTCAACAGAATCCTGAGTCTTTCCATATTATATGACTGCTAAATTTTTTATTTATTTTGATTGTAGCTTGGTGGTTTTAATCTAGGGATATATGGTAGAGGAAAGACTATAAAACAAAAATTTAAGGATTAGAGAGATGGAATTTTGATTTGAGGAGGATATAAGTTGTTTCAGGTTGAACAAATGGCTTATATGAGATATAGTTAACAGATTGCTAACCTCTAGTCCTCAACAGTGAGACACTTCATTAACCTATTTACTGAATGCCAAAAAAAAAAAAAAGGAAGGTGTGTCTATGTAGGTCATAGGTTAAATATTTGAACTATAATAGCTTCTCTTATCAGGAAACCAAGGATTTTCCTAGTACATCCATAGTCCCTAAACAGGCTTACTTATTCACAATGAAATATCTTAAAAATTAGCGGTATGATACTTAGTCTTTTTCCTCTATTACCAGCCATTCAAAATATGTCAGCATATTAAATTATTTTTATTATTATTTTCATTTAACACTTAACACTTGATGATTTGCATCTAGTACTTTAGGCAAAAAAACAAAACAAAACAAAAACAAAAAAAACTCCACCCTAGTAATATTTTCAAATAACGGATAGAATTTTTTTTTTTCAAAGGAAATATTCTTTGAAGTGTATGAGTTGTAGCCATATTCAAAAGCAGTACAATATTTTAACATGCAATACATTTGGAAAGGATTATTTTCTTTGTCACAAACTCAAACCAAATGATGTGGTTCAAATCCTGACTCTATTACCTATAGAGTGATGGCTTAGGCAGAAACAGCCTTTCCCTGTCTCAGCTCACACTCTGTAAAATGGAGATAGTATCAAATTAAATGAGAAAATCTTTGTAAGGTTCCTGGGCCAGGCTATGTGGCAGAAACAAATAAAATTTTAAAACAAATCAAAAAATGGGCACTAATACACACAAATACCTGAATGAAGAAAAATATTACAATGGTATTTAAATGAAACAAAAGTATATTTTAATACTTCAATATTCATATGCTTCCTAAAATAAAATTTAATCTGTACTAGGTAAAATAATTATATATATAAACTCTCAGACAAATAAGGAGAAAGATTATAGGAATTAAGATTAGTCAGGGAAGTAGTGATCAGCATTAAGATTCAGGATTGCATTTTTCCTTTGATTAATGAGTTCTGTGTGGGTCTGATTCCATCAACTGTGATGGAACTTGGGAGGGGCACTAGGAGAATCAAAGACATGGAGTACTAAAAGGTTTTTATAATCTATACTCTAGAGTATCAGTAGCATGCTAGTGAGACTACACTGTAATTTTGGTTTTACCTTGATAATATAAGCTAAGAAGTTAGCATATCTAGGTTCTCTAGGTCATGCAATGGTGCTTACCTCCATGTGCTCAGACACTCTTAATATTAAGAAAATAGCATATTAAAGCTTTCAAATGCCAATGAGATACAAAATGATTTATGCACGGGTTTGAAACTCCTTGTGTTTTTACAAACCAACCAACCATACTTACATGAATCTGATAAATTTGGAAGAAAAATTTGCATTATATCTATTTCCAAATAGTGTAATTTGACAGTTATTTTTCTATTTCAGAGATATAGACCCTTTTCCTTAGCTAATTAAGGAAGATAGAAAGTCTCTGCTCAGGCCTTGGAATAATCAGGTTTTCTTTGAATTAAGAGGGAGAAGAAATAGTTTTAGCAAAAAATCAGTGTGTCTCTTCCTTATGAGGGATACAATACAGGTACCTTTCCATGCCCAAGATAAAATTCCTCTAGAGCACTGAGGCCAGATAGATCTTTATTGAACAAAATGCCATAGATTAATTTAGTTTCCTCTTCCCATGTCTACTCAATTGGGCTGCCTAGCACTTGGGAGCAAGTAGGTACTATTTAGATTTGCTTGACATCCATGTGCATTATGTGAAGCAGTCATCTACTTTATAACTACATAAAACAGTACATGGATTTCATGATGCAGAAAAGCAGTAGTTTATTCCTCATTTTCCATCATGTAAATTTTTACTCAATAGATTTGCACGAATAGTCACCCTCCCTTTAAAATACAAGTGGAAAATGTCATCATTATATACTTTCCTCTTTCTAAGGCTTTCTTTGTCAGAAGCAAACACTTAAAGGAGAAAAGACAGAAGAACATTCTTTAGGGTAAAATTGCCAGCCAGCACTGCAGCTAATTTTAAATGTTGCAGGAGTAAGGTTTAGAGCAGGAATAGAAGAAACAGGTATAGTTTGAAAATACACTCTTTGTATTCATTAAAAAAGTAGAGAAAAATATTCCTCCTCCCTACAAACTAAGAATTGTATATAAAACAGTTGGATTATTCTCAACCCATAAATTTAATACATTCAAATCAAAGTAAAACTTCATGAAAGAATCAGAATATACTTTCCTCATAAGCCATAAATAGAAATAATCTGCATTATAACAAAATATGAATGAAAAGCCAATTGTCATATATATTAACAGAAATGCATTTTTACTTTTAGTGTTAATTCTAATTACTACTTTAAATCATATTATTTAATCATTGGAGTCAACAGTATGAGAATAAATCTGATTTTCAGAAGTATGTCAGAATTTCATACTTTCATTTCTTAGTAGGAAGAAATCACACAATACCTATAGTAAAGATAAAAATTCTTAAAATCTGTGACTGCTGAAAGTGGAATATATTTTGAAGATACATATCAAATATAAAAGTTTGAGTTTTACATATCAACATAGTATGTGATCAGTCCCAAATGATCCAACAACAACAAAAATGTGTGTTTAGAGGATACATAAGATAGAATGATTTCAAAAAGCTGAGGTTTTCAAAGACAACCTCATAAAAAAACTTGTGCTAACCTTGAAGAATAGGTAGGATATAAAGAAAATAAAAAAGGGACATTCAAAGAAAAAAACATGTTAACAGGCTGTAGGAGTTTCTCAACCTTGGCACTATTGGGGCACCTGGGTGGCTCAGTTAAGTGTCTGCCTTTGGCTCAGGTCATGATCCCGGGGTCCTGGGATCAAGGCCCACGTCGGGCTCCCTGCTCCGCGGGGAGCCTGCTTCTCCCTCTCCCGCTCCCCCTGCTCGTGTGCCCTCTCTCGCTGTGTTTCTCTCTGTCAAATAAATAAAATCTTAAAAAAAAACAAAAACCTTGGCACTATTGATCATTAGGACTGGATAATTTCTTATTATGGGCAGCTATCCTGTATGTTATAGAATGTCTAGCTGCATTCCTGTACTCTGCCTACTAGGTGCTCATAACACACTTCACTCCCTGTAGTGACAACAAAAACTGCCTTCAGATGTTGCTAAATGTCCCTGGGGGAGAGGACAATCACCCCTACTTGAGAACCCCTAAGTAATGGAGATGCAGAGTTATATAATGGGATAAAGGATAAGGAAACAGATATTGATGTGCCAAGTTTAAGATAAAGTCATGGAGGGCCTACAAAATCAGGCTAAGGAGTTTTCAAATCTTATAAACACTGGAAAACTCTGAAGGTTTATAAGTAATAAAATAATATAATGGATGTTAATCTTTAAGAATATATGGGTGTATAATGTCATATTGTAGGAAAAATAGAACAGGCAGAGAGACCAGTGAACATGCCAGTTATCCTGATGTGGATTAACAAAAACAGAAATTAAGATGATAGCCATAAAAAAAATAATAAAGGTGGGAATGAGGAAGCTTCACAATAAACACTGCAGGGAACAAATGATATAGACTATGTCCTACTCAGCTTACCAAAGTAGTGGATCCTCATTATTGAAAGTTGAAATAGCATATTATAGAAAAGCCTGGAATTCTATTCTAGATATGTTTGTACCTCCAAGTCATGTGTAACTTTCACTATATAGGTGGCTTCTCCCAAGGATTACCACTCATGAGTGAAGTTACAAGTTTTACTGAGAGACTTTCTAGCTTCAAAATCTTATGAAACACACACAATTCCAGATTTGGGGTTTGATGAAGTAAATATAACGCAGTAATTTCAATAAAGCAGAGTCAGTTATTTTCTGAGGAAAACATTATTTTTTCATTTTCAAGGCTTGAGCTCACATGAAGACTCATAACTTGACTAAGAATCAGCTAAGTGGGGGCACCTGGGTGGCTCAGTCCTTTAAGCATCTGCCTTTGGCTCAGGTCATGATCCCAGGGTCCTGGGATCAAGCCCTGCATCGGGCTCCCTGCTCCACGGGAAGCCTGCTTCTCCCTCTCCCACTCTCCCTGCTTGTGTTCCCTCTCTCACTCTGTCTCTCTCTGTCAAATAAATAAATGAAATCTTAAAAAAAAATAATAATAATCAGCTAAGTGAGCAGGATTAGGTATATTGGCAGTAACACAGTGCAATGTTTCTGCACTAATATCCTTAGCCTGCTGTAACAAAATACAACAGGCTGGTTGACTTAGTAACAGAAATTTATTTTCTCACATTTTGGAGGCTACAAGTTTAAGATCAAGGTTCAGGCTGATTTAGTTTTTGGAAAAGGCTCTCTCTCTAGTTTGCAGAAGGCTACCTTCTCAGTATGTCTTCACATGACTTTTACTCAGTTCATGTGTGGAAAGAGAGTGAGCTCACTGGTCTCTCTCTTATAAAGACACTAATCCTATTGGATCATGGCTTCACCCTTATGATTTCATTTAATCCCAAGTACTTTTTTAGAGGCTCAATCTCAAAATAAAACCACATTAAACGTTAGAGCTTCAACATATGAATTGGGGGTAGGGAGTAGGCACATTAAGTCATTAGTCAATTAAGTCAATAACGGTTTCTATCACTGGATCAGGGCTTAAGACCCTCCATGACATTACTGAACAAGAAAATTAAGATCTCAATAGATAATATAAAGTGTATAAAAACATAAATCTCACACCATATAAAAAATGAACTCAAAATGGATTAAAGACCTAAATGTAAGAGTTAAAAGTACAAAACACTTAGAAGAAAATGTAGGCATAAATCATCAACACGTTGGAAGAGGCAAGTATATTTTTCTTTTATATAACACTGAAAGCACAAGCCAAAGAAAAATTTTATAAATTGAACTCCATCAAAATTTAAAATTTTGTGCTTCAAAAAAACAGTATAAGAAACTGAAAAGCAACTGACAATATGGGAGAGTATATAAACAGCTTTTACAAATGACATATAAAGAAAACCCATTTTTTTAATAGGCAAAGGATTTGAATGAATTTTTCTCTAGAAAGGTATACAAATGGTCAATAAGCATATGAACATATGTTCAACATCATTAGCCACTAGGGAAATGCAAATAAAAATCCTAATGAGATAACATTTTGTGCCCACTAGGATGGCTGGAATCAAAAAGAGAAACAATAACAAGTGTTGAAAAGGATGTAGAGAAATTGGAACCCTCAAACTAGTTTGGCAGTTCCTTAAACAATTAAACATAGAGTTACCATATGGCCTAGCATTCTCATTCTCAGATATGCATCATGATAATTAAAAACATATGTCTACTAAAAACATGTACATTAATGTTCTTAGCAGTATTATTGATAAAAATCATAATGATAGTTCCAGTCCAAGATGGAAACATAGGAAGATCCTAAACTCACCTCCTCCATGGAACACATGAAATTATTCCTATTTATTGAACATTTCCTCTTGAAGAACTGAGGGCCAACTGAACAGCTTCTGAACAACCAAAGACAGAATGGCAAAAGAGAATAGCAAAAGAGATGGAGACATGATAACAAAGAGAATCCCCACCCCTGGGACAGGGGCTGGTGTGGGCTTGTAGATCCTGTTTTGCTGAGATCAGAGGGACTAGAGAATGACATGGTTTATGACCCTACTCTACCTTAAAAGTCTAAACTAGGGCAGGTTCTGGACATCACAACTGGCATGTCTAGTCGTCATAGCAAGTTTGCAACCTCAGCAAGCTCATACCAGCCATTGTGGTGCTGGGGCACAAAAAAAATAAGCCTTTTTAAAAATTTAATTTTAAACATTTTTCATTTTTTATCTTTTGTTTTTACTTTTGTTCTTTTTGTTTTTCCTTCTGTTTTCTCTTTTATTTAATTTTTTAAAATTCTTATCTTTTTTCTTTTTTCTATCAAAAGCCATGGTTTAAAAGAGTAACTAGCATATGCAGCCACAGTTCCAGCCAGCAGGCAAAAGTCACCAGCCACAGTCTACATGGGGGACACCAAACACAACACCACTCCTTCAAATTTAAAAGTAGCTGTTCTGCCTAATCTATATAAACACACAAAGTCAAGAAAAATCAGGAGACAGAGGAATATGCTCCAAAATAAAGAAGAAATACCCTCAAAAAAAAAAAAAAAAGAAACAGATAAGCAATATACCTGATAAAGAATTTAAAATAATAATCATAAAGATACTCACTGGGCTGGAGAAAAGAGAACTCAGTGAGAACTTCAATAAAGAGATAGGAAATTTTTCTTAAAAAAAAGAAAATTGAAGAATACAATAACTGAAATTACACACACACACACACACACATACACGAGGGAATCAACAGATTCGAGGATACAGAGAACATATCAGTGAACTGGAAGACAGGCTAATGGAAAGCACACAAACTGAACAGCAAAAGAAAATTTTTAAAAAATGAGGATAGGATAAGAGCACTCTTGGATAACATCAAGCAAATATTCACATTATAATTGTCCCAGAAGAAGTGAGAAAGTTGTAGAAACTTAGTTCAGGAAATAAAAACTAAAACCTTCCCTAACCTAGGGAAGGAAATAGACATCCACGTCGAAAAAGCATGGAGAGTTCCAAATAAGATGAACCTATGGAGGTCCACACCATGGTATCTAATAATTAAAATGTCAAAGTTTAAATATAAAGAGAATCTTAAAATAGCAAGTGAGAAACAAAAAGTTACCTATAAGCCTCAGTGCATTTATGAAGATTGAAATCATACCACGCATCTTTTCCAATCACACTGAAACTAGAAATAAATCACAAGAAAAGAACTGGAAAAAACACAAGCATATGGAAACTAAACAACATGACACTAAACAACCAATGGGTCAATGAAACAATCTAAGAAATAAAAAATACATGGAGACAAATGGAAATGAGAACACAATGATCCAAAATCTTTGGGACACCGTGAAATCAGTTATAAGAGGGGAGTATGTAGCAATACATGCCAACCTCAAGAAACACACACAAAAAAACTCAATCTAACCTTATACCTAAAGGAATTAGAAAAAGTCAAACAAAGCTCAAAGTGAGTAGAAGAAAGAAAATAATAAAGGTCAGAGCTGAAATAAATGACAGAAACAAAAGCAAAACAATAGAAAAAATTAATGAAACCAAGAGCTGGTTTTCAAAAAGATAAACAAAATTGACAAATCCTTAGCCAGACTCATAAGGTCAAAAGAAAAAGGGTCCCAAAAAATAAAATCAGAAACAAGAGAAGTAACATCTGACACTACAAAGAATAAGAGAATACTATGAAAAATTATACGCCAACAAGTTGGATAATCAGAAGAGTTAATACAAATTTGCCTTCAAACTATTACAAAAAAAATAAAAGGGGAAGAAAAGCTTCCAAATACTTTTTAAGAGGCCAGCATTTCCCTGATACCAAACCAGACAAAGACACCATACAAAAAGAAAACTACAGGCCAATATCCCTGATGAACCACAGATGCAAAATCCTCAACAAAATATTAGCAAACCACATACAAAAATACATTAAAAAGACCATTCACCACAGTCATGTAGGATTTATTCCAGGAAAGCAAGGGTGGTTCAATATTCACAAATAAATTGACATCATAAGACAGATTAATGAAACAAAGGATAAATTTCATATGACCATCTCAGATGCAGAGAAAGCATTTGACAGATTCAAAATCCATTCATGATAAAAACTCTCAACCAAGTACGTTTAGAGGGAACATACGTCAACATAATAAAGATGGTGTATGAAAACCCCACAGCTAACATCATCCTTAATGGGGAAAAACTGAGAACTTTTCCTCTAAAATCAGGGAAGTCCATTCTCACCACTTTTATTCAACACAGCCCTGGAAGACCTAGCCACAGCAATAAAACAAGAATAAGAAATAACAGGCATCCATATTGGTAAAGAAGACATTAAACTGTCACTATTTGCAGATGAAATACTATACATAGAAAATCCTAAATCCACCAAAAACATCCATATTGGTAAAGAAGACATTAAACTGTCACTATTTGCAGATGAAATACTATACATAGAAAATCCTAAATCCACCAAAAACTATTAGAAGTAAAAATGAATTAAGTTGCAAAAACAAAATGAATACCCTGAAATTGGTAACATTTCTATACACTAATAACAAAGTAGCAGAAAGATAACTTAAAAAAAAAACAAAACATTTACAGCTGCACACACAAAAATAAAATACCTAATAAATTTAACCAAAGACATGAAAGCCTATACTCTGGAAACTATAAAACACTAGTAAAAGATGTTGATGATGACACAAATAAAAAGATATCCCATGCTCATGGATTAGAATATTGTTAAAATGTCCATATTACTCAAAGAAATCTTCATATTTAATGCAATCGCTATGAAAATTCCAACAACATTTTTCACAAAACTAGAACAAATGATGCCAAAATTTGTATGGAACTACAGAAAATCCCAAATAGCCAAAGCAATCCGGAGAAAGAGGAACAAAGCTGGAGGCATCACAATCCCAGATTTCAAGATATACTACAAAACTAGTAATCAAAACAGTATGGTACTGGCACAAAAGTAGACACATCAATCAATAGAACAGGATAGAGAGGCAAGAAATAAACCCATATTTATATGGTTGATCAATATGACAAAGGAGGCAAGAATATACAGTGAAGAAAAGATGGTCTCTCCAATAAATGGTGCTGGGAAAACAGGAGAGCTACATGTAAAAGAATGAAACTGGACCACTAACACATACATGAAAATAAACTCAAGATGAATTAAAGACATAAATGTGAGATGTGAAACCATTAAAATCCTAGAAGAGAACATAGGCAGTAATTTCTCTGACATCAGTTATCACATTTTTCTAGATATGTCTCCTAAGGCAAGGGAAATAAAAGCAAAAAAAAAAAAATTATTGGGACTAGATCAAAATAAAAAGTTCTATACAGCAAAAAGGAAAAAAAAAAAACCCTCAATAAAACAGACAGCCTACTGAGTGGTAGAAGATGTTTGCAAATGATATATCAGATAAGGTGTTAATATCCAAAATATATAAAGGGCCTCTATAACTCAATTCCAAATAAACCCAAAACCCAACTAAAAAATAGGCACAGGTCCTGAATAGACATTTTACCAAAGAAGACCCAAAGATAGCCAACAGACACATGAAAAGACACTCATCACCAATCATCAGGAAAATGTAAATCAAAACCAAAAAGACATACCATATTAAACCTGTTAGAATAGTTCAAATAAAAAATACAAGAAGTAAAAGTGTTGGTAAAGATGTGGAAAAAAGTGACCCCTCGGGGGAGGAGCAAGATGGCGGAGTGGTAGGAGACCTAAATTTCATCTGGTCCCAGGAATTCAGCTAGAAAGGGATCAAACCATTCTGAACACCTACAAACTCAACAGGAGATCAAAGAAAGGAATAGCAGCAACTCTCTGAACAGAAAAGTGACCACTTTCTGAAAGGTATAGGACGTGCGGAGAACTGATTCCGAGGTGATATTCGGGAAGATAGACCGCGGGGGGAGGGAGCCTCTGTCAGCCACTACTGGCAAGTGATAGAGCACAAAATTGGAACTTTTAGAAGTCTGCTCCACTGAGGGACGTCACTCCAGTGGCTAAGCGGGGGGTGGAATCCTCGCTGGGACAGTGTGGTCTCAGGACCCCCGAGGTCACAGAAAGACTGGGGGTGCCTGAGTGTGGCAGAGCTCCCAGGTATCGGAGTGGGGAGGCCGACTGCGGAGATAAACTGTGATAGTCGGGCCACTGCTCTTCCAGCAGGAACCCAACAAGCGGCAGATCCAGGAAGACTCCCCTTCCTCCCCCAGGAGGAGCAGTGCGGGAGCGAAAGGGAGGAATCTGCTGGGTTTGGAGACTCCACACGGGGTCGGGTGCCAGAGATAGAAATGCTCGGTCAAAGGCTGGGTGAGCACGGAGGGTGGCCGGAGACCGGGGAGATGGGAGTGATTGACTGCTTTTCTCTGGGGGTGCACTGAGAAGTGGGGCCCCGAGTTCTTGACTCCTGCCTGGTGGGGATTGGGAGGCCGCCATTTTCACTCTCGTCCTCCAAAGCTGTAGGGAAAGCTTGCAGAGAACAAAAGCTCCTGAGAGCAAACCCAAGCAGATTACTTAGCCTGGCCCCCAGCAAGGGTGGGGCAATTCCACCTCCGGCAAAGACATTTGAGAACCATGGCAACAGGCCCCTCCCTGAGAAGATCAGCAAGAACAGCTGGCCAAGAACAAGTTTACTGATCAATGAGAACAGCAGAACTCCAACACTAGGGGACTACAGCACATAGAATTCATGGCTTTTTTCCCATGATTCTTTAGTCTTTCAATGTTAATTTTTTAATTTTTTTTCTTTTTCTTTTTTTTTTGAATTTTTCTTTTTCACTTTTTCAACCAACATCGTATCAATCCCTTTTCAAAAAAATCTTTCTTATTTTTCATTTTTAGAGACATAGTCTATCCCTTCATAGTAGTTAACCTTATTTTTGGTGTATATATATATATAAGCTGTTCTCTCTTTAAAATTTTGGGATACAGTTTCTTCTAACAGAACAAAATATATCTTTTTTTTTTTTTTAAAGATTTTATTTATTTATTTGACAGAGAGAGACATAGCGAGAGCAGGAACACAAGCAGGGGGGAGTGGGAGAAGGAGAAGCAGGCTTCCCGCAGAGCAGGGAGCCCGATGTGGGGCTCGATCCCAGGACCCTGGGATCATGACCTGAGCCGAAGGCAGACGCTTAACGACTGAGCCACCCAGGCGCCCCCAAAATATATCTTAAATATCTAGTGTATGGCTTTGTTCTAGTCTCCTGCCTGATCACATTCTCTCCCTTTTTTTTTTTAAATTTATCTTTTTTTTTTCAACCAACTTATCAATTCTTGTATAAAATCTTTTATAATTTTCATCTTTACAGTCATATTCCATTTATTCATTGTATTTACCCTTATTTTTGTACATATATAAGCTTTTCTTTCTTTAAAATTTTGGGAAGCAGTTTCTTCTAACAGACCAAAATACAGCCAAAATGTAGTATGTGGCACTGATCTATTCACCAGCCTGATCATATTTGATCATATTCTTTTTTTTATCTTTTTCTTTTTTTTTTCTTTCCCTTTCTTTTCCCCCAGTTCAGGTCTCTTCTGATTTGTTTAGTGTATATTTCTGAGGTCGTTGTTACCCTGTTGGCATTTTGTTCTCTCATTCATCTATTCTCCTCTGGACAAAATGACAAGATGGAAAAAACCACCTCAAAAAAAAGAACAAGAGGCAGTACTGACTGCCAGGGACCTAATCAATATGGACATAAGAAAGATGTTGGAACTAAAGTTCAGAATGACAACTATAAAGATACTAGCTGGGCTTGAAAAAAGCATGGAAGATATTAGAGAAACCCTTTCTGGAGAAATAAAAGAACTAAAATCTAACCAAGTAGAAATCAAAAGGATATTAATGAGGTGCAATAAAAAATGGAGGCTCTAACTGCTAGAATAAATGAGGCAGAAGAGAGAATGAATGCAAAAATTCTCACCAAAATACTAGCCAATAGGATCCAACAGTACATTAAAAGGATTATTCACCACGACCAAGTGGGATTTATCCCT
>NC_138370.1:110729962-110768420 GCF_054177405.1 Leptonychotes weddellii | reverse complement strand
ACAGACCTGTACCTCTGAAACAAATAATACATTTTATGTTAAAAAAAAGAAGAAGAAGATAGCAAGAAGGGAAAAATGAAGGGGCGGGAAATCGGAGGGGGAGATGAACCATGAGAGACTATGGACTCTGAGAAACAAACTGAGGGTTCTAGAGGGGAGGGGGGTGGGGGGATGGGTTAGCCTGGTGATGGGTATTAAAGAGGGCACGTACTGCATGGAGCACTGGGTGTTATATGCAAACAATGAATCATGGAACACTATATCAAAAAGTAATGATGTAATGTATGGTGATTAACATAACATAATAAAATTTTAAGAAATCAGGCAATTAAAAAAAAAGAAAAAGAAACTGGAACCCTCGTGCACTGTTGGTGGGATTGTTAAATGTTGCAACTGCTATGGAAAACAATATGGAGATGCCTCAAAAACTTAAAAATAGAGCTATCATATGATTAAGCAATTCCACCTCTGGTACACATCCAAAGAATTCAAAACAAAATCTCAAAGAGATATTTGCATTCATCTTCACTGCAACATTATTCACAATAGCCAAGACATAAAAACAACCTAAATAGCCATCAACAGATGAATGGATAAAGAAAATGTGGTATATACATACCATGGGAAAATACTCAGCCTTAAAAAAGAGGAAGGAAATCCTGTCATATGTGACAATATAGATGAACTGGAGGACATTATGCTTAGTGAAATAAGCCAGTCACAAAAGAACACATACTGCTTGATTCCACTTACATAAGGTACTTAAAATAGTCAAATTCATAGAAACATAGTACAATGGTGGCTTCCAGAGGCTATGGAAGGGGGAGAAAGGGGAGTTGCTACTCAATAAATATTAAATTTCAATTATTCAAGGAAAAAAAAAGTGACCCCTCATGCACTGTTGTTGGGCATGTAAATTGATGCAGCCACTATGGAAGACATTATGGAAGATCCTCAAAATATTAAATATATAAATATCATTCGACCCAGTAATCCCAACTACTAGGGATTTACCCAAAGAAAGCAGAAACACTAATTTGAAAAGATTTATGTATCCCTATGTTTACAGCAGCTTTATTTATAATAGCCAAAATATGGAAGCAACCCAAGTGCTAATTAATAGATGAATGGCTAAAGAAGAAGTGGTAGATAAATAGATAGAGAGAGAGAGAGAGAGAGACAGATATATAGAAATCTTGATATTTGTGACAACATCAAATGGACCTAGGGGGTATTATGCTAAGTTAAATAAATCAGGGAAAGACAAGGGCGTCTGGGTGGCTCAGTCGTTAAGCATCTGCCTTCGGCTCAGGTCATGATCCCAGGGTCCTGGGATCGAGTCCCCACATCGGGCTCCCTGCCCCGTGGGAAGCCTGCTTCTCCCTCTCCCACTTCCCCCTGCTTGTGTTCCTGCTCTCGCTGTCTCTCTCTGTCAAATAAATAAATAAAATCTTTAAAAAAATAAATAAATAAATAAATAAATAAATCAGGGAAAGACAAATATCATATAATTTCACTTATATAATCTAAAAAAACAACAGAATAAATGAAGAAAAAAGAAACAAACCAAAAAAACCCACACTCTTAATTACAAAGAACAAACATGGTTGCCAGAGGGGAGGTAGGTGAGAGATGAGTGAAATAAAGGTGATTAAGAGGTACAAACTTACAGTTATGAAATAAATAAGTCATAGAAATGAAAAATACAGAATAGGGAATATGGTGAATAATGTAATAACATTGTATGGTGACTACACTTATCATTGACTAATGAGCACTGAGTAATGTATAGAATTGTTGAATCAATGTTTTACACCTGAAACTAATATAACATTGTATGTTAATTATACTTCAATATTTTTAAAAAGCCTAATGGAAAATTCTTAAGAGATAAGAAATTGAGTAAATGTGCAATGCTTTAAACCATTTGCTTTTTGACTTTTTAATCAATATGTAAGAAATTCCTGGTTTTTCTATGTATTTTCTATCCCCCCTCAGACATAATGACTAATTATATATTATGAACATATAAGCCTAATAAACTTTTTGAGATAGAAACCAGATTTATAATTCTCTTTGGATTTTAAAGTTTAAAATAGACTATATTTGTAGGGATAATTAAATGCAAGGCTAAAATCCTTAGTTATAGGTATTATTACTTTTTACTATAAAACTATTCAAATAAATTTACAACATATAATTCCTGAGATTGGTCACCAAGAATAACTTTATGTTTTTAGCACGAGGAAAGAATTTAAATCCCTGCATTTAAGTTTCAGCTCACAATTTGCCTCAAATTTTCCAGCAAGCCCTGCCAATGTATTCAATAAGCAAAAACTTGAATTAATTTACTGTTTGGTTTCTCATTGCACTGAAAGGAAATAAATACTGATGATGTTGCATAAAGCCTCTATGCCCTGATTTCCTCTACCTGTCTTATGCTCACTTTTCTTCTTGTACCACTCTCCAATTCACTTGCTTTTCTTTAGCCACATGGTTCTTCAGTCCTGCCTATAAGAGATTCATGATTCTTATTTCTTCATTGAGGTTCTGGCATTAAGCTAGTTGGATTAATCCATGGGACAAAGTAATCTGTGAACCAGTTAGCCATGTAGGTAATATTCTTTCCTTCGAGGAAAGTGAGGACATTCAAATCCAGGAATATATTTGTCATCTTGGCTCCCTACCTCTCTATACCTGTCCTAAATTCATTCAATCAGATTTCAAACTGAGGCTCTCAGTGTGCTTGGAGGTTTGAAGATACTGAAGATCGCACAGAACTATCTCTGTATAGAAGATGGTAAGATGTCAATGATAAATGTAGCAAGATGTTGACATTTTGGAGGAATATTTGCTCAGATCCAGAAAATGCCCAAATTTGCATTTAACAGTACAGGTTTTAACTTCTCAATTAAAACAAAAATAAAATACCTAGCTCAAACAGTTGTAATGAGAAGGAAATGAGAGAGCATATATTAAGAGAAACAAATCAGCATTAAAATGCAGATACTGAATAACTAGATGGACTCTGACTGATTGCTGGGGCAAGCACACAAGTGCTTTCATTTTTTAATAACCTCATGATGTAGATGTTCAGAATCACTCAAATATAATATAAACCACATGTGCTAAACACACACAGACACACACACACACAGGTTCTACTAAATATATACTGCTATAAAACCTTTGAAGAGGTATGAATGAGCCCATTTTGTGAGAGAATATTTAAAACAGTATTAAGCATAGTTCATAACTAGTCTCTGGGGTGGGGGGGAATTATTCTGAAGGCTGCATCTGTTCCAGAATCCCCTAGGTGTTCCATATATTCATCAGCTGATCATCAGCTGGGAATAGTTTCTTCACATGATTCTTACTCCTTCCTCTATACTCTGATTTATCAGTAAGGTAAGTGTTAAATAAGTAGGACAAATAAATCAAGAACCAAATGTAAGCTTTCATCAAATACGAACCAAATATTTTTTTTATCATATTGTATTTATAGTTCATTAAATGCTAAGAAAACAACCTGCCAGTTGTCACTGTATGATCCTATATTTAGGAGAATCCGAAGGTTCTTCTTCATATGAAAACCAACAAAAATTTCCAATATAAAAATAATTTAAGGGGTACCTGGATAGCTCAGTCAATTGAGTGTCTGACTCATGATTTCGGCTCAGATCATGATCTCATGGGTTGTGAGATTGAGCACCCATCCCCCAATCAGGCTCCCCACTCAATGGGGAGTCTGCTTGAGATTCTCTCTCTCCCTCTCCTGTGCTCCCTCTCCCCACACTCACACTCTCTAAATAAATAAATCTTTAAAATAATAATTTTAGGGGCGCCTGGGTGGCTCAGTCATTAAGCGTCTGCCTTCGGCTCAGGTCATGATCCCAGGGTCCTGGGATCGAGCCCCACATCGGGCTCCCTGCTCAGCGGGGAAGCCTGCTTCTCCCTCTCCCACTCCCCCTGCTTGTGTTCCCTCTCTCACTGTGTCTCTGTCAAATAAATAAATAAAATCTTAAAAAAATAAAATAAATAATTTTAAAATGACTAAAGTTCTTTTACCCTATTCTAAAGCCAATTTCAGCATGCCATTTGCTTTTCCTTTTTCATACAAAAACATGAAAACATGGAGAAATGTGCACTTTAAGGCACATGGGATTATGATTTTATAAATGTGTGTTACTGCAACCCATCTTTTGTAATTTGTACTTTCCCAAAGAACTAGAGAAAAATATTGTCTAGCAATGCAGACATTAAATGCAGTATAAATATGTGGTAAATTTACATTTTTGGATCCAAGCAAAATTTTGCCAAGATGCTTCTTTTTGGCCTTGGCTGCAAACAATACTCAAGTCCTATTCTGAAAAATACTTTTGTTCTTTGTAATTTCTTATAGAGCAAGTAATATTTTATATATTTTCTCTAAATTCATATTTTCATAAAGCTCACATTTAATAAATGACTTAAATCTATACATATTTTGGAATAGTCAGCACTTAAATTTGAGAAATTTGTCTATCCCTCTACATCTATCCACCCACCCACTCATGTATCCGACATTTACTGAATATCTACCATGTGCCGGGCACTCTTCCACATGCTTGGGGAATATTGGAGAACAAAACAAAGATCTCTGCCCTGGTGGAGCTTATAGTCTATCTAATGATCAACATCAAAAATAAGTGTAATAAATTAAGAATATTATAAATATATTAAGAGATGATAAATTCTATAGAAAAAAGTGTTTAAGTAGAGCAGGGCAAATGGATTTACAGGTTCTGGTGATAGAGCAGATGGAACAAATGCAGGACTAAAAATGGTGTGGTAAAGGTAAGGCTCATTAAGGTACAATTTGAGCAGAGACTTGAAGTAGGTGTGGCAGTTGGCCAAATAGCTATTTGGAGCAAGAGAGGAGAGGTGGAGCATACTCCTGAAGGTGGGAGTTAGCTTGGTATGTTTAAGGAAGTTCTTGCAGGTCAGTGTGGCTGCAGTGTTGAGAGCCAAGGAAAGAAGTAGGAGATGAAGTTGGAGAAATAATGTGAGCCCAGTCACCTAAAGACTTAGAAGACATTTGAAAGACTTTGGATCCATTGTGAGGAAATGGCCAGCCATTGTAGTTTATAGTAGAGGGGTGACATGAACTATGTTTTAAAGGATTATCTCTTTGTCACTTTGGGGTGCTAGAACAAAACACCAAAGACTGCTATCTTAAATAACAAACATTTATTCCTAACATTTCTGGAGGATGGAAAATCTAAGATCAAAGTGTCAGCAGACTCAGTTTCCGTTGAGAACCTGCTTCCTGGCAAATGTGCAACTACTTTCTTGCTATATACATACATGGCAGAAAGAGAAAGCTCTCGTGTCTCTTCCTTTTCTTACAAGAACACTAACTCCATCATGGAGGCTCTATTCTCATGAACTTATATAAACCTAATGACCTCCCAATGGCCTCACCTCTAAATATCATCACATTGGATATTAGGGCTTCAACATGTAAATGAGGAATGGGGAGCATAAACATTCAGTCCACAACAGATTACTTTGGTTTCTATGTTAATACTAGATTGTAGGAGTGGCAAGGATAGACCTATGAAGACAGATAATGAGGCTATTCTTTGTTTTTGTTTTTGTTTTTTGTTTGTTATGAGATTATATTGGTTCCACCAAGGAAGCAGAAGGTCTGTGAACTGGTCAAATTCTGGATTCATTTCAGTGATGAAATCAATAGGATTTCTTGGCACATCCTGATAAATGAAGTAGGATTCCAAGGTCATAAATGTGAGAAACTAGAAGAACACAGTTACAATTTATGAGATTGGGGAAGCTGCAGGAAAAACAAATTTGGGGGAGGGAGGTATAAGAGGTAAAACTGTAGTTTGCAGTTGAGGTTCCATTAACTACCTAAGTGGAGATGTCAAGTAGGCAGATATATGTCTGGAGATCACAAGAAAGGGTCAGGGCTATGGATATAAACTTAGCAGTTAATACACAAGATGGTATATAAAGATACTAGATGAGGTCAAAAAAGTGGATGAGTATAGACGAAAAATAGTAGAGGGCCATGCACTGAATTCCATATTAGAATATTCCATATTGAGAATACTAAAAACAAGAGAAGAAACTACCAAAGCAGACTGAGAAGGAACAACCAATGAGGTGAGAGAAAAATTGTGACATCTGAAGCTGAGTAAAATCTACCAAAAAAAGGAGTGATAATGAAGCTGCTCATAGGTCAAGTATGAGGAGAAATGTAAATTGACCATTGGATTTAGCTTTGAGGCTATAGGTGACTTCAATAAGGACACTTCTAAGAACTCTATGAATCTCTTCCTGCCCTCTTTACCTCCCGCTTATTAATCTTCAATTCTAACTTCTTCAGTTACGATTACCAGTTATTTTTCCTTGTGTCTCTAATTACAAGAGGAGTATATGCTAGTTGAATTAGTGAAATAATTTCACACCATTATCCACACTAACCCAAATAGAAAAATATAATATTAATTTAAGGGTCAGGCTTCTTGTATTTGTTGACAAAAATTGGTGGGTCCTAATTACTGTAATAGAGAAATATAAACTTGATTCATTGTTTTTAAGAGTTGCATTCACACTAATGTGTGAATCATAATTTAATCAATATTTTCTGAACCAAGAGACAGTTATTTCCAGTTTTTGTCTCTATAGATGGTAATGTAAAAATATTATTGTTCAACATCCTGATACCTGTGCTTTGGTTTCAGTTGGATAGTTTCTCAAAAGTGAAATTCATAGTCAAAAATATGGATATTTTATAATTTAATGGATATTGTGGCAGTCCTACTAGTAATTAATAAGACTGTTTACCTTATCTTTACTAGCATTGGATTATATTAATTTTTTGGAGTATTTTTTAGGACTTTCTAATCTGAAAGATAAAGTAATTGTTGCTATAGTTTTCATTTCTTTGAATAGTAATCAGGGGAAGCACCATATATTAAATGAATAGTATTTTGATTTTGACCTTATGTGAATTAACCATCCTTCCCCTTTGTTTATTTAAATTTTTTTGGTATTAGCCAGGAAACTACTTTTTTCTAATATAATGTTTTTTAAAATTTATTTTATTTCTTTCACATATGTAATTCCGTCTCCCTGGTCAATCCCTTTAGAAAGGTATAATTTTGCTTCTTTTTTCCTTAATCAGACTTTCTCAGGATTAACTATGTTAGTTGTTTCTAAAAAAGCTTTTTCTTTAATTTAGTATTTGTTTGATTGCCACAACAGGATAGTACTATGCTTGGCAGCATAACAGATATAGTTAAGGAAGTAATGTTTCTTTAATGGTAAAAGAAATGGAAACTTACAAAGATAATTACTTAAATAGGAGACAGCACAGCATGCTCACACACTGAGGTAGGAGCTTACCAGTTTTTTCCAAAGTTCCCGTATAGAGGCATACAACTTCTCATGAGGGAGGGAATATCCCCAAAGAGAGGCTCCCTTTGCCACACTGAAGGAGATTTTCATATCATACTAGTTCCCTGACCTTCAACTCAGCATACCAAACCGTTCTAGAGATGGGAGACTCTGGCCTCCTGAATAGCAGGTGCAACTCAGGTGTCAACACATTCCTGAATCTTGATTACGTAACTGGGCCAAGAATTTCCAAGTTTCCTCAGACCTCATGTTATTTTTCCTTTTCAACACTCATTTCTATTTCTATTCCCTTTCCCTGTTTGGGCAAACAAAGTATCGAGTATGTTTCTAGCAGTGAGAGGTAACTTTCACCCATATCTGTTTGCTCACTTTTTTTTTTTTCATACTAACTAATTAACAAGGCAATGCTCCCAAAGGCTTTAGCATGATCTGTACTTACTGGCCTTTTTTTGCAAGTAGATATGGACATATGACGAAGTTGAAATATGAGTGAAAGTAATGGGTGCCCCTTTCACATCATTTACTTAAAACAAACATGCTTACCCTTTGATTCCTCTCTATCTACCCATGAGCTTCAATCATGATGATAAAGGCAACTTAGTCTACACTAGAAGATAACAAAACCTAAGAAGCAGGACTATTGGTGGCTGCAAAGACAATGTTTTTTGACCCTCTACTGCTTATACAATAAAATGAAAACACACAAACTAACAACAACAACAAAAAATACTGTCTTGTTTTGAGCCACAATATTTTGGAGTCTTTTCCAAATATCACAGTAGTTTAGCCAAGGGACTGGCAAACTCTTTCTGTAAAAGGCCAGATAGTAAACATGTTCAGCTTTGCTGACCTTACAGTTTTTGTTGGGACTACACTATCTGCCCCAAATCTGCCCTTTTAGTGTGAAGGGAGACAGAGACAATACATAAATGGATGAGCATAGCTGTGTTCTGATAAAACTGTTAAAAACAAAAAACAAAAGACCAAGTTGCTACCTACTTGCCTCATGGTTATAATTTGATAGTTTGATGTCCCCTAAGCCAGCCTACAATATAATATAATCTTTTTGGTTATACATGTGTTTGAAAATACTTTTGTGTGAATATACATTTGTCTTAAATTTATATAAACTGCATTGTGCTAAAGCTATAAATTTTTAATTTTTTTTAAAAGATTTTATTTATTTGTCAGAGAGAGAGAGAGAGAGAGAGCATGAGTGCAGGAGGGGCAGAGGAAGAAGCAGGCTTCCCACTGAGCAGGGAGCCCAATGTGGGGCTTAATCCCAGAACCCCTGAGCTCATGAACGGAGCCGAAGGCAGACGCCCAACTGACCGAGCCACGCAGGCATCCGTATAATTTTTAAATTTTAACACCATAAATTTGAGATTACATTATAATCTGCATATGCTGTTGATTACTTTTGATTGCTGCCTGGGTTTCCATAAATATTAGTTAGGAGACAATTGATATGTTAATATATTGAATCTTCTGATATATGAAAATGATAAATCTCTCCATTTGTTAAGGTCCTCTTTAGTTTCTCCCAGAAATGTCTTACAGTTTTTAGTGAGTCAAACTTACACACCTGTGCTTAAATGTTTGTCTTAGTAATCTGTATGTTTTGACACTACTGTTAACAACACTTTTAAGTTTCCACTTCTAGTTGTTAAAACCTTTTAACAAAAATGTATTTGAATTTACATATTAACTACGTATAACAGAACCTTACTAAATTCATCAGTAGTTCTGGTAGCTTTTTTTGTGGATTGCTTAGTATTTTCTATAGAGAATCATGTTGACAGAAAAAGTAAAATTTTACTGTTTTTTCAAATCTGTATGCCTTTATTTCTTCTTTCTTGTTTTATTTCACATTCATGAACTTTCAGTACAGTTATGAATACAAATGGTAAGGGTGGACATTCCTTTTTTGTTCCTGATCAAAATGGGAAAGCATTCAATTTTTCAACATTGGCTATTGTGTCCACTGAAATTATTTTTGAAGATCACTTTTGTCAGAATGATGAAGATCCCTTCCTTCCTAGTGTGCTGAGAATTTTATTATAAATGAGTACTGAATTTTGTCAAATGGTATTTCTGCAACCATGGTCATATGTGTATGGTTTTCCTACTCTGTTCTGCTAGTATGGTGAATTACATTTTTTTATAACATCTTTTTTGGGTGAATGATATTCCATTGTATGGCTATACAACATCTGTTTATGGGTCAGTTGATAGACATTTGAGTTCATTTCACTTTTTGATTATGAATAATACTATTACGAACATTCATGTATAGGTTTTTACATGAGCATATGCTTTCATTTCTCTAGCAGAATGTTTGGGTCATATGGTAATTTGAAGTTTAGCTTTAAGGAAGGGCCATGCTGTTTTGCTAAGAGGCTGCACCATTTTACCATTCCCCCAGCAATATATGAGTTCTATCTCATACCATCTGTATGCTGAACACTTGCACTTACAGACTGTTGTCTGCTGGGTCAGTTAATGCTTTTACCAGTTAGTTGCATCTTATCAAAAGTGAAATGTGGCTGTCCAAAGATCAGTTTTTGCCAATTATATTGTAATCACTCAGTTTAATTAAATGTTATGTCAACAAATAAAAATGAATGCAAATAAAAAATTTGTTTTCTTGAAATCTAAGTTGAATGCTCTGGAAGGACTTCATAAAAGCTAGTTACTAAAAGAATGCAGATAAATTAAGTACGGACAAGACAATGTAAAAGATTAGATGGAACTTCACAAACTGCAGGAGGATGCTAAACTCAATTTACTTGGGAGGTTTCTGGACATTTCTCTACCACTTTTAAGAAACTGGAAATCATAACTGATATTTTATGGGAAGAGTTGTAAAAGCAAAACAAACTAAAAAAAAAAAACTCTATTCAATGGACCTGTTCATCAAAATAGTGAAACTCAGAAAATAGAATAATGGAAAGAAAAATGACTTGATCAAACATGAGGTTGAGTATATTCAAGGCATATGTTGCTAAATTTGCTAGGCATACATGGTTCAGTTTAAAAAGCACAGGATAAATGAGTGGAACAAGAATAAAAAGTAGATTTCAACTTCTTGTCTGTGTTTTGAAATTATAAAATCTTTATCATGGTAGAAATATCTTGTATGAATAAGATAAATGTGGTAAAACAAAGTGTGTTGATATTTAAATTGTCATGTGTGTTCATACATTAAGTCACTCATATATAGAGGATACTCCTCAGTAACAATTATCTGAACATATTCAAACCCTAAAGATATAAAGGCAAAGAAAAACATAGTGGAGGAGTTCTTTAAGGAATTGATAATAAAGTAAGATAGAAGTATGTCTCCCATGGTAATATATAAATTTCTAGGATTTATTTACACATAGAACTTACAAAATAATTTTATAATAAAAAATAGGAAGGCTTATAGAGAGTTTCCATATACCTAGCAAACTGTTCATTATTAACTTGTTATGTTAGTAAGGTACAGTTGTCACAATTAATGCAGCAGTATTGATACACTATCATCAAGTTAAGTCCATACTTAAATCAGATTTCCTTAGTTTTTGCCTAATGTTCTTTTCCACCTTTCCAGGATACATTGTATTTACTCATTATGTCTCATTAGGTCATGGCGGTTTTTCAGGGTTTTTTTTTTTTTTATGACTTTGGCAGTTTTGAGGAGTATTGGTTGGGTATTTTTTGCTTCTTAGAATTGGGACTTGTCTGATATTTTTTGCTTCTCTCAATTGGGACTTGTCTGATATTTTTTTTTCTCATGATTAAATTGGGGTTATTAGCTTTTGTGAGGAAGACCAGAGGTAAGTATCATTCTCATCACATCATATCAAGGGTATTTACTATTGACACGACTTTTGTGCACCTGGGTGGCTTAGTCATTTAAACATATGCCTTCTGCTCACGTCATGATCTCACGGGCCTGGAATTGAGCCCCACATTAAGCTCTCTGCTCAGTGGGGAGCCTGCTTCTCCCTCTCCCTCTGTGTTCTCTCTTGCACACATGCACGCGAAATCTCTCTTGCTCTCTCTCAAATAAATGAATTGATCTAAAAAAAAAAATGACTTTTCACTATGGCTTTTCACCTGTAGGTAATGCTTATTTTGTTTCTCCACATACATGCGGTATTCTCTGGAAAGAAGTTACTATGTACAACCAAACTTAAAACATACAGTTAATCTCCACTTCCTTCCAGGTAAAGTATCTCCGTAAATTACTTGGAATTCTTCTGCACAAGAGGTTTGGCTCTTCTCCCTCTACTTAGTAATTTATTTATGTCAGTATGAATATTTATATATCGAGTTACAATCCAATACTACTCTATTGTATTGCTCAAATTGTTCCAGCTTTAGATATTACTGTTCTTTCAGTTGCCTATTACATCCCTTTGACATACCCCTATCACTGTGGTTTAACTCTTTTTTTAGTACTTCCTTATTTTCTGGTACTGCAGGATGCTCAAGACTCATCTTGTATACTTTTTGTCCCAGTTATTTCTCCAAAGAACCTGGCTATCTCTTTTTACTGGAAAATAGTATTAGAAACAAAGATCTTCACTCTAGGCATGCTTATTTGTTCCTGGGGTATCACTCCTTCTAGGCCATCTCAGCTAATACAGCAAGGAAATGTATATGTATATACTAACCAGTGTATGCACACATATCCATAAGTATTTCCACATGTAACCATCTGTATCTATATTAAGGTAAAACCTAAGTTTATACTGATGTTTTCACCTCCAACCCATTACCACATGGATCATGGGTCTACACTTCTGCCCTTGTTTATCTGTAAATTCCCACTCCAACAGTGAGAAACTGCCATCATTTACTTAATTCTATTATACTGTGTAGTGGTTTCAGAATTGTTAATCTGTATATCATGAAAAATAATATTGAGTAAAGTGTACATATACAGTCTCTTTTGCCTGTCCTCTCACAGTTTCCACTCACCTCCAAGGTCAGCACGTTTCCTATATCCTTTTCAGTGAGGTTTTTGCTTAAGTTTCTATTTCAGTTAGATTATTTGTTATAGTTTGCATTTCATTCTGGGATGACCAACCTTTAAATGACTTTTTAAAACTCACATACATTAAAATTCACTCAGCACTGTGAAGTTCTATGGGTCTTGACAAATCCATAGTGTCATTTATCCACTATTACAGTTTCATCCATGATAACTTTATTGCTTTAAAGTTTTCCCCATTTTCATTTATTAACTCCCTCCAAAAAACTCCTGGTCACCATTGATCTGTTTATAATTTTTCCTTTTCCAATACATCATATAGGCATACAGAATAGAGTCATTTCAGAGTGGCTGCTTTTACTTTGCAATATATATTTAAAGTACATCCACATCCTTGTATGAATCTTAAGCATAAATTTTTATATAAATAGCAAAATGTTTTCTCCAACATTTTTCCCAGTTAAAAAGTCTGTATTAGAGACAATTCCATATCAGTATACACAGACCACTTTGGTTTTAAAACTATGATATACTATACTAGAGAATAGATAATCTAAACATTCCACTATTGACGAGTATTAATGGTTTCTGGGTTTTGTTGGGTTTTTTTGTTTGTTTTATTTTGTTTTGTTTGCTATGACAAATATGGCTTCACTGAATTGCCATATAACTTTGAATTCATATTTGTCTAATTATTTTATAGATAGCATGAAGTACTGATTTTGGAGGTACCACATGTGGTTAAAATTAAATTTTTATTTTGAAATAATTTTGAAATAATTTTGGATTTACAGGAGGGTTGCAATGATAATACAGTTTCTGTACAATCCTTCCACTAGCATCTTCCATTAACCATGGTTTTATAGCTAATATTTGATATATAATACATTTTGCTTTCCAAGGAAGCTGCACCAATTTATACTACCTCCAATACTCTGTAAGGAAAACTCTCTTTTACAACCTTTTTAGTAGTGGATGTCACTCTTAAATTTTGTTGATCTGATGTGTACATAGATTTTGTACATAAGTTGCAGTTTCTGGATTTAGTGAAGGTACCTTTTCATATGATTGCTGCCGATGTTTATAATGCCTTGATTCTTCTGTTTATTTTCTTTGATCATTTATCACATATCGCTCATGAGGCTCTCTTCCCAACTTTTGGACTTGGATAAGGTAACATAGCACAAAAATTGGGACTGACTTCCCAGTCAGGCCAAGACATGAAACCTAGAATGACAAGGAGCGAACTCTCCATGGAGGAACCTTGACAGATGGGAAAGAAGCAGGATGGAGCAGGCAAATACGTTACCTATCCATTCCTTCTCGGATGGACATAGTTTTTGAATTGCCTGACCTTGATATTCTTCTCTTCTCCCTGGCTCATTTATTTCCATCAATCTTTCTGCCTTGAGATTGCATATTACAAGAAAACATTGCATATTGTACCTGAGACTGTCCACACGCTCCTTTTCTAGTGGAGCCTGGGTTAAGATGCCATTTTTCTCTTGGGTAGGGTTTTTCTTTACCAACTTGCAAAATGCCATCATGCATTATGGTAATTATTTCCTTCCTGTTATACATGTACTAAGTATTTTTGCAGTATATAATTGTCTATGAAATTGACTGTATAGTACTTCTCATTGTATAAGAGAAAAATTTTTCATATATTTGGTTATGTCACTCTTTCCCTTATGACATTTGGAGATTCCTATGTTGTTTGAGAAGGCTTTCTCTAACCCAGGATTATTTTTAAGATTCCTCTAGAGTATAAGATCTTTAACTTTTTCTTCTTAATGCATTTGAAATGTATCTCTATAATGATGGAAGTCAGAAATTGATTTAGACTTCAAAGGAGAGCTTCTAATTTATTCCCATTCCTTTTTGCTCAGTGTTATAAAGTCTCTAGAACTCATGTAGAAAGAATTATGAAAGAATCTACATTCAAATTAACAAAAAACAACCACTTTTCCTTTAGTTCCAGTATTACAGACCTAATAACATAACTCAGATATAGGTGAGACCAAATGCCCTTCTGTAAGTCAAACAATTTCCTTTGAACTTCCATTTCAGGGAATTCATTTTCCTCTTTAATTCCTAATAACATGAAGTAATACCTTACTGAGTTATACTTACACAGATGCATCAGCATATTTTTTTTCTTTTTTTCTGGTCAGGTTAAATTTAGTACTACATACTTATAACCCACCTGCCACTTCTATGCCAACTGGAAAAAAATAAAAAAGCTGCTCCTTTTGGATGGATACAGCTCTGTAGTAGGCAGCTTGGCAAGCTCTCAGCATCTTTGCACATATTAGAAAAAGGTTCTACCTCATGACTAAAGCAGCCCCACCTCAGACAAAGATCTTCTCATACCAGCCTCCTCAGCCAGATGCACCAGTGTAATGAACCTGCTTAAACCTATGCTGGAGATCTGCTTAAGGCAAAGCTGTCCATGCCCTCTCCCTCAAATAAGTGTGGTAGGACTGATTTACTCTTTGAAGAAAGGTAGAATTCGAAATATTAGAAAAACAAAAGAGGAAGAAGAAAGATATATCAAATATTCTGAGATCTTTCTTCTAAGATACTCAACTCTCTGGAGATTCCTCAAAAGGTAGAGGGCTTCTCTGAGGTAGACTCATCTTGTTATTTTGTAAAGATTAAATACAGCAACCCTATCCCCTCATTTCAATTCATGTGAGGATTTTTATTCCCTGTGGTTCCTTTCATTCTCCACAGTAAAGTGGCACAGAACATTCTATTTTTGTTAAATCTTTATTTTTTTCTTTTAATTTTCATTTAAAGTGATGCATTTATTTTTGAGGACAGGGTTTCACCATATACTGAAAAGTATCATTTCCATGCACTTGAAAATTTATTATTTTCCCACTTTATACTCTATTTTCTAATTCCATTCTTATCTTCCCCCATGATTTTATTTAAATATACATGATTTTGGGTGCCCGGGTGGCTCAGTTGGTTTAGCGACCTCCTTCGGCTCAGGTCATGATCCTGGAGTCCCGTGTCGGGCTCCCTGCTCTGCGGGGAGTCTGCTTCTCCCCCTGACCCTCCTCCCTCTCATGCTCTCTCTCATTCTCTCTCTCTCAAATAAATAAATCTTAAATATACATGATTTTATTTAAATATACAATATTCCTGAAAAATATATTTTTTATGCTATAAATCTTTTTCTTACTTTTATATTCAACAGGTTTTTGAGCTCAATTAATGTTAGTATATGAAAATCTAGTTCATTACTTTTAGCTGATGCAGAGACCTATATATATTTATAATATATTATATAAAGATATATATTTACATATAAATGTTATAAATATATATTTCCTATATAATACTTATACTTCTCTATTCTTCAGTATTGGATTTCTTGTGTTCCTATGCTGCAGACTTTGCTAATTCCCTGTTGTTTTTATCTCCTCAGAGTATTTAGTCTCCTGGGATGGCCTTTCTTAGCATGGTTAGTTTTCTCACTCTAGAGATATAACTTTCCAAACCAAGAAATCATACCTACACAGATATCCTTTGGGGGATATATGCATGAGAAATAGAGAAGGCACACACAATCCATAATACACCTATCCCACCAAAGATCTCTGTTCTCAGCAGCCATGTTTGAATCTACTTTTAAAACTTTCATAACTAGACACTGAATCTTCAATATAGACTCTCAAATTTGCACTCTTTTTTTTTTAAGATTTTATTTATTTTTATTTGAGAGAGAGAGAATGAGAGAGAGAAAGAACACGAGAGGGGTAAGGTCAGAGGGAGAGGCAGACTCCCTGCCGAGCAGGGAGCCCGATGCGGACCTCGATCCAGGGACTCCAGGATCATGACCTGAGCCGAAGGCAGTCATTTAACCAACTGAGCCACCCAGGCGCCCTCAAATTTGCACTCTTGTGTTGTTCATTTCTGGTACTTTTTAAAAATTTAAATTCAATTAACATAATGGGTATTATTAGTTTCAGAGGTAGAGTTCAGTGATTCATCAGTTGTATATAACACCCAGTGCTCACTACATCATGAACCCTCTTTAACGCCCATCACCCAGTTTCTAGTACTTTCAATCATACTGCCAGAATAACTCTTTTTATCATATCATATTTTTCCTTTAAGAGACCGGTTATCCTTTTGATTTTCATCCACCACCCTTCCTGATATTCCCTTGCTGCATTTCAGTTGCTTGCCACTACAAATACTTTTGTGCCTTTGTTAATGATTATCATCCAGTCTGGAAAAAAAAATCAATTATACTTTCTTCAGTTTATTGTGCTTCGGATCAGGTAGTGGGAATTATTACTGGCTGCTACCCCATACTGTCCACTCTGAGCATCAAGATTTGAATGCAGGTACACTACAATTTTATTACCTCAGCGTCTGGTACTTTTTGAGGAAAATGAGACACTGGGTTCTACTTTGAGCTCCCCCAAATTTGACAATTGTGTGATAAAAATGAAATTATGGACACAGATCACTGAAAATACATGTTCTAATATAACATATGTTTTAAAATATTAATAACAAAACAAAAACCTATTCTCCATTTAAAGGGAAATGAAGATATAAAATCCTCCCTCTTCAGTTTCTCACTTAAGCATCAGAATAGGAGAAGAGAAGACATACAGAATCAACAAGTAATTTAGCTCCTTCACTAGTTTCTATGGCAACCTTTCTGCATTAAACTAAGAACAAAATGAACTGAAAAAAAAAAAATCAGGCTTGCCTTGGCCTTGGTCATTGACACTTTTAGCATTACTTTCTTCAATACAATGTTCAAAGCAATCAAAAACATACTAATCAAAATGTTGACTCTACATATAAAGACTTTTATAAAATTTAATGTAAGACAGTCAGTATATAGTAAATGGGACAAAAATAAGATTTCCTTTTCAAAAGTCAACTTAAAAAATTATGAACTCTTGCCTGTTGACAATGACTGAAATAAACTAGTCTATAAATTGCCAGTTTGAAAGGGATTTCTACAAGGTGGGTCAGTTCCATCTGCTCCTCAGATAAAGTATCTTACATGCTATTCCCCTGGAATTTCTTTGCTGACCCTGAGTCTCTGCAGATGAAGGATTTGTCCACGTTGTCCCAATAGAGTCAACAGCAGCCTTAAAACCTTTAGAAAAATCCTCTGGGACTCTGATCCTTGAAAGTAAAGGTGCACTTTGAATTGTGGAGTGCTTGTGGTTCTACAAGAGGGAAGGCAATGCTGTAACTGGCACTTGATTCTCAGACTACAGAGCTCTAATATGCACAGACAAACACATACATCTGATTCTCCTGTCACAGCGATGCCTAAAGTTCTACAGCACAATACCATCTGGGGTCAGTTTCTTCACATGTTGTTTTCCTGCTATGTGTATTTTAGCAGATGATATTCTTGCATGGTTTCTGGCATCTTAGTCCAGACCTCTGATAAAATTAGAATTTTTTTTTAAAGATTTTTTATTTATTTGACAGAGAGAGACACAGTGAGAGCAGGAACACAAGCAGGGGGAGTGGGAGAGGGAGAAGCAGGCTTCCCGCTGAGCAGGGAGCCGGATGCGGGGCTCGATCCCAGAACCCCAGGATCATGACCTGAGCCAAAGGCAGATGCTTAACGACTGAGCTACCTGGGGGCCCCTAAAATTAGAAATTTTTAAGTGAGCATTTTCTTTATAGAATCATATGATTTAAAATTTTTTTCCTTCACATTTTTATTATTCACTATAGATTTGTTTTTGTCTTTCCATTTGAATTTATTCTTAATATTTATTTGACCACTCTAAGTAAAACTTGGTTGAACACATATTTATCGCCAGGCTCCAGGGAAGGAGTTGTGGATAAGAAAAGTGTCCTTGTCATTAATAGACATATGTGCATGGCTCCAGAGAAAAACACAATTTACACCAGGGATGTCAAGAATGTCTTCTAAGAACTGTTATTTTTGAGAAAAAAAATTTCCGGGGGAGGAGAAATTATCTACTTGAAGAAATGAAAGAAATATTTTTGGCAGAAGGAATTTTAGGTGTGAGAGAAGAGAAGTGTGAAAGAGATTGGCAGATGCAAGGAACTGGAAAGATTACCAATTAAGTGTGCCATACACATGAGAGCAGAGGGAAATGAAGCTAAAAAATATGGGAGGTAATGAAACCTATGGGACACTGTAAAACCATATGCAAATATCTGTGATTATCTTTGCATATGATAAAACTTGTTTGTGTTAGGAGGATGTAATAGAGAGTAACGAAGTGCAAGGTAACAGACATGGAAGTCCTTTGAGTCAATTTTAGTAATTTATGTAAGAATGGATAAGGAACTCAATATATGTAGTAGAAGTAGAAATGAGAAGAGAACAGGAGCTCTCTAAGGTATAGTAAGTAGATTGTTTTGATATTTGTAATTTTAGACTTCAGAGTTGCAAAGTTAGTACAGTTCCTGAACACCTTTCAACCAACTTACTCCCAGTGTCAGCATTTTATGTAACCTTTTACATAATTGGTTACTTAAAATTAAGAAATTAACATTGGTATAACATTATTAACTAAACTATTGGCTTTATTCCAATTTCTTCAGTTTTTCTACTAATATCCTTTTTCTTGTCCAGAATCTAATTCAGGCTACTTATTATTACCTTCTATTTCATTTTCTTATCTCCTAGTCACTTCCAATCTATGACAGTTCCTTAGCCTTTTCTTGGACGACATGGGTATTTTTGAAGACTATTGATCATCTATTTTGAGAGACTTACTCAGTATGGGTTTGTCCGATGTCTTCTCAGTAGACTGATGCTGTGGATTTAGGGGAAGAATATTACAGAGGTAAAGTGTCTTTTGTAGCATCATATGAGGGAATATGCAATGTCAATAGGTCTTATTATTGATGATGCTGATCTTGATCGCTTGGGTAAGGTGATGTTTGCAAAATTTCTCCACTGTAAAGATTTTTTCCTTTACATTCTATTCATTAAAAATGAGTCTTAGGTACAGTCCTTGTTCAAGATGAAGGAAATTAAGCTTCATTTCTTAGAATTTGTGGACATATATTAAAACCATTGGAGCATGACCAGAGGGGTAATAATTTGAGGCTTTGCAAGTTTTATCTACTAATTCTATTATAATAATTACTATCCTTGCCTATAGTCATTATGTCATTATTACTGTTATATTCTAATAGTGATTATTTCCCTTATTACTTCTGGAATATATATATGGAATATATATATATATATATTTTTTTTTTTTTTTTTTTAAGTAGGCTCTTATGCCCAGCATAGAGCTCAGTGCAGGGCTTGAGCTCATGACCCTGGAATCAAGACATAAGCCAAAATCAAGAGTTGGATGCTCAACTGACTGAGCCACTCAGACTCCCCATAACTGGCATTATTTTAAGAAAGCTATCCCTTTTTCTTCATCTATATATTATTCAATAATTTATTTATACCAGGCGCCTGGGTGGCTCAGTTGGTTAGGCGACTGCCTTCAGCTCAGGTCATGATCCTGGAGTCTCGGGATCGAGTCCCGCATCGGGCTCCTTGCTCAGCGAGGAGTCTGCTTCTCCCTCTGACCCTCCCCCCCCATGCTCTCTCTCTCATTCTCTCTCAAATAAATAAATAAAATCTTTAAAAAAAATTATTTATTTATACCAGAAATGACTCAGGCATTTTTATTTTATATTTTACTCAGGTTATAATCATATACTATGTTACTTGTTTCACAAATTCTTCCAGTTTTGACTACTGGAGCTCTTTCAAATTGGCTTCTGTGTCATTTTGGCAAGCCTCCATTTATTTTGTAAGTGCAATGCTACTTTTAGCACAAAAGGTATCCCAGAGTTATTTATTTTCATTGTTCTTATTTTAGGATCAGCCAAGGAGCTCTGTCTTTTATTTCAGAAGGGTATTTAGAAACCCAGATCTGAGTGCTAGGTATGCAATGTCCCTGCAAAGCCATCTCCACGAACAGAGGTAGGAAATATACATTTGTATGCCAAAACATACATACAAGTGTATTTGCATCTACCTGGCTATCAATATGTACGTGTATGTGGTATGTATTTGTATAGTATATATACTCATATTGAGGTCTCAGACTCCAGTTTTGTACCAAATAGTTCATTCTAGAATTCTCTTTGTAACTTTTTCCCTGAAAGTAAGAAAACCAACCCTCATCATCTATAGTATATATGTTCAAACCTAGTTATGTATAGTTTCACAATTGCTAATGTGTACCCCTCTGAGAAACAAATTTACCAACTAGAATATGGGGTTTGTATTCTCTAAGGTTTTGATTGTATTTGAGGAACGGATAGAAAGAATAATTCTAGGTTCCTGACTTGACTGGCTGGGTACATAGTGAGGCTATTGATAGAATGGAGAATTAATTGCAGGAAAAACAAATGATATAAAATGGAATTAACTTTAGATATATTTAGTCTGAAATGGCTACAGTTCATCCAAACAGATATGTTCCAAAAGGTATTTGGAAGGGTAGGTCCAAAGTCCAGGTAACTGTCTCAATTAGAAATAAACATTTGAATCCCAGTTGTATCTAAGATATCCAAATATAGTATATAAAGTCAGAAAAGGATTAATGATAGAACAAGGTGAACACAAATGTATGTGAAAATTTTACTAGCTCTAGAATGGGGATAACAACTGCACCTCTTGAAATACACAATAAAGATTTATGGCATATTCCACATAAAAACTATTTCAGAAGTACCTAATATGTATCTTCTAGTACATACATTTAATAAGCCACACTGGATTCATTGCCCATGAATATGGCTTGATGTATAAACTGCTTAGGTTTTCTAATATATTTAAATATTTAGAGGTTATGTTTATATTGATCCTGTAACAAATTAACACAAACTTAGTGATTTAAAACAACACAACTGTACTATATTACAGTCCTGGTGGACAAAGGTCTAAAATAGATTGGCAGGGCTCTATCATTTCTAGAAGCTCTAGGGAATATTCATTCCTTTGCCTTTTTTCCAATTTCTATAATCTGCCCATATATTTTGACTTATGGTCCTGCATCATTCCAATTTTGCTTCCATTGTCACATCTTTTTCTGATTATGGCACTCTTGTTTCCCTCTTACAAGGACCCTTATGATTAAATTAGGCCCTTTGTAGAATCTAGAATAATTTCCCATTTTAAGACCCTTAATTTATTCATATTTGCACAATCCTTTTTGCTATGCAAGATTACACATTCAAAGGTTTCTGGGATTGGGATGTGGATAGTTTCAGGTGGGTGAGGGCATTATTCTACCTACCACATGGGCATTAGAATTTGTAATATACATAGGAGAAGGATGATATAGGAAACACCAACACCCTGGGAAAGTTTTATGTGGGCCGGGCAGTCATGTAGTATCTATCACTTCTGCTCATATTCCAAAAACCAGAACTCAGTCACATGCCTACATTTAATTGTAAGGCTAGAGAATTTAGACCAGCTATGTATTCAGCAGCAAGAAACATTGAGTTTGGTGAACAGATATCTGATTTCTACCAGTCAACAGGTTTACAAATAAAAGAACACTCAGCATCTTGTGAATACTAGTTTAGTCTATTTTTTTAAAAGATTTTATTTATTTATTTGACAGAGAGAGAGGGAACACAAGCAGGGGGAGTAGAAGAGGGAGAAGCAGGCTTCCCGCAGAACAGGGAGCCTGATGCGGGGCTCGATCCCCCTGGGATCATGACCTGAGCCCAAGGCAGACGCTTAACGACTAAGCCACCCAGGCACCCCACTAGTTTAGTCTATTAAAAAAAAAAGAGTAATTCTAAATTGCACAGTTATGAGCTGAAACAGTTAGCTGAAGGATAAACAGCTCTAAGATCACCCTAAGATATATGGTATTTTTCCATTTACTATTAATTCCCAACATAAGGATGGCATAAGCTTACACAATAATTCAGATGGACTCTAATAATGGAAATAATCACTTTGTGGTATTTTATAGAATCTGATTTTAAAGAATATTTGCAGAAATAGTCTATTATATTTACATGTTGGATGACAATCCATGAAATCCATGTGCTTGCTTAATATAGAAAAACAGCTACCTATTTAATTCAATTACACATTTGGTGAGAACTTTGTATTAGAATCATTGTTGTTTCAGTAAGAATTGTTTCTATTTGTAGTCACCAAATGTGCTAAAATTATCTAAGCTGGGAAATTTTTCTGTCATCCTAAAAATGCATGATGATTAGGTCTAACATTCTACAAATCTAAGACTATTTCTCTACATCATTTCACACCAGCAATGGATCAAGGAGACATACTAGGACTCATGAAACAATGGTCATACAAACCCTAATCATTTTTAGAGGGCACTTTGTAAATCATTTCCAGGAAAGAAAGCACTTTGCTCTTTGACAGTGATGTCTCTGTTGTTCAGAACCATGGAACTGAACCTAAATAACTATTATGACACGTTATATTTGCTCTCAGTCTTATAAATATGTTCTTAGAATCAAGATTTACAGAGATTTAAATTCAACAGAAGAGCATTTTGTAATCAGGCAGAATTAGGCTACTACAGTCATATTTAAAAATGTATGTAACGAATGTCTATGACACCAATCTTTCCCCTGCTAATATAGCAACATCTGACAGTTTATTAAGAAGAAAACCAAGAAATCAACCTCAGTAGCATGGAGTGAATTAATTCGATATTTAAATGCATTACAGAATGATACTAATCCAATTATATGGAACAGAGTTTGAAAGAGAAAAATGACTGCCAGGATTGCCACAATGTGTAGAAGATAAAAGAAAATAGTCTTTAAAGAGCATTTCTCTTTGCAATGAATAGTTAGTCAAAGAAAAAACTTAAACCTAAAATGATCACATGAAAGCATGAAGTTTCCACTTTCCTCTGGTTTTGTAAAAGAACTTGTGAAAATTACGATAATTTATTAAGGTTATTTCAAGCATTGCTCCATGCTTTTCCTTCCATCTCTTTGCTTCTTCTCACTCATCATTTATATGCATAATTCTCCTCATCTATATAGCATTTGTTTTCATCATACGTGGTGCTGTAATAGTAAATATTTTCTCTTCATGTGTTAACTGTGTGTCAGTTTAAAATTACTGTAATCCCAAGGAAATTCACTGGGATAGTCTTTTATCCTACAATTATGAAATGTTCCATTATAGATGTCAAATTTATATTATAATAAAAAGAAAATGAGGCCAAAAAGGCAATTCTGCCATTAGATTCCAAAACTGGATTTAAAGTGTTTCATCAGCAGTGGTGAGCATTCTAGCAGCACTTTGGGCCTTGTATTTCACTATAAGGTAAGGAATATAGATAAAACATCCCCTTCAAATTGTTGGTGAATTTTTAGAAGTCATTTAGAGAGTACAATAACTCAAATGGGAGAAATAACACAGATGCATTGTTTTACTTATTTATTGGTACATACCTAAGCAACAACATTTTAGGCAATTAAACAGATTTTCACCAACAAAGTCTCAGCCTCAATAAATTCAGAATTTAACACTCCATACTGTGTGGAAATGAGAGAATCAACTTAGATGTCTACATATGGTCAAAATCTATTTTCTGATGTTTTGCACTATTCTTCATTTTCACTGTTAGCAACATCCCAAGCAGAAAATTCTGATGTGGGTGTCAAGTAATTGATACTAAATGGAAAGGGTTGTTCTGGGCTTTAAGAACTCTAAGTTAGAAGATACGGGTTATGTGATATAATATGTGGTAAACTCCAATAATAGGTTATACTCATGAAATTCCATGCAAGAATTTGACAGATATGCCTGCTTTGGCATTAGAATATATCTATATATAGATAGATATAGATAGATATAGACTATATATAGATTTCCATATAGACTATATATAGAACTATATATATAGTTCTGCTGTCTATATATATATAGACAGCCTCCTGTCTATATGGAATAAATCCACCTGAGTGGGGAAAAAATGGTTCTACTTATAGTGTGAACTTTGGCAAATTGCTTAACTCCTTCAGTCTAATAATCCACATAAAGTTCCTACTACTGTCCTTGGCTCATAATAGCTATTCAGAAAACATGACTATTGTGCTTATACTTCTGTTAGATATTACTATGCTTGTTCTTTTACTACCAAAATTGGCTGAGGGAGTGAATACCATGAGGCACCCACATGTAAAACTTGATTGATGAACACATTCTACACTAGCCCCATTGTGAAATAGCAGCCCTACCTTCTTCTGATGTTCAGGATCAGTTATATCTATTATAGTGATTTCTCTTCTTGCCTGTTTGCCCCTTGGCCCAAAAATCCCAAAATAAGCTAGAGCACACATGCCTTATAATGTAATTACCCTCTTTCTGTAACCCCTAGCATAATTACTCCCCTTCTGGGAGTCAGATCTTTAAATCTGCAAAGTTCTAAACTGTGGAATAGGAAGTACAAATTCCTCAAGTGAGTCAGTAGGAGTGATAGCAAATGGACCCCTTGTACTTCTATCCCTTGCTTCATAGACCTATGTATTCTCCTTACTGTGGGCATAGTGCCATACAATGAACTTAAAGTGAATAATGCATCATGGAGGAGACACTCCATCTTTGTGAGATATTTTTCAGCTGATACTTCTGATGTGCCTTCAGCAGGGCATTCCTATGCTATATTAGACCATAATCGTGATACATACTCTTTTACCTCCTCCTGCTGTAAACTGGTCTGACAGGATGTTAAATGTAATTCCTCACCAGTGACTCAAATCATAAGTTCTCAGATACTGGTGCTGGCTTGCTAAAATCCTGAAGGCAGAAAAGAAAGCCCATACCCAGAATATTTATCTGTTCTTAGAATAATCGCTGGTCCTTCTAAGATAAAGAAGATCAATGTTCTTTACTTGCCACCATAGTTGGTTTGTTTCCTTGAGAAATGGTGCCGTAGTAGAGAATCAGCAATGGCCTCCGCTCTTGACAGGTTGATCATTCAGTATTGGCAGTAGGTACATAGATTGTTGTCCATGCACAGCTTCCATCTCTGACACAATGGCCAATTAGTTTCTATGCTCATCATGTTAACATTTGGGTGTTTAACAACAAAGACTAACTAAGGCCAACTGGTAGAGTTATTGTGTGCTTGGTTGTTGAAGTTTCCTTTAATGGTCTTTATAATGTTATATGAAGGTCTTCATACTTTGTACCTACTCCCAAATATATATCTACATCTTTCTATTCTAGACTTTGATCTCTCACTATTTCTTCTTTCTAGGCCTCTGACCACCAGGAAAGTGATTTTCCATTGCCTGTGTGTGTGTGTGTGTGTGTGTTTGTGTATACATATACATACATACATATATACATATATACATACATATATACACTGAGTTTAATTTTATTTATTAGATAGAGATGTGTGTGAGAGTGTGTGTGTGTGTTTACTATATATAGGTTATTTCAGGTCTCTTCTCTTACCACATGAAATGAATAACAAGTGCATGGCATGAAGTTCTGCTCATCAGGGCTATCCTTTTTCATTGTCTTTCCAGACCATCCCTGAATTGAGCTAAATTGCATCTGTCATCATTTTCTTCTTGAACTCACATAATGAAGTCACATTACAAATCATAGCATAGGTGGTAGCTAAGAGATAAGCATTGGTATAACAGTTGTGATGACTCAGTAGTTGGGGGTAACCACCCGGGCATATTACTATTGTTCTTTTGGTTTACTCAGGCCAAATACTGGATATAGAAATTCCATTTTACAGTGAGCCATTTCTGGACCCATCCAACCTTATGAATAGGTAGATTTTAGAGAGCCCATTTCATGAAGGGCAGTTGTCACAGCATTGTCACTTAACCCAGAAGTACACCAAGATGGTATGACCTGCTTTCAAAACCCCATATTCTGCAATATGTTCTCCCACTGAAACTTGTCAAATTTTCACAAAGCACCTTTTCCCACTATTGATAGCTTGTATCTACCACAGTGCTCTTTAACTCTGAGCTCTACTCACTGCTGGAAGCTTTTTGTATCATGCAGCATGATTTGGAGCAATTTCCCCAGTTGTGGAATATGCTGCTTCAAAACTCCAAAGAGGCCTTGCTGGTATTGTGCTTCCTTCGTCATAGTGAGAAGTACAAGATGAAAAATTTGTTTCTTACTTCAGATGGAATATCCTGACAGGCCAATCATTTGGACTCCTAAGTATTTTACAGATGTGGCAAACCAGAAACTTCACAGAATTTGCCTGCCAGTATTAGGAGTACATACATGTTAACAAGACCTCCAGTGTGTTGGTCATCTATGTGTGCTATATGTTCTTGCTCACCTGAACTAATTGGCATGAGGTTCTGATATATGCTACAGGATGTCAAGAAGTTCAGATCTGTTCATACTATATTATGAATGGGCATTGCAGCCCCACTTTAAGCTATGAGTTAGTTGAGTTTGAGGTAGTCTGCTGCTATTCTCTAGTATCCACTTTTGTGCACAAACTTATGAACTTAATTGGAAAATGACAGGAGACCAGCATCCACACATCCTTTAGATATTTAAAAGTAGTGCTAACTTCTAAATTTCTCAGCATATGATGCTCCTTTTGTTTTACTATCTCATCTGAGGGAGGGGGCAGTTTCAGAAACTTTCACTTGGTTTTTCTCATTATGATTATTCTGAGCCCACACACCAAGAACCTAATGCGGAGTTTTACTAAATACCATTCATGTTTATTCCAATTACGTATTAAGAGACCAGGGAAAAAACCATCATGTAGATCCACAGACCCACATCCATTTAATGAGCTAGCTCCCATAAGACCTCAATCATAAAGGAAGCCATGAGAATGCTTTGGGTTTTTGGGAGTCAGTGTCAACTTGAACTTTGTTTCCAACAATCCTCACAATACCTCTCACTAATGTACAGTTGTGAAAGCAAATGAGCATAGGATTTTTGCGGCAAGGACTAGGGAGGTCACCACCATGTATACTAACCATGGTGTTGCAGAGTCCTTTCTCCTCAGAACCAAGCCTATCGAATAGTCAATGGGCTCTAATTTAACCTGGCTCAGGTCTAGAAGCTGTAAGGGACTGTGACCTTACTGAAGCAAGTTCTAGTAATCTCTTCGTTGCTTATCCTTGGTTTCCTTTGATGGTATAAATTGAGCAGTACTCTTTTTGATTGCTCATCTATCTTTCCTCTTGTTTTGACTAATATTCTACTAAGTTGCTGATGCCCTATGTCTTTTTGATTTCTGCATGGAAATTCATGAATATATATGTGTAATTTATATATTTATACATACATACATTAAAATTTATACATATATATATTTTAAACTTGTTTTCTTTTCTACAGTGACTTGAAAGCTGCATGGCTAAGGTGTTGATAAAACTTGTCTCTTTAACCTTACAGAAACTGTGGATAAAATAGCTCATTTCCAGCTGCTGTGTTCTCACCAATCTAGTCTCATGCTTAGCACTAACCTTATACTAGTGTTTTTCTTAGTCCATCCTGACACTCAATTCTTACTACATTCTACAATACAGTCTTCTATGATTGATGGAAATATTGGTTTTTTTAATCTATATACTGGAGACAATGTTTCTCATGTTTCTGTTGCCTTGGAAGAAAAGAAACTTCTGGGTATTTAAGCTATACTTCTGTAGAGATAGCTCCACTTTGCCTCTGTACTACATCAAACTTTTTTGTAGATAATATTCTCACACACATTTTAAGTCACCATGTATCTGGTTATCTTTATAGTGTATTTTATAAGTTCATTAAGTTACTTGACATCCTTATAACCATTTAGTTGCAGTGTCTCCCAGACAATTCCATGATCCAGAAATGGACCATAATCTTGAACTATGCTCAACCACAGCTGTTAACCTATAAAAATTCATGAAGTCTTCTATAAATCCTCTGAAAATACTTTTTTTTTAAAGATTTTATTTATTTATTTGACAGAGAGAGACACAGCAAGAGAGGGAACACAAGCAGGGGGAGTGGGAGAGGGAGAAGCAGGCTTCCTGCGGAGCAGGGAGCCCAATGTGGGGTTCGATCCCAGGACCCTGGGATCATGACCTGAGCTGAAGGCAGACGCTTAACGACTGAGCCACCCAGGTGCCCCTGAAAATACTTCTTATAATTTTGCATAAATCCATATGTATCTATGCATATCTATATACACACATACATATATTTATATGTACATATAAGTAGTATTAACATATGTGTGTGTGTGGGTGTGGGTGTATATATATATAATTTTCTACTAGAAAGTTTAATTCTGTCTTATACCTAAAACTCCAGAAGCTTGATCTGGATCTTAATAAGACAATTAGACTAGTCCTATTAGTAATCTTAATCACAATGTATTTGATCCTAAAAATTAAAATTTACAAATTGCTTTAATCTGAGTGTTTAACATTGGAAGACACAGAGAAAGTGGAGACAAAAACCATTTAACCAACCAAAATAGACTTTTTGTTTGATCTAATTTATCATGGGTATTCAAGAGGAAAATGAATAAGAGCATTTTATTACATAAATTGGAGTAACTTAAATTAGAAACTCCTCAAATACGTTCCAACACAGATAGTAAGGCAGTTACCAACATCGTCCCACTAATTTCCACAATTTTCATTTACTTACAAATGCCTTTAATAAAAACAAGTGAAATTAAATCAGTAGTAATAATCTCTAGACCCCATATATTATTGTTGCACATTTCCTTTGAGAACTTGATTAATTACCTATCCTTCCACTAAACTTCAAATTCTTCCTTTTTACTGGTTTCTTCACTTATTAAGCTCTTTCCACCTCTTAACAACCACCAAATTCTCCACCTTTTCACAGCAAACCTTCTAGAAATAATCATAAGCACCCTTTATTTCCTTTCACTTATTCACTGTTCAACCCTTTCAAATGTTTTCATACCAGCACTAAAACCAAAGCTTCATTATGACAGCTCAGTTTGCCTATCTAAATACCATAGTGGGACCTCAAATTTATTATAGTTCACAAAATGCTTTCCCAAACAAACCCTTGCAATTACTCTTTTCCATGTTTTTCACTTAAAAAAATAAGAGTGGCATTAACATCTCCCGAATGTTTATGTTCAATGGTAGATACATCATTGATTTATCTTTCTACTCCTTTTCCCACTCCTATTGTCAGTAGCATGATTTTTTCCTTATCATAGATAATTTCAACAATCCTGTGTATTCACTTCCTATTGCTATTGTAACAAGTTACCACAAAACTGCACACATTTCTTACAGTTTGGAGGTCAGAAGAATGAAATGGATCCCTCTAGGCTAAAACAAGGTGCTGGCAAGACTACATACCTTTTCGGAGGCTCTCAGGGAGACTCAGTTTTCTTGTCTTTTCCAGCTTTTAGAGGCTGCCAACATTACTTGGCTAAGAAGGCACACAGTCAATCTTCAAAACCAACAATAGCAGATGAAACTTTTCTCATACTACCACACTCTGACTCTTCTGCGCCCTCTCCCATTTTTTTAAAGGACCCTGTGATTACATTGGAACCACCTGGATAATCCAGCGTGCTGCTTCTATTTTAAGTTGATTAGCAATCTTAACTCCATCTGCTGCTTTAATTTCCTTTACCATGTAAACTAAGAACCCACATTGTTCTGGGGATTAGGATGTAGGGTTTCTATTATTCTACCTACCACATCCTGCAATAAACATTGACATACATACATTTTTTTTTTCTGCAGTAGAGCAAGCACAGTATTTATTTAATGTATATTTGCAGAAGTAGACTTGCTGGGTTAAAGTATATAAATATTTTTTTGTTATACCGAAATAATCTTCCAACATGTCTTGGTGTATACTCTAATTATTAGAATAAAAACAACTGTTCTCTAAACATTTGCTATAGTCATGTATTATTAGTGTTCTGTGGAAATTCCCTTTACTGGTTACACATTCCAACTGGGGTAGGGGGGAGTTGGAGCCTACAACCAATAACTGACAAAAGGTCTCATAGTAGAAAAGTGCTGCAATTGGTGCTCTCAGCTGCTCATATAGCTGGGCTGAGGCTAGTCTCCTTATCCTCTGCAATCACTGCCTTCTTTCGTAGCTTTCTTCTTGAACCCTATCCTCCTTCCTTCACTTCTCATCTCTTAAGAGCCCTCTCTTAAGAAATCACTAGAACAGAAATTCTAGATCTCAAGTTGTGCTTTCAGAGAAGCGTTCCTAAGACACTAATGCTAAGAATGATCAAGCTTTTTGTGACAGATATGACTGGTGAAATGCTTATGTTTAAAACACTTTAAATGTCACTTGGTCATCTGTGTTTCTCCTTCAGCAAATTGCTTTACTCCTTTGATCAACTGATTTATTCAAGTTTTCCTTATTAAGTAGTAACATTTATGTTAAAGATATATGTTTGTTAGTAATAAGAGTTTCAAAATGATTGAATTCCCACTTGCTTTTTCATTTCATTTATGAATAAATTTTCAGTGGTTTCTTTAGTGATTGTCTTTTAACAAAAGTAATTAAAAATAAGATGGCATTGTATTACCGTAGGTAATAATCATCTTGTAGTGATTTTTTTGGTGAATTTATTTATTAGTTGTAATAATATTTTTTGTATTCCTAAGGATATACATTATATAATCTTTGAAATAATTTTATATTTATCTTTCCTATCTCAATGTTTTTATTTTATTTTCTTGCCTAATTGCCCTGGCTAGAACTTCCCATACAATGACAAGTATAAATGGCAAGAGTGGACATCCTTAACTTGTTCATGATCTGAGAATGAAAACACTCATTGTTTCTAAATTAAATATGATATTAACATAAGTTTTTTATTTATGCTCTTTATCAGATTGAGAAAGTTACCTTCTATTCATTCTTTTGCTTTGTTCTTATCATAAAGGGGTGTCAGATTTTGTCAAATATTTTTTCTGTATCTATTTGAGATGATCATGTGATTTTGCCTTTTATTCTGTAGATATGGTATATTATATGAATTCAGAAATATGAATTTATTTTGAATGTTGACCCTACTTTCCTTTCCTGGGTTATATCTCACTTGGTCATAGTATAGTATGTATATTTTTTTTTATGTTGGTGGGTTTGGTTTGTTAGTATCTTGTTCATAATTTTTACATTTATATTCATAAAATATTAACCAGTAGTTTTATTTTCTTATGACATCTTTAGCTGGTTTTGGTATCAAGGTAATACTGTCCTCATGACATTAGTTAGAAAGTGTTCTCCTATTTTCGGAAGATTTTGTGAAGAATTGGTATGAATTATTTTTTTTAATATTTGGTAGGCTACACCAATAAAGCTTTCTGAATATTAGTTTGTAAAAAATAAAAATTAAATTACTAATTTAATTGTTAAACTTATTATTGGCCTATTGAGGTTTTCTATTTCTCCCTGAGTTGGTAGTTGATATCTTTTTAAGAATTTGTCTTTCAACATTTTTACTATGAAGTATCTGTGTATGAGTATCTTTTTGTTTATACTACTTGGAGTTTGTTGAACTTTGGGATGTGTAGATTAATACTTGTCATCAAATTTGTGAAGTTTTCAGGTATGATTTTTTCAAAAATTTTTTCTTTTCTCTCTCCTCATACTCATATTACATGTTTCTCTCACTTCTCTGAGAATCTGTTCATTTTTCTTTACTCTTTTTCTCTGGATTGCATAATTTCTATTGATCAGTCTTCACATTTGATGATTTTTAATTCTGCTAGTTCAAATCTACTGTTGAGACTCTATTGAATTTTCATTGAATTATTTTACTTTATTTTGAGAGGGGGGAAGGGAAGAGGGAGAGAGAGAAACTTAAACCGGCTCCACTCCCAGTGCAGAGCCCAATGCAGGGCTCAATCTCATGACCCTGAGATCATGACCTGAGCTGAAATCAAGAGTCAGATACTTAACTGACTGAGCCACCCAGGTGCCCCAAGTTATTATGCTTTTAACTTGAGTTTCCATTTTTTTTTAAATATATATCTCTTTATTGCTATTTTCTATTTGATGGTTGATTATCATCACACCTTTATTTGCTTCTTTAAGCCTAAGGATTTTTAATTCTTTGAACATATAATGGCTGCTTTGAAGACTTTTTGTAAAAGCTGATGCCTAAGCCCTCTCACAGGCAGTTTCTGTTGTAGGCTTTTTTCTCTCTTTATGGGTCACACTTTCCTGTTTCCTTTTATGTCTAGTCATTTCATGTTAAAACTGGGCATTTTAGATAATATATTGCAGCAATTCTGGATACTAAATTCCCATACCCCTCAGGGGGTTGTTGCTTTCCTATTTATCTGTTTACTGACTTAGTTGAACATTTTTAGTGAAGTCTATTTCATCCACGATGTGAAGCCTTCCCCTTTCAGGTAGACGCCTTTGGGAGCTAGTGGATAAGAAGCCCCATTTTCTTGGCCACACCTACGCAGCTTGGAGCATCCATCAGGATGAGCTGTTAGAGGTATAGAGGGAGGAAGTGGGTTGTGGTTAGTCACCAAAGACTATTGATTATCTCACTGAGATTTAGTAGGCTTTCTTAAATAAATGTTACTTCGTCTGTATGCTCTTAGGACAATTTCCAGGGAGCATAAATACATGTTTATTATTTTTACAACAACTTTCATCAGTTATAGTTGCTTCCCTTATAAGCAAGTCCATGATACTTTTCACACATCATTCCAGAAGTGAATCTGCCCACAATTAGTCTTGCCTACTTTGCTTCTTAATCTCCACATTATACCCCTCAGTATGCCTTGAAATTACATCTTATTCTACTAATCAGGAAAAATATCTATTATTCATGAATCACTTATCCCTACCAAGGATGTAAATTGTCTTAAAATGATATCAATTAAGATTCTATTTTGACCAATTACAAGTTGAGTTTAATCATCTTGAAATGAGTGTTTTGTTGTAATTATCCTATTAAATCCCTTCACTGTGCTTTCCAGATTTTCTTAGTTTTAAACAGTCCCTTTTTCCTGAATCAGTATTTCTCAACCAAGGGTAATTTTGCCCCTCTGGAGACAGTATCAATAATTCTAGACATTGTTGATCGTCATGAGAGGGCCAGGGAAAGAATGTGTTTCTGGCATCTCGTGGGTAGAGGCAGAGGTGCTCCTAAACATCCTACAGCATCCTGCAAGAAAGAATTATGTAGGCAAACCCCAATAATGCCAAGTTTAAGAAACCCTGTGCTAATTCATTTGTATCTCTTCTCATGGTAGTACGTCAGCCATGTCACACTTTCATAGGACATATTTCATGCTCCCCATAACCTTTATTAAATAGATTGTGTCTAGATTTTGATCCAGTAGAATTAACATAAAAATGTGAGTTCTCTCATATAAGCAAACAAATACAAAACAATTTATTTTTTTTTAATTTTTTTTTTAAAGATTTTTATTTATTTACTTGAGAGAGAGAATGAGACAGAGACAGAGAGCACATGAGAGGGGGGAGGGTCAGAGGGAGAAGCAGGCTCCCCGCCGAGCAGGGAGCCCGATGTGGGACTCGATCCCGGGACTCCAGGATCATGACCTGAGCCGAAGGCAGTCGCCCAACCAACTGAGCCACCCAGGCGCCCATACAAAACAATTTAAAATAAAAGAAAATTTAATGTAAAATTTTTCTCATATCTTCTTTGAAAAAATGATAAAATTAAACCTTTTACATATATAACAAAGGAAAAAGTCAGAGCCTTAAGACATTGCTAAAGAAAATATAAATTATTCATTCCAGAATAACAGCAAAGACCTTTCCTTTTAAGCAACCTCAAAAGCATTTACCTCAAAAATACAATAAGCAAAAAAACAAAAGAGAGAGAAGAAAACAGAATCAATAAAAGCCAAAATCAAATGAAAGGCAGGGTAGAGTACCATCAAAATCAATATTGCAAGCTTATTTCAAGATAAAGAAAAATAGGACTAGGAAAGGAATAGGACACTACTAAACTAACAAAAAAGACTACAAAAGAATCTACACATAACACTTCTCTTGACTCCTTCTGGTTTTTAGCTGGATGGAGTTTAAATAATAATAAAAGTATGCCAGAAACTGAAAAAATATGGTTCATGCCAGTCAGCAAGCAAGCCCACATGGAATGGAGGCATTTTATAAAACTCTTAAGCTGTTTTCAGAAAAACCTCTCTCAGCATTATTTGTTACTTATATTAGACAATGGGGAGAATCACTGTTATCTTGGGAGGTTTGTATAGATATATGAAATTATTCCTGGTAAACTTTGAAAGTTAAGTCCATTTTAAAGTTAGATGTGATTAAATAATTTATTAGGGCAGAAGTATCATTTTACTATATTAGTTTTATAGTCACTGTGTAAATCACAGACACACACACACACACAGTCACTGCCAAATAGTTACGATTTGATATGCAAGACTGGTTTAAAGAGCAAAGTCTCTAAGCCACTTAAATTAACCATTGCCACAGGAAAATAATTCAGTCTAGAACTGTTATTGGACTAAAATATTCTTTGAGCGAAGAACAGATCCTTCTTTTCTCCTGTTAATTACTTAGCTAAAAATTTAACAAAAGCTACTGCCTTTATATTGTTTTCTAGCATCAAATGATAAACTACCTTACATCACTCTCCTTTAAGCCTTGCAAAAAGGTACAATGTTGATCTCATACACACATTTTAAGAAGAAAAAATGTTACATACACAGGTGGAAACTGATCAAATTGATTCTACTTCTCTATAACAAGTGATTTAATAAATATCAAGCCTTGCTGCCTAGGACCTTTGAAAACACTGGGTTTTTCCACCTGAAGTATATTTATTATTGCAAGTACAAAGCAAGCAATACTGCTTTTATAATTTCAAATCATTGAGAGGACCAAAAATTATTATTAAATTGTGCATAATGAGAAATTCAAATGTAAACTAAACCATTTTACCTTAATTGCAAAATTATTTTTCCCTGGATTTAGAAAATCACTGAAAAGGTTGTGTTATTATCATCAAGACAAGTTTATTGATTCCGTACTGTGTGGTCTATGTAGATATTAGGAACTGAAAGAAATAGTAAAAAAAAAAAGAAAAGAAAAAAGAAAAAAAGAAAAGAAAAAGAAAAAGAAAGTGAAGCTTTGCCATTAAGTAGCTATACAAATGTTAAGTGATTCAGCCTCATTTTTACACATACCGGGTTTTGCTCTTGCTATTTTCATAGTAAATTAGCCTATTCTTTTGCCTGCCCTTCTGAAAGTCATCACTCTGTTTTCAGAAATCAGCAATGTGAGAGAACTTTTGGTTCTATTATATTGTGGTTATCCTGTTTAGTTTACCATGTAGAAGTAGGATTCTGAAATAAACTCACGTTGCATAAAGAGTTCAATACCTAAATTGTTGGTTCATGTTTGATGTCAATGTTCTCCAAAACTTAACGGCGTATTTTGATGTGGGAAATAAAAGTGTTGGAAGAGCGATGGGTTCAGAGTCCAGAGAACTGGGTCCTACTTGAAGCTTTGCCTCTATCCAGCTATGGGGTCTCAGACAAATTGTACCATTTGTGACACATATTTCCCTCACCATATAATGAGAGTTGTAAACTAGAGTAGTGCTTCTTGCAACTTAATGTGCCTTTGAATCACCTACGGAATCTTGTTAAAATTCACATTTTCATTACATAAGTCTGAAATGGGGTCCTAGATTTTGCATTTCTAACTTCCCAGGTGATGTTCTTGGCATCAGTATTGGCCCCATTATACCTTGTGAACCTATTCTGAAAATCAAAGGCACATTAATATCAAAATACTGGTCTGCCAAAAGGACATTTTGGCTCTGTTCATATGAATTTCTAATTCCTGTTTATTAATGCATCATTTAAAACCACAGGATAGCATAATTTAGTGACAGCTTTTATCTCTGAGCTAACAATGTGTTTAAGAATTGCTTGGCACAATAAGTTCAGAAATGACCTTGCTCTATTGTAAACAAATTTTTAATCTGTAGAGCTGCAGTAATTCTACAAAATGGTCTATAATCTATCATGTAGTCTTTTGTATGTTGTTTCACGGACACAGTAATTAGAGACAAAATATTCTTGCAAGGCCATCATTAAGATTTGCTTATGGATTCATCTTGATGATGTGATAATATGGGTAAAGCATAGTCATTTCTCTATAGAACAGAAAGATTATGCAAACACAGGATTCTAGAGTCTAGTTAACTTAATTTTATGTAAAATTACCTAAAAGAAATTTAAGTCCTGATAGATTTGAAGTTCTAAACATTTTCCTCCCACTTTTTTCTCTGGCCCATCCAAAAATAACACTAAAATTTTAGGAACATGTTAGTAAATTATGTGTGTGTGTGTGTGTGTGTGTATTATAAGAAAGTGTATATATACATATATGTATATATATAATCATTTTTCAAAAAAGTATATTTTTAATACTTTTTTTTAAAAATAAGGGATTTAGATAATGGAAGGCAAGACTGTAAGATGGCACTACAGATTCCTACCTGCCCCTGTAAAAACTCCACAAAATCCCTACCCTTTAGATGTTGTGGATATGATGGCATATCTCTCCTATAATTGTCACATTACATGGAAAGAGAGATTTTGCAGATGAAGTTAAGATCCATGATTACCTAACTTTGAGTTCATTCAAAGGGAGATTATCCCAGGGAAGACGGCTGCAGAGACAGAGCCGAGGAGTGGGCTCTCAGCTCGGGGTTGCCAAAAACCATGATCCCTGGCTCAGTCAGGCCACTGCTCTTCCAGCAGGGACCCAACAAGTGGCAGATCTGGGGAGACTCCCCTTCCTCCCCCGGAAGGAGTGGTGCAGGAGCGCACCGCAGGGATCTGCTGGGTTTGGAGACTCCACACGGGGTCAGGTGCCAGAGATAGAGACGCTCGGTCACAGGCCAGGTGAGCACGGAGTGTGGCCAGAGACCGGGGAGACAGGAGTGACTGACTGCCTTTCTCTGGGGACACACTGAGGAGTGGGGGCCCGAGTTGTCGGCTCCTCCGGGGTGGAGATTGGGAGGCCACCCTTTTCACTCTCGGCCTCCAAAGCTGTGTCGAAAGCTTGCAGGAAACAAAAGCTACCAAGAGCAAACCCAAGCAGATTACTTAGCCCGCCCCGGCAAGGGTGGGGCAATTCTACCTCCGGCAAAGACATTTGGGAACTACAGCAACAGGTCCCTACCCCAGAAGATCAGCAAGAACAGCCAGCCAAGGCCAGGTTTACCGATCAATGAGAGCAGCAGAACTCCAGCACTAGGGGAATACTGCACATAGAATCCATGGCTTTTTTCCCATGATTCTTTAGTCTTTTAAAGTTAATTTTTTTAATTTTCTTTTTTAACTTTTTCTTTTTCCCTTTTTCAACCAAAATCTTATCAATCTCTTTTTTAAGTATCTTTTTTATTTTTCATTTTTAGAGTCATATTCTATCCCTTCATAATAGTTAACCTTATTTTTGGTATATATATAAGTTGTTCTCTCTCCAGATTGAAAGTGAGGAGGTGGAAAACCATTTACCATGCTAATGGACACCAAAAGAAAGCTAGGGTGGCAATCCTTATATCAGACAAATTAGATTTTAAACCAAAGACTATAATAAGAAATGAGGAAGGACACTATATCATACTTAAAGGGTCTATCCAACAAGAACATCTAACAATTGTAAATATCTGTGCCCCTAACATGGGAGCAGCCAATTATATAAGCCAATTAATAACAAAAGCAAAGAAACACATTGACAACAATACAATAATAGTAGGAGACTTTAACACCCCACTCACTGAAATGGACAGATCATCTAAGCAAAAGATCAACAAGGAAATAAAGACTTTAAATGACACACTGGACCAAATGGACTTCACAGATAGATTCAGAACATTCTATCCCAAAGCAACAGAATACACATTCTTCTCTAGTGCTCATGGAACATTCTCCAGAATAGATCACATCCTAGGTCACAAATCAGGTCTCAACTGGTACCAAAAGACTGGGATCATTCCCTGCCTATTTTCAGACCACAATGCTTTGAAACTAGAACTCAATCACAAGAGG
>NC_138370.1:110645550-110729462 GCF_054177405.1 Leptonychotes weddellii | reverse complement strand
GATGAAGTCCCAAAAGTTCATTTTTGCTTTTGTTTCACTAGCTTTTGGAGATGTATCTTGAAAGAAGTTGCTGTGGGCAATGTCAAAGAGGTTACTGCCTATGTTCTCCTCTAGGATTTTGATGGATTCCTGTCTCACATTGAGGTCTTTCATCCACTTTGAGTTTATCTTTGTGTATGGTGTTAGAGAATGGTCGAGTTTCATTCTTCTGTATATAGCTGTCCAATTTTCCCAACACCATTTATAGAAGAGACTGTCTTTTTTCCATTGCATATTTTTTCCTGCTTTGTCAAAGATTATTTGACCATAGAGTTGAGGGTCCATACCAGGGCTCTCTATTCTGTTCCATTTGTGTATGTGTCTGTTTTTGTGCCATTACCATGCTGTCTTGGTGATCACTGCTTTGTAATATAGGTTGAAATCAGGCAATGTGATGCCCCTAGCTTTGTTTTTCTTTTTCAACATTTCCTTGGCGATTCGGGGTCTTTTCTGATTCCATACAAATTTTAGGATTGTTTGTTCTAGCACTTTGAAAAATGTCATTGGAATTTTGATCAGGATGGCATTGAAGGTATAGATTGCTCTGGGTAGCATAGGCCTTTTAACAATGTTTATTCTTCTGATCCATTAACATGGAATGTTTTTCCATCTTTTTGTGCCTTCTTCAATTTCTTTCATGAGTGTTCTGTAGTCCTAGAGTATAGATCCTTTACCTCTTTGGTTAGGTTATTCTGAGGTATCTTACGGTTTTCGGTGCTATTTTAATGGACTCGTTTCTCTAATTTCTCTTTCCATAGTTACATTGTTAGTGCATAAGAAAGCAACTGATTTCTGAGCATTGATTTTGTATCCTGCCACATCACTGAATTGCTGTATGAGTTCTAGTAATTTGGGGGTGGAGTCTTTTGGATTTTCCACATGAAGTATCATGTCATCTGTGAAGAGAGAGAGTTTGACTTCTTCTTTGCTAATTTGAATACTTTTATTTCTTTTTGTTGTCTGATTGCTGTTGCTAGGACTTCTAATAATATGTTGAACAATAGTGGCAAGAGTTGGCATCCTTGACGTGTTCCTGATCTTAAGGGAAAGGCTCTCAGCTTTTCCCCATTGAGGATGATATTCACTGTGGGTTTTTCATAGATGGCTTTTATGATATTGAGGTATGTACACTCTATCCCTATACTCTGAAGAGCTTTAATCAGGAAAGGATGCTGTATTTTGTCAAATGCTTTTTCTGCATCAATTGAGAGGACCATATGGTTCTTCTCTCTCTTCTTATTGATGTGGTCTATCACATTGATTGATTTGTGAATGTTGAACTACCCTTCCATGCCAGGGATAAATCCCACTTGGTCATGATGGACGATCCTTTTAATGTATTGTTGGATCCTATTAGCTAGGATTTTGTTAAGAATTTTGGCATCCATATTCATCAGGGATATCGGTCTGAAATTCTCCTCTTTGATGGGGTCTTTGCCTGGTTTGGGGATTAAGGTAATGCTGGCCTCATAGAATGAGGCTGGAAGTTTTCCTTTTTCTATTTTTTGAAACAGCTTCAGGAGAAGAGGTATTATTTCTTCTTTGAAGGTTTAATAGAATTCCCCAGGGAATCCATCAGGCCCTGAACTCTTGTTTTTTGGAGGTTTGTTTTGTGTGGTTTTTTTTTTTTTTGCATATAATGTATTATTTGTTTCAGAGGTACAGGTCTGTGATTCAACAGTCTTACACAATTCACAGCGTTTTGATCACTGCTTCAATCTTCTTACTGGTTATTGGCCTATTCAGGTTGTCAATTTCTTCCTGTTTAAGTCTTGGGAGTTTATAGGTTTCCAGGAAGGCATCCCTTTCTTCCAGGTTGCTCAGTTTATTGGCATATAGTTGTTAATAATTCTATAATAATTGTTTCTATTTCCTTGGTGTTAGTTGTGACCTCTCCCCTTTCATTCATAATTTTATTAATTTGGGTCCTTTCTCTTTTTTTTTGGATAAGTCTGGCCAGTGGTTTATTGAACTTATTCTTTCAAAGAACCAGCTTCTAGTTTCATTGATCTGATCTACTGTGTTTCTGGTTTCTAATTCATTGATCTCTGCTCTAATCATAATTATTTCTTCTAATGCGTGCTATAGGCATCATTTGTTGTTTTTTCTCTAGTTCTTTAAGTTATAAATTTAGTTGGTGAATTCCGCATTTTTCTATTTTTTTGAGTGAGGCTTGGATGGCTATGTATTTTCCCCTTAGGACCGCCTTTGCAGTATCCCATAGGTTTTGGACCGATGTGCTTTCATTCTCATTGATTTCCATGAATTGTTTAAGTTCTTCTTTGATTTCCTGGTTGACCCAAACATTCTTGAGCAGAGTGGTCTTTAGCTTCCAAGTGTTTGAATTTCTGCCGAATTTTTTCTTGTGATTAAGTTCCAGCTTTAAAGCATTGTGGTCTGAGAATATGCAGAGAATAATCTCAGTCTTTTGGTATCGGTTGAGACCTGATTTGTGACCCAGGATGTGGTCTATTCTGGAGAAAGTTCCATGTGCCTCAAGAAGAATGAGTATTCTGTTGTTTTAGGATGGAATGTGCTGTATATATCTATGAGGTCCATCTGGTCCAGTGTGTCATTCAAAGCTCTTGTTTCTTTGTTGATTTTCTGCTTAGATGATCTGTCTATTGCTGAGAGTGGAGTATTGAGGTCTCCTACAATTAACGTATTATTATCAATATGACTGTTTATTTTGGTTAACAGTTGGCTTATGTAGATGGCTGCTCCCATGTTGGGGGCATAGGTATTTACAATTATTAGATCTTCTTGTTAGATAGACCCTTTAAGAATGATATAGTGTCCTTCTATGTCTCTAACTACAGTCTTAAGCTTAAAATCCAATTTGTCTGATATAAGAATTGCTAACCCAGCTTTCTTTTGAGGTCTGTTGGCATGGAAGATGGATCTCCATACCTTCACTTTCAGTCTGGTTGTATCTTTAGGTTCAAAATGAGTCTCTTGTAGACAGCCTGTGGATGGGTCCTGTCCTTTTATCCAATCTGCAAACCTATGCCTATTTTATGGGAGCATTTAGGCCATTCACGCTGAGAGTGATTATTGAAAGATATGACTTTATTGTCATTGTGTTGCCTGTAAAGTCCTTGTTTCTAATGATTGTCTCTGTAAATTTCTGTTCTATATCCCTCTTGGGGTCTTCCTCCTTTTATAGAGCCCCCCCTTAATATTTCTTGCAGGACAGGCTTAGTGGTCACATATTCTTTCAGTTTCTGCCAGTCTTGGAAGCTCTGTATCTCTCCATCCATTTTAAATGACAGCCTTGCTGGATAAAGTATTCTTGGCTGCATGTTCTTCTCATTTAGTACCCTGAATATGTCTTGCCAGCCCTTTCTGGCTTGCCAGGTCTCTGTGGATAGGTCTGATGTTATTCTGATGTTCCTCCCTCTGTATGTAAGGAATCTCTTCCCCCTAACTGCCCTTAAGATGGTTTCCTTTGTTCTAAGATTTGCAAGTTTTACTATTACATGCCGGGGCGTTGGTCTGTTTTCCTTGATCTTGGGAGGGGTCCTCTCTGCCTCTAGGACATGAATGCTTGTTTCATTCTCCAGACTAGGGAAGTGGTCACCTACGATTTGCTCAACTATATCTTCTAGTCCTCTCCCTCTCTCCACCCCCTCAGGGATTCCAATAATTCTGACACTGTAATGTTTCATGGTGTCACTTATTTCTCTAATTCTGTTTTCACAGATTTTGAGCTGTTTCTCCCAAGCCTCCTCTTTTTCCTTCTTTTCTATCAGTTGGCCTTCTAGATCACTAATTCGTTCTGCCTCATTTACCCTAGCTGTTAGGGTATCTAAATTAGATTGGATCTCATTTATAGCATTTTTAAGTTCTGTGAGTTCAGCTTTCATTTCTGCCCTTAGAGACTCTATGTTGCCATTAATCGATTTCTCCATTCTAGCTATCATCTTCATAACTGTTACCCTTAAGTCCATTTCTGACATCTTGGTTATTTCTGTATCCACTTATAAATCTGTGGCAGAAGTCACAGCCTCTGAGTCTTTCCTATTTTGGGGGTTCCTCCTCCTAGTCATTCTGTTGAGGGGTGGTTGAGGGACTGTATAGAGTCCAAATTATTGACCACAACCCAAGCAAGATGCACCTATTTTATAGGGACATTAGTGTTGTCCTCCTCTTGTTCTCCCAGCCTGTCTTCCTGGGGAGGGGCCTGCTGCACTGTTACTCAGTCAACCCTGTTTGGGCAGAGTTGCCCTGCCCTCTGTGGGGGGGGGATTGGCTCAATGAAATCATTTTTGGGGGGCTTTTGTTATCTGGCAACTTTCCTAGCAGCTTTCCACATCTCTTCTGAACAAGCCCAATGGAAATCAACCAAACCTGACCAGATTAGGAGAATTTCCTGACCTTCTGTATCTCATACACAAAAATAAATGGTTGTTATTTTAAGTCATTAATTTTATAGTGGTTTGTTATACATAGTAGCTGACCAGATTAGGAGAATTTCCTGACCTTCTGTATCTTCTGAGAGTCAGAGCAGAAGAGACCATTTCCAATCCTCTACCTCAGAACAGAAAGATTGCAGTCTGTTCTTCAGTGAGCTCTCCAGGCCACACTATCTCCATTTCTGTCTGTGCTGCTAAAAACTGCAGCATCAAGGTTGTGCACCCCTCAGCAGTACTCCCAGTCCTCACCTCCAGGTCAGGGCATGTCTCTGCCCTTTGTGCTCCTAAAACCGCCAGCCACCCTCAGTTCACATGCACGGCCCCGCTGCTCCAGGTTTCAGTTCCAGCAGCTGCCCTAAAGTGCTTTCCCCACCACTACTGGTCTGCAAGTCTGTGCCTGGTCCCCAGCGAGGGAAGCTTTCACAAATTGTTGGTGCAGGATCCCGAGTGCTCTGTCCCCCTTCTGTTTATTTTCTGATACATGCCTGCAGAATCACGGCTCCCTGCTTCATACCTTGAAAACAACCGCTTGCGATATTCTGTTTGTAGAGATCCAGATCTATCTTCTTATATCTCAGGCTGATTTTTCTCTCTTTTTTTTTTTTTTACTATGTCCTTAAGCTACTTAAGTACAATTAGCTTAGGAAGGCAATGATTTTCAGTGGAATAGAAAAGGAAGAAAACAACTTTTTATGATATTGTTCATAGCCAGAGATGCTCAAAGGATAAATGTTTCTAATAATTTACTAATCATTTACTTCAAAATAGGTCAGACATCCAATTCTCTTTTGGTTCTCATAAATTGTGTTACAAATTGATACTAAAAGTGTGTAAAATTCAGAGGAGGGGAAAAGATGATGGAAGAGTAGGGGACCTTATAACAACCGGTCCCCAGAATTGAGCTGGGTATATACCATACCACTCTGAACACCCACAAAATCAGCCTGAGATATAAGAAGATAGATCCTATTCTGGGGGTTCCTCCTCCTAGTCATTCTGTTGAGGGGTGGTTGAGGGACTGTATAGAGTCCAAATTATTGACCACAACCCAAGTAAGATGCACCTATTTTATAGGGACGTTAGTGTTGTCCTCCTCTTGTTCTCCCAGCCTGTCTTCCTATTTTCTTTTTCATTCCTTATATATATTTTTTATTTTGTTATTTCTCATAGCACTAGAACTTTCAGGAGTATGCTGGACAAGCATTATATTAATAAATATCCTTGTTTTTTCACTAGTAAGTGTAATTTCTTCTGTAGGGCTATAAAAGATAAAGATATCCTTTATCAGGTTAGGATAATTTCCTCCTATCCTAACTTGTTAAGAGTTTTTATCATAAATCCTATTGAATTTTTGGGGATTCTTATGCTGTAAGTAGTAAATGATCATATGTTTGATTTGGTTTAGTAACACTTTATTTAGGATTTTTGCATCTATGTTCGTGGCTGAGATGGATGTAATTTTTTTGTAAGGCCTTTTCTGATTGTGAGACCCTGATTAGGTTGGTGTCATAAAATATATATAAGGTATATTTAAGGTAAAAATTTACCTTTTTCTTTTCTCAGGAAGAATGTTTATAAGATCAAAATCCTTTTGCCACTTGAATATTTGGTATCAATCTCCTAAAAACCTTGTAGAACTGTTTTCTTTAGTGAATAGAGTTTTAATTATTGTCTAAACTTCTCCAGTGGTTATAGATGCTTATTTTCTATTTCTTCTTGAGTACTATTTCTTAATTAATTTCTTTCTAGAAGATTATCCATTTTTGGTATTCAATTTTTTTGGTATAGTTTTTCATTTTTATTTTTGTAATTTTTTTATATTTCAGTATTGGCAGTACCACTTCTATATTTCTAATGATTTTAATTTTTGCTTTCTTTTTGTTTTCTCAGTATCTCACAAGTAATTGCCAGTCTTACTAGTTTTTTTCAAAGAATTTGCTTTTTTATTATCTTGATTTTGCTTTTATCTCTTTATCTTCTCTTATATTGTTTTATTTCTTCTCCTTTTTCTAAGATTATTTTATTGATTTCTTGTAATCATTAATGTGGCCTTTTAGGTGTTTTTTTTTTTTTTTTTTGCTTTTTCTATTCTAATAGCATTTAAATAAATTTCTAAGAACCACTTACACCATTTCCTACAAGTTTTGGCATATAGTTTTTATTTTTGATCAGTTCTAATTATTTTTAAGTTTCCAAAATGAATTTTTCTTTGGCAGTTCCAAATCTATTGGTCTGTTATTGTTTCTATCAATTTCTCATTTAATTGCCTGACAGATAATGTAGCCTATTCCTGACTCTTTAAAATCTATTGAAACTAACTTTATAGCCTATTAAATTTCCATGGATACTTGAGGAAATTGAGTATTTCCTTAAATGTAAAAATAATGGATCTACATTATCACTGTGCTGAGTATTTCATATTTTTAATTTTTCTTTTTGTCTTGTGCTTTAGTCATCAACAAAGTAAAGTTATCTGAAATCTCCCATTGAAATGATGGATGGTAGATTATTTCTTTTCTTTTGACAATTTATCTATTTTAAGGTATCTCTAATTTTTACATTATTAATAGCATTATTTTTATACTATAAGTTCTATTTTGTATACTTTATGCTGCAAATATGTATGCATACATATTTATACATATATTCATGTATATACATATATATCCAGGGTGATTTATGTGTTTATCTTGCCAATATTTGTTTGTAACCTCTAAATCAATATTGTGGCATTTATGCAGTCATTCAAGATTATGCAGAGCAGTTAAAAATTTGAGTAGCCCAATGCACACATTCTCACCTGAGGTTGAACGAAGTGATGCTGTGCCTTCTTGTTTCAATTCTCATACTGTACACAAGTGTCCTTTCCATGATCTATATAGCACATCTCTCACATATTTTTGCTTTTTGTTGGTGATTTCATCACTGTTTAAATGGTCCCTGAGTATAGTGCCTGAAGTGTTGTCTAGTGTTTCTAAATGCAAGAGGCTGTGATGTGCTTTGCAGGAAAAAAAAAAAAAAAAAAGCCTGTGTTAAGACATGCATTATAGTGCAGCTGGCTGTTAGTTCAGTTGTATGGATCAACGATATATATTAAATAAGGTATCTTTAAACAGAAACACACTGATCAGTTGATGAAAATATAACCAGAGGCTCTCAGCATGAACATAACCTTGTTTCCCATAGGAGCAATGCTTCAATTGCTACCGTATTTCCTTACTTGGTGTTCATAGCAAATTTATAGAACAGAGCTACTATGAAAACCTAGAATCAAATTTTATATATCATATATATAAAACATGCATATAATTTCTAGTAATCTCTAGGGCTTTGATCTCTATGTAATTGTGATTTTTGCATGCTTTGTAATAGTCAAATATTTTATTAAACAAAATACTTAACCAACCTCTTAATATTATAGATGAAACTAGTTTGAATTTCTTTTGCAAAGTATCAATTAATTTGACTCTGACAGAATAAATAAGACTATTCTCTACAAGGCAATTTTTCATATTCTTTTGATTTTTTTTCTGCAAATCTCCATATAATGTCTATATTAAGTTTCTACTATAATTTTCTGGATAAAGAACAGACTCTCAATTCTAAAAGCATGGTTTATCGTAAGAGACTGATGTCTATTTAATGTATCCATTTCTGACTGCCTTAAGTATAAATTGAGCTATACAGGGAATTTTGAATACTTTCTGTAGGAAACTCTTCTTTGTGATTGTTGGCGGTTTGAAGGAGCTGGCACTACCTCCATACTTCTTTACATTAACACATCTACATTTCCACTTTTTCTGACTGTAAACCTCAAGGTATTTGAATGTCGCTTTTTTTCATTTTAGCAAACCTGTAGTCAGTGTCAGTCTTATTTTATCTTTCACACAACATTTTTGGGAGAACTGAGACACCACATCACCTCTCACGTTACTCTTCACTACAGAAGATAAAAGGAAAGGGCTAAGCTGGCATTGCAGACTTAACCATTCCCTCACCTGGTTATCACTGTTTATCTCATTTCATCTTTTAACTATTGCTGGTGTCTGTACACTTTGTGTTATGTAATCTCTTTTGACATAGTGTTTTTGAGACAATTAGGATGCATGTCGATAAATCACCTAAGTCTTTCTGGTTCATTTTATTAACTGATGGTAATATCCAAAATAGTAACAGTCATAAATATAATCATATTAATAGGCAAATAAAATTGCCTATTGTTTTTGGTTTTCATGTTTTAGGAACCTGCAATAGGATTCTCTTGGGTGGGGGCGCCTGGGTGGCTCAGTTGGTTAAGCATCTGACTCTTGATTTCAGCTCAGGTCATGATCTCAGGGTTGTGGGATCGGGCATTTCCCACCATCAATAGCTATTCAATGGCCACATCTAAACACATATTCTTCTTATGCTTAAACTCTTGAATAACAGTTACATCAACAGCCTGCTACCAACCTTAATGTGAATAATTCCTTGTATGTTCTCACCCTTTTCCCAAAGAGGAGACTCAAACTTTCATCTGTAACATTTACATATCTGACTGATGTTCATTATCACTTTTAGTTCAGTAACAATCCATCCTTGATTTCTAGTAACCTATGAATAAACACTACTACTCCATCCTATATAAAACAATACTGTAGGGGCGCCTGGGTGGCTCAGTCGTTAAGCATCTGCCTTCAGCTCAGGTCATGATCCCGGGGTCCTGGGATTGAGCCCCGCATTGGGGTCCCTGCTCCGCAGGAAGCCTGCTTCTCTCTCTCTCCCACTCCCCCTGCCTGTGTTCCCTCTCTTGCTGTGTCTCTCTCTGTCAAATAAATAAAATCTTTAAAAAAAAAAATACTGTAAAAGAAGACAGGAAAATGAAGAAGAAAATTAAATTATATAAATATATAACTAATAAAAGGACAAAAATATGAATAGCTCATATGGCCTTTGTTTCTACAACAAGCATTTTTTTTCTATACATATTACATGCATTTTTTTGTCCCCACTTAGAATCTTAGCTGAATTGATGTGTTCTTTATATGATAAGTAGACCTGACCTTCATTTTTGTTGTTTTTGAATCCTTGATGATGTCCTCATATTATTTTGATGTTGTCTTCATAGGTTTTAATATTAGGCATAGAAATAATATGAATCTCCCCTATGCATTGTAGTAAATTTTTCATAAATTTGCATGCCAGGAATAAATTTCACTTGATCATGATGTATGATCCTTTTGATGTGTTATTGAATTTGACTTCCTAGTATATTGTTGGGGATTTCTGCATCTGTTCATCAGACATTGTCCCATAATTTTCTTCTTTTGTGATTTCTTTGCCTTTGATATCAGGGTAATGCTTACTTTAGAAAATGATTTTGTAAGTGTTTTCTCTGCTTTAACTTTTAGGAAGAGTTTGAGGACTAGCATTAATTATTCTTTAAATATTTGGTAAAATTTATCAATGAAGCTATGTGGAGGTTTGCTTATCGGTAGGTTTTTAATTACTGATTCCATATCTATTCTAGTTATAGGCCTGTTAAAACTTTCTATTTTATTTTTTTTTATGATTTTTTGATGGGTTGTATGTTTGTGCGTATTTATCCATTTCTTCTAGATTACTTAGTTTGTTGGCATAAAATTGTTCATAGTACTCCCTTATAATCCTTTTTATTTCTTTGGCATTATTTGTAATCATTTTTAAGTATTTATCTCTTTTTGCTTAGTCTAGCTAAGGGCTTGTCAATTTTTTCCAAAACACCAACTCTTAGCTCATTAACTTTTGATACTGTTTCCTATTTTGTTTAGTAGCATAAAGAGGTTATTGTATTGAAAATACTATTGTATTTCTATTTATTTTAAGTGTGCTCTAATCTTTGTTATTTACTTCCTTCTGCTCACTGTCTAGTTCCTTAAAGTATAAAATTAAATTCTTTATTTGAGATCTTTTTTCTATTTTATTTGAAGGGTTTATCACAGTGAACTTCTCTCTTGGTACTGCTTTTGTTGTAGTGCATAAGATTTGGTATATGGTGTTATTGTTTTAGTTCTTGAGGAATTTTCTATTTTTTATTTATTTTTTTTCTTTTATGCCCTGGTTGTTCAAAAGTGTGTTATGTAATTTCCACATATTTGTGAATTTTCCAGATTTCCTTCTGCTATTGATATCTAATTTCATTTCGTTTGGGCCAGAAAAGATATTTGAGATAACTTCAATATTCTTAAATTTGTTAAGAGTTGGTTAATGAAGGAAAAATGTAATCATGTGAGAATGTTTCACATGCACATGAAAATGTGTATTCTGCTGCTGTTGGGTAGAATGTCTTTTTCCCATTGGATATCCTTTCCTGCTTTGTTGAAGATTAATTGACCATATAGTTTTGGGTTCATTTATTTGTTTTCTATTCTATCCTATAGATCTATGTTCTATTTTTGTGACAGTAGCATACTATTTTGATCACTACAGCTTTGTAATATAACTTGAAGTCCAGAATTGTGATGCCTCCAGCTTTGCTTTTTCTCTTTCAAGATTGCTTTGGCTGTTCAGGGTCTTTTGTGGTTCCCTACAAATGTTAGGATTGTTCTAGTTCTGTGAAAAATGCTGTTGGTATTTTGATAAGAAATTACATTAAAATTGTAGATTGCTTTGGATAGTATAGACATTTTAATCATATTTATTCTTCCAATCCAGGAGCACAGGATGTCTTGCCATTTCTTTCTGTCTAGGAATGAATAATTCAAAGAGGAAATTAAGAAAACAATACCATTCACAACAGCATCAAAAAGAATAGAATTTGTAGGAATAAATTTAACCAAGAAGGTCAAAAACTTATACGCTAAACACTATAAAACATTCTTGGAAGAAATTAAAAAGAACTAAATAAATGGGAAGAAATCCCTTGTTCATGGATTGGAAAACTTAATATTGTTAAGATGTCAAGACTATCTAAAGCAACCTACAGAAACAGTACAATCTCTATCAAAATTTCAGCAGTGTTTTTTTTTTTTTTTCAAAAATGGAAAAGCTGATCCTCAAATTTATATGTAATTTGGGGGGATCTCAAAGAACCAAAACAGTATTGAAAAAGAAAAGCAAAAGTGGAAGACTCAGATTTCCTGAATTAAAAACTCACTACAAAACAACAGTAATCTAAACAGTATTGTACTGGCATAAGGATAGGTAAATCTACCAGTAGAATAGAATTGAGAGTCCAACAATACACTCATATATCATTAGCCAATTGATTTTTGACAAGGATACCAAGATCAGTAAATGGGAAAAGAAATAATCTATTCAATGAATATTGCTGGGACAATGGAATGGCCGCATGCAAAAGAATGAAGTGAGACTCCTACTTCACACCATACACAAAAATTAACTCAAAATGGATGACATAATGAATGACATAAATATAACTGCTATAACCATAAAACTCAAGGAAAAAATAGGATTAAACCTTCATGATTTTAGATTTGGCAATGAATTCTTTGATGTGACACCAAATGCATAAGCAGCAAAAGAAAAAATATATATAAATTAGACTTCATAAAAATGAAAAACCTTTGTGGATCAAAGGATATTATCAATAAAGCAAAAAGACCACTTACCGAATGAGAGAAAATATTTGCTAGTTATATATCTGATAAGGTCTAGTATCCTAAATATATGAAAACCACATACAACTAACCAACAAAAAGACAAATGACCCAATAAGAAGGTGTCAACCACAAGTTAGTGTATTCCTTATGCCAATCTTGTTCTATTTTGGCAGCCACATAGTCCATCAAACCTTGACTTCAATTGACATTCCTTTACCAGCAGTTGGTAATGTAGGTAATTGTTTCATTAGTCTATGGGATGATGTCATTGAATTGTGTCCCGGTTACTAAGAGTAAGTTGACTTTCACTGGTGTCAAAACTAATCAGATCAGATCAGAGGGGCAATCACAGGATTTCCTTTCTTCTAAACAGTGATTACAAGCACTCTTCACACCTCTGTGTCGTTCATATTCTGCAGAAAGTTTTGATAAGTGCATACAAAACCATTGTGGAGGGCTAGAGGAGCAAGTTCTAAGCTGACCACAGAATCAAAGTCCAGGTAAGTCCTCTCTGACATTGCCATATTTGGAACAGCTACAACTACCACTTTAATAACCTATGCACGAGGCTGCTGTCACCACTCAATCAGGGCTGTGATACAGAAAAGGTGCATCGCTGTAGTAAGCTGCAAAATCAAAAAAAAAAAAAACTTTACTTCAAAACCATTCCAGCATGACTGTGCTCAAATCTGGTAAAATAAATATCCTGCACCTTACTTCGCTTCTCACATATCTCCGTTCTGAATTGGCAGAACTGGTTGTAGAACCCAAACTTTAAGGAGATTGGAGAAGGTGTCGAACAAGTTATTTTGTCTACCAAACAGGAAAAGCACAAATTTTGCATTTTTTCCCTTCTCTTTAACAAAATAAATGACTGATTGATTATGATAACAGAAATTCTACTGACTCAAAATCAAAACACAATTTCTGTGCTCCATCAGTCAGAATTAGAAACTGAAGGTCAACACAAGTTATGGCTATTATACCTATTGAAGGGCAGCTTTATGGTTAAGAGATGCAAAATCTCTTCCTTTAGTGAGTCATACACAAGAAGGTTTTTGTTTATTTGTTTTGGTCTGTTTTTTTTTAAATATGGTAATAATCATTTAAATGTATTAAATCATATCCCAGGAATCCAACTCAACATAAAAACTTGAATACTATTCTATAATTAGATTTCTAAGCCCTGATTATCTTTGGAGCACTGTCTATAGTTTAGATAGTATCCTCTGTAAATTCCTACTGCTGTTCAGGGAAAAGATTTATGAAAGTATAAATCCAAATGCATTATCCTTATTTCTTATTAATCTGCCTTCTTACATCTAACTCCAAAAAATTTCTGATCTGCACAACGCATTAACTCCACAATTTTATCACCATCACTTCTGTCATGCAGTCTAAATCATTCATAGTCATTTTGATTATTATAGGTTTTAGATGAAACAGGGATAATTTAAACAGCTCTAATATTTTCTTACACAGTTAATAAGAATCCCTGAAATTCAATGGCATCAGGAAAAAAAAATGTCTTGAGCTTCATTAATAGATGCAAAGTTCTATTATTACTTCTGTTGATGTATTTTAAATGTGTTTTGAAGAAATAATTTTCTGAAGTATCTTTGGTGTTTGTGAGTGTGTGTGTTTTACAATAAGTATCATTTCATATTTCAAGGGTTACTATCTGAGGATCAATACTCTACATTCTCAAAATACCTAAGGCCTTTTGTCCAGCTATCTTTTTTCTACATAAGGTTTAGAAAGCTTGATAGATTAATGTCATTACTAAATTGTGTGTCATCACAAACTGAATCTTAAGTATTACTGCTTTAGCCATTGACCCTTATACCACGATGTATTGCATCTTCAAGAAATAGAGTTACAATTTATTTTACCACTGTATGCTTTTAACCAGGAATTATAAGCCTAAGGGGGGGGGGAACCTTTTTTATGGTATTTTGCCACTGAAATTTCAATTGCAATATAGACAATATTTATTTTAAAATATTTTCCTGCAAGATGGCTCAGAGGAGTATCCTAATAATAATATAATGCATCCATATTTCTTTCCTTGAATTTTATCTTTTAAAAATTCACTTTAAACTCAGAGAAAGTGAGAGAAGAGGAGGGTGAGGATGAAGAGAAACAGAAAACAGAAAAGGATATAATACTAAATCAAAGAGTTTTCAGGCAAAGTTACATTAATATGGAAAATGAAGATGACATTGATATTAAGATGAAATTGCAAGTGCAGATAACATACATGCAAAACTATTTATGATTCTTTTGTTTCTACAAATCTTTAAGGAAAAGCTTACAGAAGATTAAATGAGAAAAGCATTGCCTTCTTCATCACACAATATTTTCTGTTTTAAACTGTCCCATTTACTTATTCAATCTTCATCTAAGGAAAAATTCTAAGTGTAAGATTTGTCATAGAATATATAACTATACTTTAAAAAGTTAAAGTGTTTTTGGCATTTCATGATGGAACAAAATATAACAGATTAAAGATAAATTTTCAAAATGTTGTAACTACCAGAAGACATATAGAATTTGAATATAATAGAAAATTGTTATAGAAGTCATGTTGTTTGAGGGGTTTTTTGTTTTATTTTTTGGGTTTGGGTTTTTTGTTTCGTTTTTGGGGGTTTTTTTGGTAAAAGTTCTTCTTTGGTTGGTAAGCACACATATAATAAATTATGTTTATACAAGAGAGAAGTTGAAGACATAGCAAGGAAAACATAAAGTCAGATAGATCTTTGTGCCATGGTCCTTAGAAGAAGGCTTTTGGTTTTGGGGGTTGGGTTTTTTTGGTTTCTTTTAGCATGGCTCTGCTTTATCATGAAGTGTTCACCATTAGATCACTTGCTTACCTTAAACCAAACTTAACACACTATTTTCTCTCTACATGGGATTACCTTATTGTAGATTTCATTTATCCAACAGAAGGAAGGTTGTGGACGATTGTTTATTTATCAGGAAGTCACTCTGAAAGCGCTAAAAGGAAGAACAGCTGACACAGGCTCTTGAAGGCCAGCCTGTACCCTCATGACTAGCAACATAAATTGTTAATTAAACTTAAGAAAGAACAGATTGTCTTCAGTGTTCCTCAGTTTTGATTAAGAGATAGACACAAAAGTGGAGTCTAATGGATTAGAGACATGAAAGTGAGAGGAAAAACTACAAAGGAAATAGAAGAAAATTTAGGAAAACATCTTTTGACTTGGGGTGGAGGACTTTAAAAACTAAATTTCAGAAACAAATTGTATGACAATATAAACATATTTACATCAAAATTATGGTTTTATATTCAATACAGTTAACCAAAGATAAATTTATGAGGCAAATTAGGGGATGGAATTTTCAATGTCCAAAACTAAAGATCGATTAATATGTACAATATATGTGTTGCTTCTCCAAATCAACTGGAAAAACACAACTATGTCAGAAAAAGATTGGTAAAGGTCATAAACAGTTAATTTACAGAAAAGGAAATACTGAAAGCTAATGTGCATATTGAAGAGATGGGCACATTCCTGGGCAAACTATTACGATAAGATTTTACTTCATGGATATTAGATGGATACAAATTAGAGAGCTGGATAATTCAAGTTTTATTGAGGATATGAGAATATAGGAAGTCTTATGTGCTGCTACCAGGAATGTAGATGGGTACAATCATTTTGGAGAGCTATACAACATTACTCACACTAAGTATTCACATCCCTTATACACAAAAATTCTATTCTTGGGTATATACTCCAAGTAATTGTCACACAGGGCCATAAAAGGAAAATACCAGGATGCTCATTTTATCATTGTGATTGAAATATAGTCAATCCGCATGGCCATGCCTGGGAGAGAGGTGAAGTAAAATATAGGGGATGGAGAAGTCTGAAGTCTTTGATAGATGTATGCATGGTGCATCTATAGATCTTAAAAACATCTTGTTCAATGAAAGAAACAAAAAGCAACAAAACACATAACCAATTCCATTTACATAATTAAAAATGCATTTGTACCAAGCAACACTATTTGGTTTCTGTGGGCATACAAATAACATTTGGTAACACATCTGATTAGATAAGGTTATCTATTGGAATTAGTTCTTGAACATATTTATATTAGCTGAATTATATTCATGCCTCCTAATCCAATTTAAAGTTCCTATCTCCTTGATAATCAACAAATATAAAGACTTATTTCTATTAGCAGCATATTCTTTCTGCTATGAGTCCCATTTTGTGGTTTCTTTGCATTACTAATATTTCTTTATTGTATATTGAACATTGGGGAGATATTGCAGAGACAGGGAATTTTGTTATCTTCCTCTGAAAAATACTGTTTTATGTTGTAGGAGGCAGTTAACTTCACTGGATTCATATTCTAAACTGTCTTTTCCATGCAATGGACAATAGCTGAAAACTCCATTGAATTTTTTCAGCCATTCAGCTTATGTTAACAACAAGCCTCTGTTGAAAAACTTCATATAGAATACCTCATTTATAAATCAGCCAAGTATTTGGATGAAATTTAAACCCAGATACTTAGGGTCACCCTTTCTGCAACTCTGTCTTTTGGGTATATTCTACCTCAGGTCCCAGATACCCAGGCAGTCTCCATCCACTGACTCCCCAAATCAATAATCCTCTGTTTTTTTTCCTTGAGTTCCACTTATCCTGAGTCATGAGGACTAAGGAGCCCCTCGGGGCAAAAAGCCACATAAATGCAAATCTCACTTGGTTCAAATATCCTCTTCTAAAATCTGGCTCACCTTTAGTTCTGACTGTTTATTCACCCACAAGTGCCCTGAAATATATTTTTTAAAATATATTGTCCTGATTTGATTATTGCTATCTTGGAAGAATTATTCCAATACAAACTACTCTAATAATACTGATACATATGAAATAATAAATTGGTTAATATACATATAAACAAACATTTCAAGAAAGCATTAAAAATAATCTTCCTGCTTAGGAATATATTTATTATAGCTTCCAAAGATTTTCTACATCATGAGGGAGCCATTTTTATTTATTTATTTATTTATTTGAGAGAGAGAGAATAAGAGAGAGCACATGAGAGGGGGGAGGGTCAGAGGGAGAAGCAGACTCCCTGCCGAGCAGGGAGCCCGATGCGGGACTCGATCCAGGGACTCCAGGATCATGACCTGAGCTGAAGGCAGTCGCTTAACCAACTGAGCCACCCAGGCACCCGAGGGAGCCATTTTGATAACTGTTAATACTGTGATAAGAATCTAATAAGACAAAATATCAAGATATATTGTTAAATTATATCGGTAAAATCTGCACTCTGAACTTTGCAACATAGTAAAGCCCCTTAGAATGGATAAGCTCATATTTCTAACCTCAACATCCTAACTTTAAATTCAGCCTTATTCTCTACACTCCTAACCATATGAACTTCATTGTTTTGTATATTCCCAAAGTCACCAAGCTTGATGTTCCTTAAAGGTACCATAATTTCTTCAACTTATCCCGCCTTCTATACATAGAACTTGTCCTGCTATTCCCCAGGAAAGGTCACAGAAATAAATATAATTACTTCTCACCTCGCTTATCTAACTTACATTGCTCTTCAAGATTTTCTTTAGATTTTACATCTTATGGAAGTATCTCCTAATACTTTAAGGCAATATTCATGTTCCCATAGTACTCTATTCATCTGTCAAGTTAGCACACATTACATGTTATTGTAATAATTTTCTCTATCTTCAAAATGGGATAGAAATGTAATAAATATTTCTATCTCACCAATTTAGCCTTTCTACAAATGCTGAATAAAAATTTATGGAAAGAATGAATAAATACAGATGAATTGATGAATGAATCAATCAATCAATGACATTTTATATCTCCCAAAAAGAAACTCCTTCAGAAAGGGGCTGTGTAGAAACTGGAAGGAGTCAAAATACATATGGGTTATAAAACATCTCTGAAATTATGCCTCATTGTAGGCACTTCTCAATTTATCCTTAAATCCTATGTTGGTTGGAAAGACAGTACAAAAACAGGAAATAATAATTCATATATCAATTATAAGATGTACTACATTAATTATTTGATTTAATGAATCAAACCCTTTTAAGCAACACTAATCCCATGGAATATAAAACCTCAAATGATAGCTAACAGACACATAAATATATAATCATGATTAAAAAGGTGATATGTATCTCACTAAAGTTTCTGAGCTGTTATTTCATCAATTCTCTCCATATTAAAGAGAGTTGAATTTGAGAAAATAAGGATTAGGAAACTTTGATAAATAAAATTAAAAGACAGGAAATAGATTAACATTCTTGTGAATGAAATAGGTGATTTTTCTCAAAGTAGAATTATTTTCATTACACCTAATTTGTAATATAAACTTTTTTCAGAGTTTGAGAGCACAGAAATAATCATAGAATTGAGTTAATACATAATAAACAGTACTGCCTGATGTACATGGCTCTGAAATGGATTTACTTAAGAAAAATTAAAGTAAATATATAAAACACATTGTACGGGTTTTTCATATGAAATTCTGTTTTATAATAGACTCTTAAAAAGACAAACCTGATGAAAACTGGTCTTATAAGTACCATTCTATATACTTTCTATGAACTTAGGGATAAGGTAGAGGCCAGGAGTGACATAAATCAAATGCACAAACTTTCAAAATAAAAGTTTTCCATTTTAAATTTTCATTAAATTTTAATCCTAATGTTTTATAGCTACCACTCATAGTGGGTTCTTGCTCACTTTTATGCTTGAATAACACACCATAAGTATGGAAGATGTATAAACTGAAATATCCTAAATATTCTAAGTGATGGCTATTATCTAATTTGACAGTAAAGAGAAAATCTTCATCAAATTCATTGCAAATGAAATTAATGAATATTGAGATATTTGGGATAATTATAATAATTCTTAAAACTTCTAAGAGGGAATCCAAAGGTCAATTCAGAATATCTCTGTATTAGTTATCTTTTGCTGTTTGACAATTTAGTGGCTTAAGACAATACTCATTTATTTTCTCAAAGTCCTATAGGGACAGAAAGAGTAGACTCATTTGGGATCTCTGATCAGGGTCTTACAGTGTGGAAATCAAGGTGTTGGTGAGGATGGGCTCTTCTCTAGAGGCTCTGGGGAAGAATCCTCTTTCAGGCTTGTATAAGTTGGCTAAATTCAGTTCCATGACTTGGAGAGGCATGAATACCCTTCTCTTTCCTTACTGACCATTAGCAGGGACCACTCTCAGCTCCTAGAGACCAATCTCCAGTCCTTACACATGATGCCCTCCATTTCAAGCCAACAACAATGTGTCAATCTCAGGTTTCCTATTTTTCTGACTTCCCCCTTTTCTTATTAGGTGGAGAAAATTCTCTGTTTTTAAAGGGCTCATGTGATTAGGCCCACATGATAATCCAAAACAATCTCTCTATTTTAAAGTAAATTGATCATTCATCATAATTATATCTACAAAGTCCTTTTTAAAAAATTTTATTAAAAGATTTTATTTTTAGGTAATCTCTACACCCAACATGGGGCTCAAACTATAATCCCAAGATCAAGAGTCAGAAGTTCTACCAACTGAGCCAGCCAGGTACCCCTCTGCAAAGTCCTTTTGCTACAGTCCGTAACATATTCACAGTCATGAAATATAATCATATTTATGGTCCCATATATTAGTGCAGGTGATCTTGAGGGGCTATTTTTAGAGTTCTGGCTACCATACCCATTTAGAAAAAAGACCTCAACTTTTAGATTTATGCCAACAAAAATTTCTATAAATTTCCCTTTTCAATTTAGAAACAACTTTCTTTTTTATTCAATTGCCAGTTTTAAAGAACTAATTTTCAGATCATTTGTTCTGATAAGGGAATAACTTCAAAAATATACAGGTAAATTAATAGTTCATGAGTTTGAAGCAGATAAGCATAACGAAGATAAAGTAGAAAAGCAATGACGAGCAAATTGTTGAGCCAGGAAAGTGAGATCACCATTGCCACATAAATCACACAATACCTCCAAAACACAGACTACACTTTGTTTCAAGTCATCAGAGAAATCAAGGGACCAACAACAATGTCAGATCATTCCATAGAGATTTGTTGTGCAAGATGTGTCCTGACTGATTGCCTCCTTGGTAGTGTTGGAACATGTTTTGAACAATTCAGTTGTAAACAAATACTTAGTGCTGTTATCTTTAATAAGCCTTTAAAAGAAATGATAGCTAAGTCTGGATAGCTTTGGATTTTTATTAGTGGACCAAGCCTTTCTTGGAATTTCAGACATTGATGGAGGTAGTATCTTCTCTCTGATATTTAGATGATTTATTAACCTGGAAAAAATATCTAACAAAACCTCAGAACTAATATGGTTGACATAGTGGTGGTTAAAAGGTGTTATAATGGAGGAATCATTTCTATGGATGCAAGGTGTTAAGGTGAGAAGGGTTATCTGTAAACTAATATAAAATGCATCTTTTAAACTAATATATTATAATGTCAGTGTTCTTAAGAGCTGGCTTTATATCTTAATACTATGTGAATCATAATTTCAATGAGTATGTTCATTAAAAGCCAACATTAGGGTAGGAATGATTCAATCCTGATTTTCAGTCTAGCTAATTTGATACCATACTTTAATAGCTACAACTTTTCTACCATACAGTTTGAATTTTTCTTGAGATAAAAAATATAGTGGAAACCTTCTGTCATGTGCAAATGAGAGGGTCTAAAAGTGCGCTGTGCTAAGACAATGTCTTGTATGCATTAGGATTATCATGGATCTTTCTCATGACAGCTCCACTGTGCTTTCCTGTTCTGAAAAACACATTTCAGGAACAATGGAGATGGAGACTATATCTTTGATCCAAGACATCTCTGAAACAAACTCAGAAGGCAGAATTGCTTCCAAGTGAAACTAGAGATTTTTCAGGGGCCAGAGTAGAAAGAATGAGGCCTTGAGGTGCTCAGATTTATCGCTGCCTGATTCATCTCTAGGAGACAGAAAAAGGAACATAAATCTGACTGAATTTTACACAGAGCTTAACAAAGTGCAAGGCACATAATAGACATACAATTAGTATTAGGCATTGATTGAGAATCAGGTAATCTTCCAACTGAATATACCAAAGTAAAGTATAATAATCACACTCCCATATTCAATAAAAATGAAAATCATTAGGGAAAGACTTAGTAAACATCATTAGGAGTAACACTATTTGTGAGGGAAGAGATATAGAAACTTACTTACTTGAAGTTACTATTTGAAAAAATCAAAACCCTCCATCTGATTAGAATGTCAAATAATAAATATAAATGTACAATTTTTATCATCGTGAGTTGTGGGACAAGAAAAAGTAAAAAATGTTTTATATTGGTATATAAATTCAATATTTTTGTGATGTTTATGATTTTTAAAACTTAAAAAGTTGTCAAGTAGCTGAACAAGCAGAGTGTTTTCTGATTTGGGATTTCTGTCTTGAATTTGTTGGTCTGCATCATTTCCTGTCTGTTAGTCATGCCATACACACTTTATTTAAATATGGCAACATTTGTCTGAGAAGGGTCATCCAACAGCACTTGGCTAAAAGTACCAAAAAAGTACAAACTTCTTTATCCTGCTGTGTTTTCTGCTTCTGAGATGTTGAAGGCATTTGTGATTGTTGAACTGCTAGGAAGCATTTATGACACCAAGACTTTTTAAAGGGATTATAAATGGTGGGCTGTGGTAATACCTTTTATTAGCTTCCATTTGTTGGATTCCCTGTTATCTGCAAATGTTTTTAGTGGCTCTAATGCCGTAGTAGCTCCAGTGGCTAAAAACCTGTTAAGAGGACTGGCTGCCTTTCAGACCACAGGGAAATGGTTCTATCTCAAGCTTTTTTTTTTTTTTTTTTTTTAATAAGTTAAGGTTATATTTTGTTTTTGGCTAGCCAGCTCAGTTAGCATTTAGGTTTTTCACAATAAAAAGTATTTGACTTATAATAAAATATTTTTATTATTTGAAATAATTTTCAAATATCAAAAGCTATTCTCCATATAGAAAAACTGTGTCTAGTCTGATTGTGGAAATTAGGAAGAATTTGGTTGAATAGCGAAAATTTCTGTGCTTGCTAAAGCTATCCACAGTGGAGGACAGAAAGGCAATAGGGCAGACTGACACGTTGAAGGGCCAGACTCTGAACAGAACTGCTGAAGAGGAACTGTTCCAATTTATTCAATTTGGATAGTAATTTGTAATGAATCTTTGGCTATATATCTATCCATATATTTATTCAAAAATATTCAAAAATAATTCAAAAATATCCATGTGGTAGGCATTTCAGCCCCACAGAGAATGAAAGAATTTGTACGTGCCAAATGACAATGGGAAAATAAAAAAATAAGTAAGAAAAGCAATGGGGTGGGTATTGTTATCACAGAGAAATAACAAGGTTGGGGATTATTGGTTGAAAAAGATGTTGCCATAAAGAGAATTCACCTCTTTCTAACAAGAGACAGTTGTTCAGGAAAACCCTCTAGAGGAGACAATATTTAAGTCGAAATTTGAAGAGTGAGGAAAGTCAGTCATAGGAAGAGTAGAGAAAAGTTTTTTTAAAGAGAACAGTGCATGTGTGAAGAGTTTAAGGCATAAAAAAAAAAAAGTGTTAATTTTGAGTAAATGAAGGACTAGTGGGCTTGGAACTTTGGAAAGAATTGAGTCCAGAATGTAAATATAATATAGAGCCTTGAAGGCCATTGAACGAGTTTGGATATTAATCTAAATGCAATGGGAAGCCACTGACAATTTTTACCTTTGTGTTTCCATTTGACATAATGGCTCTGGTTCCTGAGTGAAGACTAAATTGGATTGAAGAAGAATAGTAAGAAAGCAGATAAGAGGGTGTTGCATAGACCAAGGAAGGAATGTTAATGGCCCTGCAGTAGGATTGATGAGGCAGAGATTGATAAAGGCAGATGGATTTGTCATATAATTTGGAGGCTGAATCAACAGAATTTGCTGATGAATTGGATGTGGAGGAATAAGGTGAAATCAGAAATCAGAAAGAATGGCTCAGATTCTAAGCTCAAGAAATTACATGTATGATAAGACATTCACCAAGATTGTGGAAAATGCTGTCAAGTTCTATATTAATGGAGGTTGGAACAATGAATTTCTCTAACAACTAAAAATTCTAGGGGTATTCAGGAGTAAAATATTTTCTTTTTGGAGGGGGAAGCTTTTCATTATTTAAATGGTTAGAAGTAGTTTAATATGCATTAGCTGATACATAAACTTATTGTCCATTTTTCAGTCTATTATGAATGACTTTTTTGAAACATGAGAACAAGTCTGATGTAAAATAAATGAGATCTGAGTGAGGCAAGACAAGTTCATATCACCCCACATTTATTTTTCAGATACTCTACTTTTTCCACAAGTGTGAGCAAAACTTTTGTGTTTTTTTGTTTTTGTTTTTGTTTTTTTTTAGAGAGGAAGAGAGAGAGAGGTTGGTGGGGGGAAGGTGGGGCAGAGGGTGAGGGAGAGAGAGAATCTTAAGCAGGCTTCATGCCCAGTGTGGAGCCTGATGCAGGGCTTGTTCTCACAACCCTGAGTTCATGACCTGAGTTGAAATAAGAGTTGGACACTTAACCACCGACTGAACCACCCAGGTGCCACAAGCAAAACTTTCTTAATTTCATTTAATTGTGGTTATAAAATTATTGGAACAGCTCATGAAACTTAAAACTATCAAGAATCATAGAACTAAAAATCTTATGAAATAGATTACACTGACAAGATATTTAAAGTAAAAACCTAAGGAAGACATAAATAATTTATGTCAAAATTTAATTTGACAACTTATTTTACATTTTTCTATTGTGGTAGCTAGCTTCCAAGATGGCCCCAATGATCCTGACCTCCTGGTATTCACACTCTTCTATAGTCAGTACCCTCCCACTTTGCATCAGGGCTGATCTCTGTGACCAATAGAATATGCCAGAAGGGACAGCATGTCACTTATAAGGGTAGGTCATTAAAGATATTGTGGCTTTTTCCTCCCTCTTGGATCACTGGTTCTGGGAAAACTAGTTTTCATGCAGTAGGAAGTCCGCATGGTAAGGAACTGAGGTATCTGGAGACCAGCTAGTAAAGGACAAAAGCATCCTACTAGCAGCCACATGATTTAGGAAGCAGATCCTCCAGCCCTCATCGGTCCTTCAGAGGACTGCAGCTCTGGCCAACACCTGGACTGAAACCTCATGAGAAACTCTGAGCCCCAATTAGCAACTAAGCTGATTCCAAGTTTGCAGCTTATGAAGGCTGTGCGATAAAAATCACAGATAGTTTTGGGGAAATTTGTTACACAGCAATAAAAACAAATGCACTATACTTTATTAAAAAACAAAAAAATAATGAATCTTCCAAACCTGTGTGGGTTTTATATCCTGGACTTAGATAAAACATTGATATGTTTTGGAGATTTGAGTCTATTTTTTAAAAAATTTTTGTAAGTTTTTTTTTAATTTTTTTTTTTTTATTAGAGAGAGAGAGAGTACAAGCAGGGGGAGCAGCAGGCAGAGGGAGAGAGAGAAGGGGCTCGATCCCAGGACCCTGGGATCATGACCTGAGCCAAAGGCAGACACTTAACCATCTGAGCCACCCAGGTGCCCCTGGAGATTCGAGTCTATTGACATTACGTTAAAATATGTCTTTTTGTTTCCTTTGAGAGTTCTAGTTAATTTCTGATTTTGTTATGGTGTACATCAAGGAGGAGATAAGGGAGCCATGAAGTCATGCTCACAGATGGAAATTCACCTTTGAAGAGGGACTGATGGAGAAACTGTCTGAGAAGTATGTGTTAGGATTTTAAATATGATGTCTGTAGCTACAATTATGAAAAGATGCAAAACAGTGCTGCCTGGATTCAAGAGTCATAGTCCTATATGTTTTATTAAGGAAATTGTAAACTTGAGGATAGAGGGAAGAAATGATACAAAGAACAAAAAGAATAGGGCTAAGATCTGTAAAGCGTGTTCTGCTGATACAGATTTGTGAGATGTTCTGTGAAGAAAGAGAGGTGAGTGAGCAATTTGGAAAAAAAAAGTGGCATAATCTCATTGAAAAAAATCACATTGGAGATTTGCACAGTAAAGAAACCTATTTACCTAATTTTTACCCTCTTTCTCAGTCTGATTGGACTGCTATAATAAAATACCACAGGCTGGGTGGCTTAAACAACAGAAATTTATTTTCTTACACTTCTGGAAGCTAAAAGTCCAAGATTGAGGTGTTGGCAGGTTTGGTTTCTACTGAGGCCTCTCTCATCTTGCAGATGGCTGCCTTCTTATTATGTCCTCATATGTCCTTTTCTCTGTGTGTTCACATTCCCTGTGGTCTCTTTCTGTAGGTCCTAATCTCCTTTTCTTATAAGGACACCAGGCATTTTGGATTAGAGCCAACTATATGACCTCACTCAACCTAAATTACCTCTGTAAAGGCCCTATCTCCAAATACAGTAATATTCTGAGGAACTAGGGGTTAAGGCTTTGACATTTGAATTTTAGGGAAACATGATTCAGTCCATAACACCCACCTTTCCAGAAAAGATTTGACTATGGTAACCTCTACCTCCGACTAAAGGGCATTCCTGATGTCTAAGAATGTCATCAAATTGGCTCCCAAAGTACATTTTGTCCGGGGGAAATAGAAGTAATCTTTACAATATTCTCAAAATAATCACTTAAAAATTAGCGTCTACTCCCACAGTCTTCACAGGAGAATTTATCCCTGCCCACCGTGATGGATATTTCAGTCCTGTGTCAGTGTGGTGCAGTCAAGAAAACAGAAATCATTCTGCTAATTTCAAACAGGCAGAATTTAATCCAGAAAAAAAAAAAAAAAGGTTCTAAAGTTGTCGGAGGGGCTACAAGAGCAAAGGCAAAACAAAGGGTCACTGGATGAGCAAAAGAAAGGTAATACTGAGAAACCGCCACACTTACTCTGGAACCCACGAGCCTGCAACTGCTGCTAGAGTTTAGAGACTTTGTCACATTTGGCTTTGGATCCACACCAGAAAATTCAGCGGCGACAAGAGCTGTGGTGTCAACAGTTGTGCTGTCTCTGCTCAGGCTGCAGGAAGCCGAACTTACCTTATTCCTCCTGTTGCCCCGAGATGACCTCCAGCAACTCTCGTATTTATAGAGAGAGAAGACAGACGTTTCATTCTTCTTTCCTGCCCTGTGATTTCCTACCACTATTTCCTATTGGTGGTGCCTGAAGAAAGCCCCTGGGAAGGCAGACTGGGAAATACAGCTGCAGACTCCCAGCCTCAGCAGTTTGAGATTGAGAGCCAAGTAAATAGCCAACACAGCAGTGGCACAGTCTGTGGCTGATTGTATTGTATGGTTAAACAGTCACAGTTTATTGTGTGGTTAGAAAGTTACAGTTTTACAGTTAAATGCAGTGACAGTCAGTGCAAACAGATGAGAAATGTTGCAAAGAAGGCGAGGACTGATTAAATATCAAAATATTAAGAAGCCTCTAAGAAAATTGAACCAGTTTTCAGATATCTTTGCAAAAGTGATCCTTTCCATAGTTTTATATAAAAGTCAAATATGAAGTCTAGTATGTGATATCATACTATGGCGTGGTCTTAGTAGAAAAATGAGGCAATAATTAAGATGCCATCCTTTATTTCTAAAATTAGTATAATACTAACCTAAATTTTGTTAAATAAATAATGCTCTTAACTGATTTCCATTATTTTTCATTTTATTTTGTAAGATACGGGTGCAAATCAAAATATTAAAATTATTTACTATGAAATTAACTTCCGTAAGTGGATTCAGTTAAATTAGACTTTTCTGGCCACCAGTTTTACTGAGATAAGGGGAACTTCTCTAATGCCTATCAGCATGCTACAAAACCATTTTTCCATTAAATATATTTAGGGGAACACTGGTATAAAAATAAAAGATTCGATACAATGGTTGCATTTATATAAACTGGGAAGATTTGGTTTGCTTTATGACTGATGTGAATTTTCAGGAGTATGTGACTAGGTACAATAGGTTTTTAGGACCAAAACATAAACAAAAGAATTTGTGTGTTTCTTTTCCAGCCAACAATTCTGATATATGTGCTATGGGCTTTCGTGCAATATTAGTACGTTTGTTGCTTATGAGTTCCTACAGTTCTGTACTCCCATGATTTAGAGTAAAGTTAGCCTAGAGTATATTTTTTAAACAGCATAATAACATTTCATTGAAGGTCTGTTCTTACCTTGTGTGCTTCATTGATAGCCACATGATTTCTTTTATTTTTTCTATATTGCTAAGATATGCAGGCAGATGGTTAAATAAGTGCTTCAGGCATGTTAAAATTAAACCTGACATTTCTTGTTACCTTGGCAGATACTGCCACTGATTTGCCACAATGTAATTTTAGGATAACTTATTCTAAACTTTTCATATTTTATATAAAATTTAGTTTCAAGTACTAAAATTATTATTATATGAAAAACTGTATTTGTATGATGACAATAGCTGATAGCCATATATATGCTTCTTATTTTTTTAAAACCATACTATTTAAAATTATGAAACTCTTTTATGAATTATAATTCAGGATCTTAAAATAAATTAACACTTTCATAAACTTATTAATGCTATCAAGTTTATAAAATTTTTAATGAAAATTCACTTGGAGCCAGATTTGTGAACTGTGACCTTTTTGGTACCTAAATATAAGAATAGTGTCTTAGGGGTTTCAATTCTGAAAGTATGACAAGCCAAGTTTTGTTGTGCCAAGTGACTAATTAATCATAGGAGGAATATTTAGAAGGCGTGTGGTGATCCATCTGGCAAGTGACCTAGAGAAGAAAGAAATTTGTTCATCCTTATAGTGTCTATTTCGGAAGTAAGGTGTTTTTCCTCTGTCTTCACAAACTCATTATCTTCCTAGGAGGAAGATACGGACAACCTCATTTTTAGGTTAACTGAAAGAATACAATGGCCATTCTGAGCTTTGGTGAAGTAGAGAAATAGACCTAGGACCAGAATTTAAGATACACAGTATGTGTAAGAAGACAAACTGACTTGGTCAGCTGTCACAAATGAGATCAATAATAAAGCTGCAGTTAACTGGGCTAACATTTAAAAGAAAGATCTCTATGCCTGGTTACTGACTAGTGAATGCCTTTTTTTTTTTTAATTAATTAATTTATTTATTTATTTTTATTCTTATGTTAATCCCCATACATTACATCATTAGTTTTAGATGAAGTGTTCCATGATTCATTGTTTGTGCATAACACCCAGTGCTCCATGCAGAATGTGCCCTCCTCAATACCCACCACCAGGCTAACCCATCCTCCCACACCCCCCTCCAGAACCCTGTTTGTTTTTCAGAGTCCATCGTCTCTCATGGTTCGCCTAACCCTCCGATTTCCCCCACTTCATCTAGTGAATGCTTTTGTAATCCCTTAATATTCTTGGAATTTTGAGACAAGATGGTAGCATTAACACATTTTGAAACTTGACAATCTGCTTCAAACTTATGAGGGGTAATTTAAAAAAAAAAACTATTAGATGTCAATGTGTAAAAACAAGATGGAATCCACTACAAACCTATATTGAAAGGAAAGTCAGGCTTCTGAGTTGACATTGAAGTTACAAGGTCCTATAAAAGCTGGCATAACATGTAAGCTTTAAGAACTAGTGTTTTTATGCTTGAATTCTGGGGTCAAGTATAAACCATCAATGTCAGAAAAATGACACTGACTTCCATGTTTGAGGTGAGGAGTGATGTTACATGTCTGAATCATAAACAGGAGAGAAAATGTCGCTACTCATTCACCTAGGATTCAACAGAAAATTTATAGTTCCTTATATCCAGAAAAAAAGAGTAAGAGGCACACATTAAAGGCTGGAGACAGAACCAGGCTCTGACCTACAGTTGTTAATACAAGATTTAATTTGGAGACATGAACTCCAAAGACCTTGGAATGAAGTAACTGATAAAACCTATTGAACACACAAAACTCTTCACATAAGTATGTATCTCAAACAAAAACTACAGAATTCATTAAGAAATTCTATGCTGGGATGGGGGGTGGGGAGGGCGTCTGGGTGGCTCAGTCAGTTGAGCATTCTACCTTTGGTTTCAGCTTAGGTCATAATCTCAGGGTGGTGGGATTGAGCCCCATGCCGGGCTCCTGTCTGCTTCTCTCCATCTCCCTCTGCCCCTCCCCCTGCTCTCTCTCTCTCTTTTTCTCTAAAATAAGTAAATAAATCTTTTTTAAAAAAGAAATTCTATGCCATGAGATGTAAATCCAAGATTCCAAAACAAAAAAACAACACATCCAAGAAAATAGAGAGAATATAATATTTTAAAAGTTGTTAAATGAAATATGATCGAAAGTCTAAAGTTATAGGGAGAATAGTAACATCTATTAGAGGTTTTGAATTAAAAGGTAGGTAAACTTTAAAAAGAATCTCCGGACAATTATAAAAATACAGTAACTGAAGAGATGGAATAAATTATGGTCTTGACAAACTGAAGAGAGGATATTGACCTAAGAAACAGAAAGTATCAAATCTATATGCAGGCAAAGTGGAGAAATGAAGATAAGGAAAACATAGGTAAGAAGTTACAGACAGAAAAGATAATCCAAGTGCATCCAAACCAATGATTATAAGAATTTTTCAAAGGTATTTCTCTATTATTTATAGAGAGAATTGAAGAAGAAAAAGAAGAAAAATGATAAAGAATAAAATGGCTGAAAATTTTCTGAAACTAAAGAATATGATTCTTTAAAAAAACAATCAGAGTGTTGCGCATGATTAGGAGGCTAACAGCAGAATGGTAGCATTTTAGTTGCTGAATCTCAAAATATTTCCTACAAATACAGGTAAAGCAAATACGCATAATAAAACCCACAGACAATCTCTGCAACAAAACTAAATAATAAGACGTAATAATTACCAAAACAGAAGTGAGTAGTGCCAAATCACCTACATCAGCAAGATATTGATATTGTCAGAAATTATGCAGAAAGAAATGTTGAGAAGTCAGAGGTACTTATGGACATCCCTTAAAACTAGGCACCCTATTATGGATTGAATTGTGTGCCCCCCAAAAAATTGAGCCTCTAACCCCCAGTACCTCAGAAAGTGACCTTATTTGGAAATAGGGTCCTTACATAGGTAATCAAATTTTTTTTTTTTTAAAGATTTTATTTATTTATTTGAGAGAGAGAAAGAGCACAAGAGGGGGGAGCGGGAGAGGGAGAAGCAGACTCCCTGCTGAGCAGGGAGCCCGATGCGGGATTCGATCCCGGGACTCCAGGATCATGACCTGAGCCGAAGGCAGTCGCTTAACCAACTGAGCCACTCAGGCGCCCCTAGGTAATCAAATTAAAATCAAATCATTTGGTTGGACTATAGTCCAGGATAATTGGTGCTCGTATAAAATAGGGGATTTGGACACAGAATCAGATATGCACACAGGGAGAATGCTGTGGGAACATGAAGGCAGGGATCAAGATGATGCATCTATAATCCAAGAAATGCCAAAGATTGTCAGCAAACCATTAGAAGTTAGAAGATAGAAATGGAATGGGCTCTTCCTCAGAAGGAACAACCTTCCTGACACTTTGATCTTGGACTTCTAGCCACCAGAATTATAAGATAATAAATTTCTATTGTATAGAGAACTCAGATTTGGGTATTTTGTTATAGCAGCCCTAGCAAACTAATACAATACAAATTATCAAATTGTTAACACCTTGTTATAGAATGCTCAGAGAGTCCATCTGAGAACAGCTTCTGAAAAAATGCTCATTTTGTGGTGAGTATAAGGGGACCACTAAAATATCTGAATACTATGATCTCTTATCCATATGGAAAAGCTTCACCTTAAGAATGGCCATGTAGGCTTAGTCTCCTACTGTCTTCAGTTTTATAATTCTATCTCTATAATTCTGCCAGAAGTTCTGATGGTTTCAATGTCTTCCAGCAGCAGTTCTGCCTGGGAAGGCCTGGATTCTCAGCCTCTTGCTCTGTACCCAGAATTGGCAAATGTTATCCACAGGAAAACCAAATGCAGAATTTTGGTTCAACTGTTTGGCCCTCCCTTCTTGGTAATATTGGTCTTTCTCATCCTGGCTGCTTCAGTAACTTTCTCATGCCTATAAACAGGTAATTCTTAAAAATTCAACTTTATTTTACAGTTCACCCAACTTTTTGAATTATTCATGATGGAGGTATTTGTGTATTCTAAACTACTCTGCCTTACTCGAAAATAGAAGTTAATGTTGCCTTATGTTTGAACCAATAAGATATATTCCAAAACGAATTTGAGTGCCTCTCTCTCTCTTATATATATGTGTGTGTGTGTGTGTGTGTATATATATATATATATATATATATATATATTGCTTTCTACATTTTTATTCATACACTTATATGTCACTTTTCATGTTTCAGTAGGAAGCATTAAGTATGACCTGTACATTTTTAATAGACTCTGAAAATTGACAATACAGTGAATATCAAAAAGATAAATGCTATATTTGGTTTAGTAAAAAATTCAGCTACACAGTTTATAAATGTATTGTTTCTTCTTTTCAGGTGAATTTATTTAATTTGTAGTCCTATATTTTCCTCAAGAATCACTACTTCATATCATGACTCTCCTTAGAGTAAATGAGATAAAACTATTTCTCAGCAATTGCTCATTTAAGTTTACCTAAAGGAAAAGAGAGATAGGAGTCTGGAAGTCCTTACTAATGCTCAGGGGAGCCTAATGATCAGCTTGTGTTTGAAGTGGCCCTACATTCTGTGACTGAGTTCCATACTACAAGTTTCTATCTATTGTATGCTAAACTTAAATTAACACACTTAAGGAAAATAACATAGGTGATCTCAGAATTGAGTAGCTTTCATTTCCTGAGCCTAATTTATAATATCAGAAATACCCGAAGCAATGCAATTTGACCACATTCTTCTACCCTAAAGCATGTGAAATTTCTCAGAACTCATGAAATATAAAACTTACTATAGACTTTTTTTTCTGGACTTGAAAAATACAAGACTTTCTCCCTCATCTCCTCTTCTTGTTACCAAGTTTGAATTCAAGGTATGAATCCATTCACATTAAGGAACAAGTCACCCTAAGAAAAAAAGAAAAACACTCAAATGCTCCCCCCACCAAACCCACCACAGCACAAAAATATAAAGACTTCCTCCTAAAATTCATTTGAATAGACCACAATTCAGTTCAAGGCAAAGACTGCTTAACAATTCAAAAGATAAGCATAAACTGTTCATTTCCTAATTCATCATTTTGTTATATATATTTTTTCTTTTATTATTAATAAGAAAATCCTTGCAGTACACTGACAATTACTAGCTACTTGCAAACAGTCATACTGACAATTCAGTTAAATGTTTTATAAGGTGTTTAGGTTCACAAATCGGATTATTTTCCACATGGCATAAGAAAGGTTTGGCACATAATACTCATGAACAATAGAATGAGTTTGGTGACTACTTCCCCTTTCTACTACCAGACTGGAAAATTTCTCATAAATTTTGTGTCCCTCTGTTTGTCACAAACATCTGCTTAGCCTTCACACCTTTTTGTGTTTCAGCCAAGATGAAATTAAAATTGACGGAAGTGAGGGCGCCTGGGTGGCTCAGTTGGTTAAGCGACTGCCTTCAGCTCAGGTCATGATCCTGGAGTCCCGGGATCGAGTCCCGCATCGGGCTCCCTGCTCGGCAGGGAGTCGGCTTCTCCCTCTGACCCTCCTCCCTCTCATGCTCTCTGTCTCTCATTCTCTCTGTCTCAAATAAATAAATAAAAAAAATCTTTAAAAAAAAAAAATTGACAGAAGTATCTACTATAAAAAAAAAGGGTAGCACAGATAATTGGGGAGTGGAATGTAGTGTGCAACATTGCTTTGCATCCAGCACCTTCATTATGACAGTGTTCTAAACTCAAACATTTTGACAATTGCTGAGGAGAATTGGTTTATAAAAGAGTGTTTAAATATAATGAAATCGAATGTTGAGGATATATAAACATTTATTTCATTAAGTTAAAAGTTTAGCAATTTGGGGCGCCTGGGTGGCTCAGTCGGTTAAGCGGCTGCCTTCGACTCAGGTCATGTTCCCAGGGTCCTGGGATGGAGCCCCACGTCAGGCTCCCTGCTCAGTGGAGAGTCTGCTTCTCCCTCTCCTTCTGCCTGCCTCTCTGCCTACTTGTGCTCTCTATCTCTCTGTCAAATAAATAAATAAATAAAATATTTAAAAAAAAAGTTTAGCAATTTAAATCTTTATATTATAAAGCATTCTTTTTGGATTGAGGAAAACAATGTTAGCCCTCATATTTTTTCCTCCTTTGTTATAGTCATAATACTCTGGAACAATATTATTATTTAATGTTAAACAGTGAGCTCCACAAGACTGGCACAAAAATAGACACATGGATCAATGGAACAGAATAAAAAACCCAGAAACAAACCCACAACTCTGGTCAAGTAATCTTCAACAAAACAGGAAAGAATATCCAATGAGAAAAAGACAGTCTCTTCAACAAATGGTGTTAGAAAACTGGAAGGCAACATACAAAAGAATGAAATTGGATGACTTTCTTATACCACACACAAAAATAAATTCAAAGTGGATTAAGGACCTAAATATGAGACAGGAAACCATTAAAATCATAGAGGAGAACACAGGCAGCAACCCATTGACATCAGCCATAACAACTTCTTACTCTATATGTCCCTGAGACAAGGGAAACAGAAGCAAAAATTAACTGTTGGTACTTCATCAGAATAAAAAGCTTTTGCACAGTGAAAGAAACGATCAACAAAACTAAAAGGCAAATTATGGGAGGGGAGAAGATACTTGCAAAAAAAAAAAAACCAAATTAGGGTTAGTATCCAAAATCTATAATAAACTTATCAAACTCCACACACTCAAAATGAGTAATCCCATAAAAAATGGGCAGAAGTCATGAATAGGCATTTTTCCAGAGTATATACAGATGACCAGTGGACACATGAAAAGATGTTCAACATCACTGATCCTCAGGGAAATACAAATCAAAACTACAATGAGATATCACCTCACACCTCAGAATGGCTAAAATCAACAACACAGGAAACAACAGGTCTTGGCAAGGATATGGAGAAAGGGGAAACCTCTTGCACTGTTAATTGGAATGCAAACTGGTGCAGCCACTGTGGAAAACAGTATGGAGACTCCCCAAAAACTTAAAAACAGAACTACCCTATAGTCCGGTAATTGCACTACTACACATTTAGCCAAAAAAATACAAAAATACCAGTTTGAAGGGATGCAGGCACTCCGATGTTTACAGCAGCATTATCAACAATAGCCAAATTACAGAAAGAGCCCAAATGTCCATCGACTGATGAATGGATAAAGAAGAGGTGGTGTGTATATATATAATGGAATATTACTCAGCCATAAAAATGAATGAACTCTTGCCATTTGTAACAACATAGATGGAGCTAGAAAGTATTATTCTAAGCAAATAAGTCAGAGAAAGAAAAATGCCATGTGATTTCACACATATGTGGAATTTAAGAAACAAAACAAATGAGCAAAGGGAAAAAAAAGAGAGGGAGGTAAAGTAAGAAACAGACTTTTAACTATAGAGAACAAACTGAGGGGAGGGGTGGAGGTTGGGTTAAATGGGGGATGAAGGAGTGCACTTGTGATTAGCACTAGGTGTCATATGGAAGTGTTGAATCACTAAACTGTACACCTGAAACTAATACTACACTATATGTTAACTAACTGGAATTTAAATAAAAACTTTTTAAAAAGTTTTAACTATCTGAATAGATTGCAGCTCTAGTTCATGGTCATAGGAAAACTGTGAGCTCATCAGTTTGTTATTACAAGGGAGGAAAACAGCAAGGGAATGACAACATGTAAAACATTAATAATGTGTTATATCAAATTATTTGAAGATAGAAGAAAAGTACGCTATAAAGTCCACTGGAATACATTTAAGTAAAATTGAAATTGATTGTATATTGATCACTAAAATGAAATTTATTTTTGCACTTTCTAATCATCTGGCTTTAACGTAGGTAGTGAAAGACATACCCAAACAAGACTAGTCCTTTCTACGACACCATTCTTTAAAGGAAGAGGCTTGATAATATTCACCTAAAATCAGGCATATAAATACAGCTCTCAACTTTTTTAGACTGTTTAAGTACTTTTCTCAACTATCATTAAATAGGAAATGGTCACTGCATATTTTCTTTGGTTTTATTGCTGTAAAACTATATGAAAAGAACCATTCTACATAATAATTGATAGAGAATGACCTATTAAAACCAGAGACTTCTATATACAAGGAGAAGCAAATTCTAAATTGTTTTATATAGTGAAGATAATTTATTTTATTGTTTGTGTAAAAACAAAAACATTAATTGGGTCAGAGGACTTATCCAAGATTTTACTTTTTTATGGCAATTACATGGAAAAATTATGTGATAGAAATTTTTTTTTTCTCTTCAGTAAAAGTGATCTGCAATTAGCCACGTACCTTTTATCCATTGAAATTGTCTAGTTTTGGCTATAAGCAGGTCAGCTTCAGTTCTAAATATTTTTCTTAGCCATAGTAATATTAAACATACATACACACATTACAATTTCTGGTAGTTGGTGGGCCAATTGGCCAATTGCCCTGACCACCAGTGAATAGAATTAAAATTTTAAATCAAATATGGATAACACTAAAAATATTAATGGACCTCATTTTTTAGAGCAGTTTAGGTTTACAGGAATTGAGCAGATAATACAAAGATTTCCTTCATATCTTCCCTCTTCCTCCTGCCCAGAGATTCCACTATCATTAATTTCCTGCATTAGTGTGCTACATTTTTTTCCTATTGGTGAAATAATACCAATACATATTATTATTAACTAAAGTCCAAATTTAAACTGGGTTCAGTCTATGTTGTACATTCTATGGGTTTTGACAAATACATAATGACATGTATCCATTATGACAGTGTCATACAGAAGACACTCGTTATCTTAAACATCATGTGTTCCTCCTTTTCATCCTTCTCCCCTTCCTGAAGCTGCTAATTTTTTTTTCCTGTCTCTATAATTTTGCCCTTTTTAGACTGTCATATAGTTGGGATCAGACAGCATGTAGTCTTTTCATATTGGCTTCTTTCACTAAGCAACATGCATTTAAGGTATTCCATGTCTTTTTGTGGCTTTATAGCTCATTTATTTTTATCACTGAATAATATTCCACTGTATGGATGTATCACTGTTTATCCATTCACATTTTGAAGGACATCTTGGTTACTTCCAATTTTGACAATTATGAAGAAAGCTGCTGTACCCATTCTTATTCATGCTTTCATGTTTACATAAATTTTCAACTCATTTGTGAACATACCCAGGAGTGTGATTACTGTATCATATAGTAAGATTATAATTAGCTTTGTAAGAAACCATCTTCCAAAAGATATCCACTATCTTACAATTTCTTTGTAAGAAATTATCTTACAAAGTTGTAGTATCTTTTTGCATCCCACCAACAATGAAGAATTCCTGTTGCTCTACATCCTCACCATTATTTGGTATTGTCAGGTTTTTGTTATTTTTTTTAATTTTAGCTATGCTAATAGGTATGTAGTGGTACCTCATTATTTTAATTTGCAATTCTCTAATGTCATATCATGGTGAGCACCTTTTAATATATTTACTTGCTATTGATTATCTCCTAAGCAATGTGTCTGTTCAGATCTTTACCTATTTTTATTTTATTTTTATTTTTTTTTTTTTTAAAAGATTTATTTATTTGGGAGAGAGAGAATGAGAGACAGAGAGCATGAGAGAAAGGAGGGTCAGAGGGAGAAGCAGACTCCCTGCTGAGCAGGGAGCCCGATGCGGGACTCGATCCCGGGACTCCAGGATCATGACCTGAGCCGAAGGCAGTCGCTTAACCAACTGAGCCACCCAGGCGCCCAAGATCTTTACCTATTTTTAATTGGACTGTTTGCTTTCTTATTAATAAGGTTTAAGTGTTCTTTATATACATTTTGGATATATTTTTTATCACGTATCTGTTTCATATAGAATATAAGAACCAGTTAACTGATGATAATGTTCTTTTCAGCTATATTTTTCCTGAATTTCTCCCTGCTGGATCTACTACTGGTGTAGAGGGGTGTTAATGGATTTGTCTGTTCCTCTTTTTTTTTTTTTTTTTAAGATTTTATTTATTTATTTGAGAGAGAGAATAAGATAGAGAGAGAGAGCATGAGAGGGAGGAGGGTCAGAGGGAGAAGCAGACTCCCTGCCGAGCAGGGAGCCCGATGCGGGACTCGATCCTGGGATTCCAGGATCATGACCTGAGCCGAAGGCAGTCGCTTAACCGACTGAGCCACCCAGGCGCCCTGTCTGTTCCTCTTTACAGTTCTATTAGGTTTTGCCTTACATATTTTGAAAACCTAATTTTAAATATGTATTAAGGATTGTTATGTTTTCTTAGAGAAGTAACCCTTTAATCATTATGTAATGCCTTTTTTATCACTGATTGTTTTCCTTCTTCTGGGTATCCTTTGTCTGAAATTAATACAGCTACTCCTACTTCCTTTTGATTTGTGTCACAATGATACATCTTTGTCCATCATTTTTAATATACATGTGTATTTATATCGAATGTGGGTTTTTGTAGACAAAATGGCTTTTTGTTTTTTGATTTTTTCACTCTTTTAATTGGTATACTAAGGCATTCATATTTATTATTATTATTGATACATTTAGATTAATAGCCATAGTATTTGTAATTATTTTCTATTAGATGCCCATGTTCTTTTTTTCCTTTTTTCTTCCACTCTCTTTTCTGCCTTGTATGATTTTAACTGAGTACTTTATACAATTCCATTTTCTCTCTTAGCTTATGAATTATATTTTTTAAATTTTTTATTGTGATTGTCCAGAGGTTGCAGTATACATTTACAACTATATAAGTTCACATTCAAATAACACTACACTATTTCATGGATGGTACAGATACATTATAATGGATTATCCCCAATTCCTCCCTCTTGTTCTTTAAAGCATTTCCATCATTTATTTCATTCATCCATAAGCTATAACCACATGATACATTGTTATTATTTTGAACAATAGAGCAATTAAGATAAGAAAAATAAAAGTGTGTATTTCATCTTCATTTATTCCTTCTCTAATGTTCACCTCTTTATATAGACCTGAGTTTCTAACCTATATTATTTTCCCTCTTTCTGAAGAACTTTGAGCCTTTCTCACAAGTCATGTATGTTGGTGAAAACCCTCAGTTTTTGTTGTCTGAGAAGTTCTTTATTTCTCCTTCATTTTTGAAGAATATTTTCATTGGATACAGAATTCTAGGTTGGTAGTTTGGGTCTTTCAATACTTTAAAACCCCATTCTCTTCTAGTTTGACTGGTTTGTGAAGAGAAGTCCAATGAAACTCTTACCTTTGTTCTTTGTTCCTCTATTGGTCAGGAGCCCCACCAACTTGCTTGGTGTTTTCTGATATTCCTATACCTATAGTTTGATGTCTGGCATTTATATGAGGGACTTCTCAGTCATTATTTCTTCAAATATTTGTTTTGCTCCTTTTTCTCTTCTTATTTTTCTGCATGTTACACCATTTGAAATTGCCCCACAGTTTTTAGAGATCTCTTTATTTCTTTTCCATTCTTTTCTTTTTTTTCTCTTTAAAGTTTGGGAGGTTTCTATTAGCATATGATAAAGCTCACAGATTCTTTCCTCAATTGTGTCAAGTCTACTGATTGGCCCATCAAGGCAATTTTCATTACTGTTACAGAGTTTTTAATATCTAGTATTTCCTTTTGCTTCTTTCTTAGAGTTTCTATTACTTGTCTGTTCTTGAAAGTTTATTATTTTTTTCCTTTGAAGCCCTTAGCATATTAATCATAGTTATTTCACCTTACCTATGTTGTACTTCCAAACTTCTGACATTTGCAAGTCTGGTTCTCTTGTTTGCTTTGTCTTTTAGACTGTGTTTTTTTTGTTTGTTTGTTTAGCATGCCTTATAATTTTCTGTTGAAAGTAGACATGATATATTGGGTAAAGGAACTAAGGCAAATATGCCTTTAGTATGAAGCTTTAGTTTTATAGGAGTTATGTTGTATTTATTGTTTTAGCCCTATGTATCTAATCTTTCAGTTTTCTCTAGTATCCTTATTTTTGTCTCCCCTGTATTATTTGAGTTTCCTTAACAGCTTATTCTTTTATTTTTTTTAAAGATTTTATTTATTCATTTGACAGAGAGAGACACAGTGAGAAAGGGAACACAAGCAGGGGGAGTGAGAGAGGGAGAAGCAGGCTTCCCGCAGAGCAGGGGGCCTGATGCGGGGCTCGATCCCAGGACCCTGGGATCATGACCTGAGCCGAAGGCAGACACTTAACCACTGAGCCACCCAGGCACCCCAGCAGCTTATTCTTAAATAGAGTCTAAATTTTGCAGTTTTTAAATCTGTAATTGTCTGTTTTACAGGAGTCCTAATGATGTGGTAGTAAATTATGAGGGAGGACATTATTCTATAATCCTACAATTAGGTCTAAGTATTTTACCAGGTTTGTGGCCTAGAGCTGTAACTTTCACAAATGCTTCTCAGCTTTTTTACCCCCCTCAAGAGAGATAGGAAGGCAAAAAGTCCTGGAATTAGGTATTTCCTTTTACTCACATGGGTCTAGCTCTGGCATCTAGCAAAGTAGTTTCTTTGGGGGCAGGAGGAGAGCCAAATTCTCTGGATATTTTTCAAAAGTATTACTTTTCCCCTGGGCTTACATCAAATGGTTACTTTTTCCCTCCCCTGCTTTTGAGTGTGCAAGAGTATCTGCTTTTTTCTGATTTTCACCATGATGAAGACTCTTATTGGTCCTACAGATAAAACACAAAAATGTGTGGTCCCCCTAAGACTGGGCACCCAGGAGTTTTTAACTATCAAGCTAGTGCACATTCAGCTTCCAGAAGTTTGTCAATTTTAGTTTAAGATTTCCTACCAGTTTCTGGCTCCAGGGGCCTCTGTTCCTGGTAAGCTGTGACCTGTGTATTCATCTGTCTCTCCAGTTGTCAGGGCATCAGTTTGCTCTGTGCTCTCAAGTCTCTGATGTACCTAAGGAGAGTTGTTGATTTTCAGTTTGTTTAGAAATTTTCTTGTTATAAGATTTGGAGTAACAACTTCCAAGGTCTTTACATATCAGATCAAAAGCTGGAAGCCTGGATAGTACTTTAAAAAAAAAATGTATCAAAGACTTACCAAGTTAATTAGTAAAATAGGAATATAGGGATATTTAAAAAGTTACAAAACTCACTTTTGATTTCAGTATTTTTTAAAAATCATATAAATCGATTGTAATAGTATCAGAGAAAAATTAAATTATTTTCAATGGAACAAAAATTATACTGACGTTGGCTTTCTAAAAGAAACAATGGAAGTCAGAAAGTAGTGGTATGATATTTTACCCTATACTAGCAAACATCCTTTGTAAGGATGAGGTGAAAAAAGACATTTGCCAAAAAACAAAAATAGAGATTTTATTACAAATGAAATGTTACCAAAGGAAATTTTTAAGTAAGTAGTGGGCAGAAGAAAATAATACCAAAGGAAAATTCCAAGATGCAAAAAGAAATAAAGAACAAAGAAAGGTATACTTTAGGGCATAAATCTAGAGAAATCTATAAAAACAATATAATTAACTCTTCTGTGGGTTTCAAAAGGAAAAAAATAGTCTACATAATAAAACCAGTATAAAAATGTCAAGGTGTGTGTTTGACATTAAAGTATTCTCAGGTTCTTGCATTAAGGGATGCTAGTAAAGATATTGATTATCTTAGACCTTGATGACCTAAAAAATAATTATAAAATGTCTAAAATAACTACAAAGATTAAAAATAGAATGTGGGTACGCCTGGGTGGCTCAGATGGTTAAGCATCTGCCTGCGGCTCGGGTCATGATCCCAGGATCCTGGGATCGAGCCCCTCGTCCGGCTCCTGGCTCAGCGGGGAGCCTGCTTCTTCCTCTGCCTCTCCCCCTGCTTGTGCTCTCTCTCTCTCTCTCCCTCTGTATCCCTGTGTGTCGAGTGAATAAATAAAATCTTTAAAAAATAATAATAATAAAAAAATAAAATAAAAATAGAATGTGTAGCATTCTAACTAGTACCAAAAATAGATTAAAAAATACTCTGACAATCAAAAGGAGGATATTGCAATGATGGCAGGGCATAGAAACATATTGCAATAGAAGATGCAAGCTAAGACTATAAAATAATAAATTCAAATATATCAATGTTGCAATAAATCTACATAAACCACTTTTTTAAAAAGCAAGGCATTGTTTATTTATAGAACATTCATTATAAAGTTTGGATCAAACTTTATGCCCACCAAACTATTGAATAAAACAAAAAAATTAATTAATAAAGACAAAAAAAGTCAAGCAAATAATAAATACTAATTAAAAAAAGAAAATTATTTAGTTATTGTAATATTACTTTTTTTAAGATTTTATTTATTCATTTGAGACACAGAGATACAGAGAGAGAGAGAGAGAAAGCATGAGCAGAGAGAGAGGCAGAGGGAGAGGAAGAAGCAGGTTTCTCGTTGAGCCAGGATCCCGATGTGGGGCTCGATCCCAGGACCCTGGGATCATGACCTGAGCCAAAGGCAGACACTTAACCATCTGAGCCACCCCGGTGGCCCAGTAATATTATTTTGTGATATTTTGTATATATCCATTTGGACAGATGTCTGTGCTAGAGATGTATATTAGGGAGTTGTTTGCATATAGATAATATTTAAAGTTATAGGACTTGATAAAACACCAAAGTGTGAATTTTATAGGAGGAAAGAATCAATATTGAGTGCCAGAAACCACCAGCTTTAAGATGTCAGTGAGATGAAGAAGAAGTAGTAAGAGAGATGAAAAACAGCCATCAATTTGAAAGGAAGAAATCCAGGAAGTTTTCTGAAAGTCAAGTGAAGACAGTGTGTCGAGGTGGGATGATTGATGAATCACGGTAAAGTCTGCTTATAGTTCAAATAAGATTAGGGATGATGATCGATGATTAGACAGTAATGACAAGGACATTGATAATGTTGATAACTCTTATGGCATATTGTGTTCCCCAACACCCCTATTATCAATTTCTCATTCCATAATCAGTAGTAGTAATTTGTTTTTTAACAATTAATTCTCCCTCACTCCCCTCTTTTTTAAAAATCAGAAATGAGTTTTTTCTTTCTATTGTTGTATTTATTCCAAAACTCCACACATTCAATACAGAAAAGGTTCCTTTATTATATACATAACTGGTTTATATTAATTGGGGAAATAAACCTTATCTACATGCTTTTCTTGTGGTTGTCTTACTGAACAAAACAAGATATAATACTTAGAATATACAAGTAGATTGATGTTTCTTCTCTTTTTCATCAATATAGATGAGATTATTAGGAAAAAACAAGAAATATTCTATCTAGGTCCATGCAAGATATTAAGAGGGAACAAATAGAGAACCATCTCAATTGCTGCTGGGGATTCTTCTGTTCAGGAAGATCAAACACTAAGTTACATATATCTTCTCTAAAAGTACCACAAATTTTTAATTATGACCCAGTCCCATGGGACATATATGGATATTCTTGCTGATCCAGGTCCAAATGAGATAGGATTTTTAATGATACCCACATGGAAGAAATCCTTAGAAGCCATTTTCCATAATCTTAATCTTGCTAAATTTAACTTATTTTTCTTCCTACTGGTTTGCTTCTGAGATTTCAAATTTCCATATATAGAGTCTAAATTATGATAAAAGCTGAAGGTCAAATTTTGCTCTTTATAATTCAAGGTAAGTAGTCAATTTTAGAAAGAGAAAGAAAAGATCTTCAACTCCCATATACAATCAACTGTGCCATCCACCTGCTTCCATTGTCACAATATTTATAGTTGTAAAAGCCACATATCAGGAAAATGCTCAATGTATTTGGGTATATTTTGTTTCAGCTGTAAATTATTTCTTCCACAGCTAATTAAGAGGGACCGCATGTATGCCTTGAAATTTCCTTATGTTCCTTTTATTCATGGTCTAGACTGAAGGAAGATATAAGTTGCCTACTTTATGATTTCTTTTCCATGATCCCAAACTTGATTTCTATTTATAGGGGATGACAATTCACAAGCAGAAAGTTTATCTGGGTTTTATCTTCCAAGCCACATGGAAATATAAATAAAGAGTGAGACTTGAAGATTATTAGAAGAAAATGGAAGAGTCTTGTCTAGTCTCTATTATAAGACTTTTCTCCTTCCTATTAAAGGTCTACTCCATATTATGGTAGACCAGCTGTAATTTTGATGATTCAATATAGTTATTTACTAATATTAATGATTCTTATCTTGAGCAATAGATTGCAGCAGGTAGTGTGAGTTCTGAACTGACCCTATTAATTGGAGTGTGTTATCAAATATTTATTCTTCCCAGCACCATCTGACAGTGTAGCAACTTACCTTGAATACAATAGGGACATTTTATTTGCATCTTAACAAAGTTGAGATTTCTACCCAATTTGAATATGACATATATTCTATGATATCTCTATGTGGATTATAAATAAATGAAGAAAGTAAATTTAGCTATTCGAAATGTTTTATGATTTGTGAGGAAGAACATTACACACAAGAATCAAATGTTGCTGGGGGGATTCAAGATGGCAGTGCAGGGAGATCTTGAACTCATCTCCTCCCATAAACACAAAAAAATTTATAACAACATATAAAATGATTCCCTCCTAAAGAGACCTGAAAACTAAATAAACAGAACTCCCACAACAAAGGATAAAAGGACAACATCAAAATGGGGAAGAGAGACAGAAACATGCTCATGCCAAAACAAAAACAAAACAAAACCCAATAAAACCACCCAAGAAAATGGCAATCCACAAACAAAAGGGATCTCACAAATATGTAACTTTTTTCCTGATAAATAAGGGGTCTGTGCTCCACACCAAGTATTTTAACCTCTAGATCTTGCACAGGAGAGATGAGTTCCCAAAATGTCTGGCTTTGAAAATAAACAGGGATTAATAAACAGGGATTTCTGTAGGTAACAGAAAACCTGCTTTTACAAGGCTCACTAAAAAATTCACTTGCACTGGATCCTTGCACAAAAATACCAGTTTGAAAATCACCTAGACCATATGGTAAGGAGACCCACTTATTAATCTTAAAACATCTGCAAGAAAGGCAGGAAATTTTTGGATCTCTCTCTAGGGCAGAGACACCAGTGAGTGTCATTTTGTGATCTCATTATAACTTCTAATACTGGCAATGGTGGGAGCCATTTGGAACTCTTCCTCTAACCTGTTTGCATTGAAGAGCGTGTCCCACTAAGGGCTCTGCCTACACCCATGCTATAGTTCTGTATCAACAGGAGACTGGATGAAGCAGAAGAACAGATTGGTGAGGTGGAAGACAAAAAAATGGAACTTACACAAATGGATTGGCAAAAGAAAAACAAATATTTACAAAAATAAAGTACTTAAAGGGACTTTTAGGATAACATTGAGTATAACAACATTCACATTATAGAGGTCACAGAAGGAAAAGAGAGAGAGAAGACCTGAAAACTTATTTGAAGAATTAATGGCTAAAAATTTCCCTCATCTGGATGAAACTGACATCCATGTCAGGAACCCCAGAGAGATCCAAATAAGAACCCCAAGCAATCCACACTAAGACACGTTATAATCGAAATGGTAAAAATTAAAGAAAGAATCTTAACAGCAGCAAGGAAAAAAATGTTACATACAAGGGGAACCCCATAAAGCTATCAGCTATTTTTCTCAGCAAAGAAGAAAAAGAAAAAGAAAAAAAAATGCAGACTAAAATGGAGCAGTATGACATATTCAAAGTGTTGAAAGGAAAAAACTTCCAAACTTCCAACCAAGAATTCTCTACCCAGCGATGATTCAGAATTGAAGGGGTGAGCAAGGATTTTTCAGATAAGCAAACCATAAAGGAGTTCATTGCCACTACATCAGCCCTACTAGAAATGTTAAAGAGATTTCTTTAAGCTAAAAAGTAGTGGCACAGATAAATAATGATTTTACAAAAGTAAAAATCCCACAGCATCTGGGTGGCTCAATTGGTTAAGCCTCCAACTCTTGTTTTCTGCTCATGTCATTATCTCAGGGTTGTGAGATCAAGCCCCACATTGGGCTACGCACTGGGTGTGGAGCCTACTTAAGATTCTCTCTCCCTCTCTTCCTCCCCACCTCTCTTAAAAAAAAAATAAATAAAAATCTCAGTGGAAAAGGTAAATATATAGTAAAGATAGTAGAGCAATCATTTATAAAGCAAATATAAAGGTTAAAAGACAAAAGCAGCAAAATTAGTGAAAAATGCAATAATTCATTAATGGATGCATAATAAACATGTAAAATATGACATCAAAAACATAAAACATAGGGGAGGAGGAGCAAAAATATAAAATTTAGAAAATGCTCAAATTTAAGTTCCTATCAACTTAAAACCAATGGTTATATACATAGGATATTATATGCAAATCTCACAATAACCACAAAGCAAAAACAAAAAGGAAAAAAAAGAGAGAAAGGAACCCAAACATAACACAAAGAAAGTCATCAAACCACAAAGAAAAATAAAGAAGAAGAAAGAAACAGAGAGAAACTATAAAAACAGAAAACAATTAACAATAGGATAATAAGTATATACCTATCAATAATTACTTTAAATGTAAATGCATTATATTCTTCAATCAAGACATAGAGTGACTGAATGGATAAATTTTTTTAAAAAAAGGACCCATTTATATCTGCCTTATAAGAGACTTACTAAGAATTAAAGACACAAACAGACTGAAAGTAAAGAGACAGAAAAAGATATTCCATGCAAATAGAAACAAAAAGAAAGCTGGTGTAGCTGTACTCAGCTCAGACAAAATAGACATTAAAACAAAGACTGTAATAAAAGACTAAGAACAGCTTTGCGCAGTGGCAGTATCGTAGCCACTGAGGTTTATCCGAGGTGCAATTATTGCTAATTGAAAAGACAAAGAAGAGCATTACATAACAATAAAGAGGTCAATCCAGTAAGAAGACATAACATTTACAAATATATATGCATCCAATATAGAACCAGAATATATAAAGCAGGGGCACCTGGATGACTTAGTTGGTTGAGCATCTGACTCTTGATTTTGGCTGGTCATGATCTTAGGGCCATGAGATCAAGCCCTACATCCAGCTCCATGCCCAGCAGGGAGTCTGCTGGAGATTCTCTCCCACTCTTTCCCACTCCCTCAACCCCTCCTTCACTCCTGCATGCTCTTCTCTCTCTTTCTCTAAAAATAAATAAATAATTATTTTAAAAAATATATAATGCAAATATTAACAAACCTAAAAGGAGAAATTGACAGGAATATGATAATAGCAGGGGATTTTAACACCCAACTTAAGTCATTGGATACATCATTCAGACAGAAAATCAGAAGGATACATCATCTTTAAGTGACACATTAGACCAGATGGACTTAATAGACATAAACAGAACATTCCATTAAAAAACAACAGAATACACATTCTTCTCAAGGACACATGGGACATTCTCCAGGATACATTACATGTTAGCCACAAAACAAGTATCAGCAAATTCAAGATGACTGAAATCATGTCAAGCATCTTTTCTGACAAAAGTGCTATGAAAGTAAAAATCAATGAGAAGAATAAAACTGGAAAAAAACACAAAAATATGGGTATTAAAAACATGCTAATAACACCAATGGGTCATCAACAAAATTAGAGGAAAGCAAAAAAAAATACCTAGACAGAAATGAAAACAGAAATATGACATATAAAAAGCTATGGGATACAATATAAATGATTCTAAGAAGGAAATCCAGAACAATAAAGGTCTACCTCCAGAAACAACAGAAATTCAATTTAATAATTTAACTTTACACCTAGAACTAGAAAAAAAAAAAAAAAGAACAAAGCCCAAAGTTAGTAGAAAAAAGAAATGATAAAAGTCAGAACAGAAATAAATGAGATGGGAATTAAAAAGACAATAGAAAAGATCGGTGAAACTAAGAGCTGATTCTTTGAAAAGATAAACAAAATTGATATACCAGGAACCTTTCTTTTAGGGACATTGGATCAGTAAGGCAAAAATCCCAACAACAAAAGTCCATGATCAGATGATTTCATTGGTGAATTCTACCAAACATTCAGAGATTTAGTATCTATCCTTCTGAAACTAAAGAAGAGAGAAAAACTGAAGAAGAGAGAATGTTTCCAAATTCATTTTATGAGGCCAGCATTACCTTAATACCAAAACAAGACAAAGATATCACAAAAAATATGTATATAGGCTAACATCCTTGATGAATATAGCTGCAAAAATCCTCAATAAAATATCAGTAAACCAAATTCAACAACACCTTGAGAGGATCATACACCATGATCAAGTGGGATTTATTCCAGGGATGCAAAGGATGGTTCAACAACCACAAATCAATCAATATAATACACCATAGTAGCAAAATGAAAAATAAAAATCATATGATCATCTCAATCGATGCAGAAAAAGCATTTGACAAAATTCAACATCAATTTATGGTAAAAACTTTCAACAAAGCTGATACAGAGGAACTGTAACTCAACATAATAAAGGTCATATGTGAAAAACCCACAGCTAACATCATACTTAGTGGTGAAAAACTAAAAGCTTTTCCTTTAAGATCCAGGAACAAGGCAATGATGCCTACTTTTGCCACTTTTATTCAACATTGTGTTGGAAGTCCTAGCTGCAGCAATCAGACAAGAAAAAGAAATAAAATGCATCCAAATAAAAAAGGAAGAAGTAAAATTGTCTCTATTTGCAGATGACATGATACTATATTAGAAAATCCTGAAATCTATACCAAAACAAAAACAAAAACAAAAACTTGTAGAACTAAAAAACAAATTCAGTAAAGTTACAGGATACAAAGTCTATATACAGACATTTGTGAAATTCCTATACACTAATAATGAGCTACCATAGGAGAAATTAATAAAACAATCCCATTTTCAATTGCATCAAAAATAGTAATATACGTAGGAATAAATGTAACCAAGGAGATGAAAGACCTGTACTCTGAAAACTATAATACACTGATGAAAGAAATTGAAGAAGATACAAATTAATAAAAACATATTCAGTGCTCATGGATTGGAAGAATTAATATTGTTAAAATGCCCATACTACCCAAAGCAATATATGAATTCAGTGCAATCCCTATCATTTTCCAGTGGTATTTTTCACAAAACTAGAGCAAATAATTCTAAAATCTGTATGGAACCACAAATGATTCTGAATAGCCAAAACAATCATAAGGAAGAAAAACAAGGTTGGAGGTATCACACTTACTGATTTCAAACTATACTGCAAAGTTATAATAATGAAAAAAGTATGGTATTGGCATAAAAACATACACATAGATCAATGGCACAGAATAGAGGACTCAGAACTAAATCCACACATACATGAAAAATTAATTTATAACAAAGAAATGAAGAATACACAATGGAGAAAGGATAACTATCTCTTCAATAAATGGTGTTGGGAAAACTGGATAGCCACATGCGAAAGAATGAAACTGGAACCTTATCTTACTTCATACACCATAATTTACTCCAAACTGATTAAAGAGTTGAATTTAAGGACTCTAATCATAAAATTCCTGGTAGATAATATAGGCAACAAGACTTAACATTGATCTTAGTGATGTATTTGTGGATCTGATGCCAAAAGCAAGCATAATAAAACCAAAAATAAATAAGATGAACTATGTCAAACTAAAAAATATTCTTTACAGCAAAAGAAACCATCATTAAAACAAAAAGACAGGGCGCCTGGGTGGCTCAGATGGTTAAGCGTCTGCCTTCGGCTCAGGTCATGATCTCAGGGTCCTGGGATCGAGTCCCGCATCGGGTTCCCTGCTCAGTGCAGAGCCTGCTTCTCCCTCTCCCTCTGCCACTCCCTCTGTTTGTGTTCTTCTGTCTATCTCTCTGTCAAATAAATAAATAAAATCTTAAAAAAAAAAAACACAAAAAGACAAACTGCTGAATGGGAGAAGATATTTGCAAATCATATATCCAATTAGGGATTATTATCCAAAATATATATAGAAATCATACAATTCAACAATAAAAAAGCAAACAACCTTATTAAAAAATGGGCAGAGTATGGAGTATGGAAAATACTACGGAGTTTCCTCAAAAAGCTAAAAACAGAACTACCCTACAATCCAGCAATTGCACTACTAGATATTTATCAAAGAATACAAAAATACTAATTTAAAGGGATACATGCACCCTGATGTTTATAACAGCATTATCTACAATAGCCAAATTATGGTAACAGCCCAAGTATACATTAACCAATGAATGGATAAAGAAGAGATGGAATATACTTGCAATGGAATATTACTCAGCTATAAAAATGAATGAAATCTTGCCATTTGCAATGGCATGGATGGAGCTAGAGAGTATAAGTCAGTCAGGGAAAGACAAATACCATAAGTTTTCATTCATATGTGGAATTTAAGAAACAAAACAAATGAGCAAAGGTGGAAAAAAAAGAGAGAGCAAGGCAAAGAAAGAAACAGACTCTTTTATTTTATTTATTTATTTATTTATTTATTTATTTGAGAGAGAGAAGAGGGGGAAGGAACAGAGGAAGAGGGACAAGCAGACTCCACACTGAGCATGGAGCCTGACATGGGGCTTGATCCCACAACCCTGAGATCACAACCTAAGTCGAAATCAAGAGTCAGATGTTCAACCAACTGAGACACTGAGGTGCTCCAAGAAACAGACTCTTAACTATAGAGAACAAACATGGTTACCAGAAGGGAGGTGGTTAGGAGCATGGGTTAAATAGGTGTTGGGGACTACGGAGCACACTTGTGATGAGCACTGGGTGTTGTACGGAAGTGTTGAATCACTTTATTATACACCTGAAAGTAATATTACACTGTATGTTAACTAACTGGGATTTAAATAAAAACCTAAAAAGAAAAACAAAACAAAACAAAATGGACAGAGAATCTAATAGACATTTGTCCAAAGACATACAGATGGCCAACAGGCACATGAAAAGATGTTCCACATCACCAATTATTAGAAAAATGCAAATTAAAATTAAAATGAGATATCACATCATATCTGTTAGGATGGCTATTATCAAAAAGATAAGAAATAATAAATGTGGGAGGGAATGTGGGGAAAAGGAAACCATCACACTTAGTGGAAATATAAATTGGTGCAACCACTATGGCAAACAACATGAAGATTCCTCAAAAAATTAAGAATAGATCTACCATATGATCCAGCTATTCTACTTCTTGGTATCTATCTAAAGATTATGAAAAGATTAATTTGAAAAGATATATATACCCCTATGTTCACTGCAGAATTATTTATAATACCCAAAATATAGAAATGACCTACTTTTCCATTGATAGATGAATGGATAAAGATGTGGTATTCATATACAATGGAGTACTCAACCATAAAGAAGAATGAAATCTTCCTTTTGTGACAACATGGATGAAACTTAAGGGAATTACACTAGGTGAAATAAGCAGAGAAAAAATATTTATTAATTTCACTCATATGTGGAATCTAAACAAACAAACAAACAAACAAAAGAGAACAAAACCAAATTGACACAGAGAACAAATTGATGGTTACCAGAAAAGAATAGGGTTGGGAGGTGGGCAAAATGGGTGAAGGGAGTCAATTTTATCTTTATGGATGGTAACTAGACTTTTGGAGGTGATTATTTCATAGTATATACAGATGTTGAATTATAATGTTCTATACCTTAAACTTATATAATGTTATATACAAATTTTACCTCAAAAAACCCAATGCCAATTATTTTTTGACAGCACACACAAATATATAATTATAGAAACTGATGAGCAACAGTTCTGAAATTCAAAGCATAATTGATAAATTTGGGGACTATGTGAATGTCTTTCTTAACCCAGTAGAAGTACACATTATCATTTCAATGTATAATGTGATTAGGCTATGAAAATGAGAAGAAAAAAAAAAGGAAGGGGAGTAAATTGAAGAGTTTTCTGAGGACAATTTCATTATATATAAAGTTGAAGATACTGAACTAGATATTTTCCATGGTTCCTTTTATATCTAAAGTTCTGTGAGTTTTTACAAAATTTGTTTCTGAGTACCTCTCGCATATTATGAAAAACAATCACTTTATATAGCACACTCTATAAATAAAGGGCTGGTTGTTGTTAAGTAGAATGAAAGATTCTATAAAGTGTCTGGATAAAAAGGGGCATCTAACCAACCCAAAAACTATGGTTCTGATTATTTTTTTCCCTTTAGGATCATTTTAATAATGCTGGAAAAGGTCACAATTAAATGTTTGATCTCTTTAACTTGATATTAACTTTTGTAAATTCAGAACAAGCCAGAAAATGGCATATTCTTTCTCTGTAATTCATATGTTAACCAGAACTACTAGAATTTCTATGAGGGATTATAAGTATCTCAGAAATTCTTTCCAGATAGTACAATTTTAGTGAATAAATAGATCAAATCTATTTCCTCTTCTTGCTGACAAGACTTGTTAGCAGAATTTGCACTGAATGAAAATTATTGCTATGCTATCTGGAATTAGTACAATTTCTAGGAAGCTCTAAAAATTCTGGGCAGCATGTGTGAATTTAAGGAGAATTTCAATTTCTTGTTGCTGGTGAACTCTTGTTTAGCCTTCTCTATAATCTCTAATCTATAAATTGCCAAGTCCAAATGATTTGAGAAAGGGAAATTGGACCCTTCCTTTAGTTCTTCTGTAATGTTGGAATTTCTTCTCCACTAATATCCACTCATATCCAAAATGTGAAAGATTTCTGCAGCCTCATGAGAATCATAAATGATTATACATTCTGAATTCAAACTGCATATCATTGCTGCATATCAAATGATTCCAAGAGAATATGTATTTAGTGATTATTTATTCATCACTGAATTGGACCAAAATATTTTTTGATGCAGCATTTTTGTTATTATTGATTTAAATTCCATTTTAGATAAATACCTGAGTATAAGTAGGTATTAGAATATTTGTAGTTCATACACTTCAATATATTATATTTATTGCATTTTTCACCAACAGTGACTGAGAAAAAGAGTTTTGTATGTGTGTATATGTGTCTATATGTACATGTGAGTAGTGAATAAATGTACATGAATAGGAGAAAAAAAGATTTGACCTCACAGATTATTATGGCATAGTTGTCATAGTTTATGAGATGGCATTAATAGAGTATTATTTTTTAATGCAGACATTTATTATTTTTATGCAGTCTTTTTTATAAATATAATCAAGATTTATATTTCAGAATGTATAGGACTGATTTATTTATTTTAATAATTAGGGGGTTTTTTTTGTACCAGTGAATTCTGCTTTCCTTCTATTATGGTTGGAACAATATGTTGGTATGTCAGGGTGTGGGATGTCAGAGGGGTCAAGGTACACTTCTCAAGGTAGCATGATCAATACCATGCTCCTTGTCACTTAGACAAAAGTTCTCAGATTCAGACTTTGGGTGCTATATAGTGCCACATAGAATCCAGTGGAATTCAGAGCATTTGGATGTTTTAATGTCTGAGTGTATGATGAAAGGTAGTATCATTGTTTATTAGGTATAAATTTCTGGAGACAGAGACTGTGAAGTTGCAAAAGGAGTTGAGTTGTATTTGCTCTACAAAAATAAAATAAATGTTAAGACATATATCATGAAAGCCATGTTTAAATGCAGATCATTTTCAGAAATGATGATAGTTAAATTAAGATTTATTTAATACAAAAAAACTAAAAGAAAATAATTGGCTTGATCAATCTACCATGTGAACCATCATTGTAGTAATACTTTGAATCAATATTTTGATCTTGGTCTGAGCCCTTGTTAACATAAGGTGACAGCTGAAAGATATACTCTTTTTTTAGGTTATTTATATGGGTTCAAACATAGATATTATGTTCTGCTATCAATGGTTGTGATGACACGACTGATAATTAAAGCAATGATACATTTCTAAATAAATTTCTTATCACACTAATTAAAACAGAAAAAAATAAACTCTTAAAGTTGGGCTATGTGTCTATATCCAAAAGTTAATAATAACTTCTGCTTTTGGCCTTGTTGAGTTAAAAGAAACCAGATTAACCTTATGACATTAAACAAGTAAAAAAAAATGGACAAAATAGGTAAGACAGTGGTTTTCAAGTTTGAGGAAATGGACATTAATCTCTGAGAGAAAAAAACAAATGAGGTGAGTCATACTTTGCCTAGAGAGAGTTTCCAAGCAGCAGCCTATGGAGGGAAAACTAAACAGATTTTGGCACTCTTCCTAAGCAAAAAAGCAGAGGTCAGAGTTAGGGAGGGCAAGGCAGGTGAAATGTGCAGGACAGAGTACTGTAGAGGAAAGAGCTGAGTGAACACACACACACACACACAAGTACCTCAAAGGTTTTCCTTGAAGTGTTCAGTTGAATGCTGAATTATGTATAATAAGTCATATTTAACAATATACAAAAAAGATTAAGGCATCAAAACCATTTGGCATATTTCCCCCAGGAATGCAAAGTCAATGTAACATTGGAAAATCAATATAATTCAACATATTATATTTTTTAAAAAGTTTGATTTTTCCTAAACAGTGCAATGAGGAAGTGAGGAGTGGGCTGGCAAAATGCAATCAGATGGCAAAGAAAGAAGTATCAGTGTCTTTATGCACAGAATCCAGAAACATGATTGTCTATGTAGAAAATCCTAAGTATTATGCTAAGTGAAATAAGTCAATTGGAGAAAGACAATTATCATATGATTTCACTCATATGTGGAACATAAGAAACAGTGCAGAAGATCTAAGGGAAGGGAGGGAAAACTGAATGGGAAGTCATCAGAGAGGGAGACAAAGCATGAGAGATTCTCTTTTTTTTTTTTAAGATTTTATTTATTTATTTCACAGAGAGAGAAAGCAAGAGAGGGAACACAAGCAGGGAGAGTGGGAGAGGGAGAAGCAGGCTTCCCGCCAAGCAGGGAGCCTGATGTGGGGCTTGATCCCAGGACCCTGGGATCATGACCTGAGCCGAAGGCAGATGTTTAACGACTGAGCCACCCAGGCACCCCAAACCATGAGAGACTCTTAACTCTGGGAAAAACCTGAGGGTTCCTGGAGGAGAGGTGGGGGGAATGGGGTAACTGGATGATGGACATTAAGGAGGACATGTGATATGATGAGCCCTGGGTGTTATACACAAGTGATGAATTATTGAACACTACATCTGAAACTAATGACATACTATTTGTTGGCTAATTGAATTTAAATTTTAAAAAAAAGAAAAAAAAGAAAATCCTAAGGAACCAGAAAAAATATTCTAGTCGGGTACAAAGTCAACATATAGCAATTGATTCTACTTATTACTAGCAATGATCAGCTGGAAATAATATTTTAATTAATAGAATTTATAGTAGAATTAAAGATATAATAAATTAGAAATACGTTTGATAAAAGAAGTGAAGTCTATGGGCACCTGGGTGGCTCAGTCAGTTAAGTGTCTGCCTTCAGCTCAGGTCATGATCCTGGGGTCCTGGGATCAAACCCCACATTGAGTTCCCTGCTCAGCAGAGAGCCTGCTTCACCCTCTCCCTCTGCTGATCCCCCTGCTTGTGCTCTCTCTCTCTTTCTCAAATAAAGAAAAAATCTTAAAAAAAAAAGAGGTGAAGTCTAGTAAATTGAAAACTACAATATATTCCTGAGAAAAATTAAGGAAGTTCTAAATAAATGGAAAGATATACTTTGTCCATTGATTGGGATATTTCATATTCCCTTAAAATGTTAACTCTCTGTAATGCTCTAGAGATTCAACACAATCCCTATAAAACTCTCAGCAGGCTATATTGTAGAATTCGATGAGTCCATTCTACAGTTTACATGGACATGTAAAGGACCTAAGTTAGCCAAAATAATTCTGAAAAAAAAAAACTTGAAGGATTTACACTATCTGATATCAAAATTTATTATGTCTACAGTAAAGACTGCATGATATTGGCATTAAAAAAGACTTATAGATAACTAGGAAAGAATATTGTTATTGACTTTTGACCAAAATGCCAGGCAAAGCAGTGAAATAAAAAATCTTTTTAGGGGCGCCTGGGTGGCTTAGTTGGTTAAGCGACTGCCTTCGGCTCAGGTCATGATCCCGGAGTCCCGGGATCGAGTCCCACATCAGGCTCCCTGCTCAGCAGGGAGTCTGCTTCTCCTTCTGACCTTCCTCCCTCTCATGCTCTCTGTCTCTCATTCTCTCTCTCGCAAATAGATAAAAAAAAAATCTTAAAAAAAAATCTTTTTAAAAAAATAATGCTGAAATAATTGGGTGGCCATATGCACAAATGCATAAATGAGTAAACAAAAAAAAACACATAAATGCATACATAAATAAAAGAACATAAGCTATTTCCTCACATTATTTATGAAAGTTAAATAAAAATAGATCACTGACCTAAGTATTAAAGCTAAAACTCTTCTTGAGGAAAAAAGTTAACTAAGGGTTTTTATAATAGCACACAAAAAGTATTGAAAAAGGTATTCAAGGGAAGACAGCAAAGTAGGAGAAGCAGATTGGAAAGTGCCTGTGGTATAAATGAAGGAGATTTATTGACTAATCTTAGAATGTGTGCTGAGGGGCAGGGATCTGCTGTAGAGTTCTCTGGGAACAAAAGTACTAACGGGCACCATTTCTGTTCCCCTCCCTCAGCCTAAAACCTGGATGCTTGCAGGAGCCACTGCTAACACTCCCCATTTACCTTGCTAGCACATATGCCCTGCCTCAGAGTTCCCCTCCACACCCATCCCACCACTTTGCATCCTAGGAAAGTGGCTCTTGCCCCAATATCCCCAGAAGTCAGCCCAAGCCAGGACATGTGCCATCCCAAAGTGACTCCTGCCCTGGTGAGGTGGGGAGATAGCAAGCCCTGTCCTTTGATGTGCCTACAGTTGTGCCAGGGAGGCTAATTACAGACAGCTAAGCTGAGTGCCAGCATCACCCATCAATGAGCCTGCTGTGGCCACAGCCAGGCTTCTCAACAGTACAGGAACCAAACCCTGCCCAGTGCATCCACAGCAGGCAAATTGGGTCATTGCAGCTAGCTGGACTAAACACCACTGCAGCTCAGCCACAACAGAAAGGCACACACAGCCCACATAGGGGACACTTCTGGAGTATCTGGTTTGGTGACCAGGGTGGTTATAATATAGGGCACCACAGGACCCCTTCTACATAAGACTACTACTTTCAAGATGAGATGATGCACCTGACATACCTAGTACATAGAAACAAACAGTTAGACAAATGAGCACACAGAAGATATGCCCCAAAGGAAAGAACAAGGCAATAGTAAATTATAGTAAATCATAGTAAAAGAGGTAAATGAAATGGAGATAGGCAATATACCTGATAAAGTATTCAAAGTAATGATCATAAAGTTACTTGCTGGACTTGAAAAAAAGGGATAAACTCTGTGAGAACTTAAAAAAATAGAAAGTATAAAAAATAACCTATGAGAATTGAAGAATACAATAACTGAAATGAAAATACAGTAAGGGAATCTATAACGGATTATAGGATGCAGTAAAACACATCAGTGATCTGGAAGACAGAGTAATAGAAAGCAACCAAGCAGAATGGCTAAATAATAAAAAAAAAAAGAATAGGTTAATGGAACTCTGTGACATCATCAGGACTAATAATATTTGCATTATAGAGATCCCAAAAGGAAAAGGAAGAGAGAAGGGAGCAGAAAACTTATTTGAAAAAACAATAGCTGAAAACTTCCCTAACCTGGGGAAGGAATAGCTATCCAGGTCCAGAAAGTACAGAAAGCCCCAAACAAGATAAATCCACAGAAGCCCACACCAAGACACATAACAATTAAAATGGCAAAAAGTAATGATAAACAGAAAATCTTAAAAGCAGCAAGAGAAAATAAAACAGTTACATACAAGTGAAACCCTATAAAGCTCTTAGCTGATTTTTCAGCAGAAACTATAATCCAAAAAGGAGTGGCATGATGTATTCAAAGTGCTGAAAGGAAAAAAACCTATAATGAGGAATACTCTACCCAACAAAGTTATCATTCAGAATTGAAGGAAAAATAGTCTACCAGACAAACAAAAGTTAAAGGAATTCATCACCATTAAACCATTCTTACAAGAAGTGTTAAAGGAAATTCATTAAGTGGAAAGGAAAGGCAATAACTAGAAGTAATAAATTATGAAAAGAAAAAAATTAGGTAAAAACAAAATATACTAAAGGTAGTAGATTAATCACTTATAAAGTCAGTGTAGAGGTTAAAACACAAAAACACTAAAATCAATTATATCTATAAAAATTAGTCAAGGGATACACACACAGACACACAGAGATGTAAAATATTATATCCATAAAATGAGGAAGAGAAGTACAAATTTAGTGCTTTTAGAACCTGTTTGAATTTAAGCAACCATCAACTTAATATAGGTTACTATACACATAAGATATTTATTGAATCCAAGAGTAACCACAAATAAAAAACCTACAATAGATAAGAGAAAGGAATCCAAGCATAATTATAAAAACAAAAACAAAAGCAAAAACTCTGAAACCACAAGGGGAGAGAGATGGAAAAGAGAACAGAGCAGAACTACAAAAATAACCATAAAACAATGAACAAAAAAACAATAAATACATACTTATCAATAATTACTTTAAATATAAATGGATTCATGCGCCAATGAAAAAATATAGGATAACTGAACAGATAAAATGTAAGATCAGGGACACCCGGGTGGCTCAGTTGGTTGAGCATTGGCCTTCGGTTCAGGTCTTAATCCCTGGGGTCCTAGGATTGAGTCCCACTTCAGGTTCCTTGCTCAGCGGGAAGCCTACTTCTCCCTCTCCCTGCTGTCCCCCCTGCTTGTGTGCGCACTCTTTCTCTCTCTCTGACAAATAAATAAATAAAATCTTTTAAAAAAATGTAAGATCAATATATATGCTGCCTACAAGAGACTCAGTTCAGACGTAAAGACACATGTAGACTGAAAGTAAAAGGATGTAAAAAAATGGAAGCAAAAAAAAAAAAAAAAAAGCCAGGGTAGCAATATTTATGTCAGACAAAATGGACTTTAAAAAAGCACTGTAAGAAGAGACAAAGAAGGGCATTACATAATGATAAAGAGATCAATCCAACAAGAAAATATAATAATTGTAAATATCTATGCACTCAACACTGGAGCATGTAATCATAAAACAAATATTAACATAAAGAGAGACATAAAGGGAGAAATGGACATTAATGCAATCATAGGAGGAGATTTTAACACCCCACTGACATCAATGGATAGATCATCCAGAAAGAAAATCACCAAGGAAGAGTGGCTTTGAACAACCCATTAGACCAAATGGTCCTAACATATATAGACATATACAGATATATATATATAACATGCAATTTGCAAACAGCAGAATACACGTTTTTCAAGTGCACATGAAACATTTTCCAGAATACATCACATGTTAGGCTGCAAAGTAAGTGTCCATAAATTTAAAAGATAAAGCATATTTTCTGACCACAAAAGTATGAAATTAGAAATCAATTACAAAATAAAATGGAAGGAACACAAACACATGGAGGCTAAACAACATCCTACTAGCCAACCAATGGGTCGATGAAGAAATCAAGGAGCAAATTAAAAAAAAAAAAAAAATACATGGAGACAAATGAAAATGAAAACAGAGCAGTTCAAAAACTTTAGAATGCAGTAAAAGGAGTTTTAAGAGGAAACTTCACAAAAGTACAGACCTACCTCAAGAAACAGGAAATGTCTCAAATAAGCAACCTAACCTTACACCTAAAGAAACTAGAAAAAGAAGACTAACTCAAGCCTAGTAAAAGGAAAGAAATAATAAACATTAGGGCAGAAATAAACTAGAGACTTAAAACAATTGAAAAAAATCAATGAAATCAGGAGCTTGTTGTCTGAAAAGATAAACAAAATTTGTAAATCTTTAATCAGACTTATCAAGAAACAAAGAGAAATAAGTCAAATAAATATAATCAGAAATGAAGGCAAAAAAAGGTATCAGAGAAACATAAAGAATTATAAGAAAACATTATAAAAAAGTATATGCTAACAAATTGGACCACCAGGAAGAAATGGATAAATTTCTAGAAACATACAATCTTTGAAAACTGAATCAGAGAGAAATAGAAAATTTGAACAGCTTGATTACTAGTAATGAAATTGAACTAATAATCAAAAAACTCCCCACAAACAAAAGTCCAGGACCAGATGGATTCATAGATGAATTCTACCAAACATTTAAAGAGTGAATACTTATGGAACTTAAACAATCCAAAAAGTAGAAAAGGAAGGAAACTTTCCAATTCATTCTGTGAGATCAGTGTTACCCTGACTACCAGACAAAGACACCACAAAAAAAGAAAACTATAGACCAATATATCTGATGAGCACAGATGTAAAAATCCGCAAGAAGGAGAGCATGTGTTGGGATGAGCACTGGGTGTTATATGCAACTAATGAATCATTGAACACAACAAAAACTTAGGATGTACTATATGCTGGTTAACTGAACATTATGAAAAATAAAAATAAAATAAGTTGAAAAATTAAAATTAAAAAAAATCCACAACAAAATATTGGCAAACTGAATTCAACAATGCATTAAAAGAATAATTCACCATGTTCAAGTGGTACTGATTACAGGCACACAAAACTGGTTCAATATTTCAAATAGAACAGTGTGATACATCACATTAACAAAACAAAGAATAAAAACCATATGATCATCTCAATAGATGCAGAAAAAGTATCTGACAACATACAACATCCATTCATGACAAAAATTCTCAACAAAGTGGGTTAAAAGGGAACATACCTCAACAAAGTGAAAGCCATATATGAAAAACCCACAGCTAACATCAATCTTAATGGGGAAAAACAGAGCTTTTCCTTTAAGATCAGAAACAAGTCAAGGATGTCCACTGTTACCACTTTTATTCAACATAGTAGTGAAAGTCCAATCCATAGCAATCATAAAACAAAAATAAATAAAAGGCATCCAAATTGGCAAGGAAGAAGTAAAATTTTCACTATTTGCAGGTGACATGAGACTCTATATAGAAAATCCAAAGACTCCACCCACAAACTGCTAGAACTGATAAATGAATTCAGTAAAGTTGCAAGCTACAAAATCAATCGACAGAAATCTGTTGCATTTCTATATGCCAATAATGAAGCAGAAGAAAGAGAAATTAAGGAATCAATCCCATTTGCATTTAAAAAACATTAAGATATCTAGGAATAAACTTAACCAAAGAGATAAAAGACCTATACTCTGAAAACTATAAAACACTGGTGAAAGAAATTGAAGTTAATAAGAAGAAATGGAAAGACATTCCATGCTCATGGATTACAAGAATAAATATTGTTAAAATGTCTATACTACCCAAAGCAATCTACAATTTTAATGTAATCCTTATCAAAATACCATCAGCATTTTTCACAGAACTAGAACAAACAATCCTAAAATTTATATGGAATCACAAAAGACTTTGAATATCCAAAGCAACCTGAAAAAGAAAAGGAAAGCTGGAGGCAGCAATTCTGGACTTCCCGTTACATTACAAAGCTGTAGTAATCAAAACAGTGTGGTACTGGGACAAAAACAGACACATAGATCAGTGAAACAGAAAAGAAACCCCAGAAATAAACCCACAAATATATGGTCAATTAACCTTTCACAAAAGGGGAAATAATACTCAATGGGAAAAAGACAGTCTCTTCAACAAATGGTACTGGGAAAACTGGACAGCAACATACAGAATAAAACTGGGCCACTTTCTTACACTATACACAAAAATAAAGTCAAAATGGATTAAAGACCTAAATGTGAGACTTGAAACCATAAAAATCCTAGAGGAGAACACAGGCAGTAACAACCCCTTTGACATCAGCCATAGCAACTTCTTACTAGATAGGTCCCTGAGGCAAGGGAAATGAAAAGAAAAATGAAATATGAGGATTTCATCAAAATAAAACTTCTGCACACTGAAGGAAGGTATCAACAAAACTAAAAGGCAGGGACGCCTGGGTGGCTCAGTTGGTTAAGCATCTTCCTTTGGCTCAGGTCATGATCCCAGGGTCCTGGGATCGAGTCCCACATTGGGCTCTCTGCTCCATGGGAGCCTGATTCTCCCTCTTCCTCTGTCTCTCATGAATAAATAAATAAAATCTTAAAAAAAAAAAAACTAAAAGGCAACCTATGGAATGGGGGAAGATATTTGCACATGACATATCTGATAAAGGGTTGGTATCCAAAATCTGTAAAGAACTTATAAAACTCAACACCCAAAAAACAAATAATCCATTTAAGAAATGGGTAGAAGACATGAATTGCCTTTTTTTTTTTTTTTAAGATTTTATTTATTTGCAAGAGAGAATGAGAGACAGAGAGCATGAGAGGGAGGAGGGTCAGAGGGAGAAGCAGACTCCCTGCCGAGGAGGGAGCCCGATGCGGGACTCGATCCAGGGACTCCAGGATCATGACCTGAGCTGAAGGCAGTCGCTTAACCAACTGAGCCACCCAGACGCCCCCATGAATTGACTTTTTTCCAAAGACATACAGATGGCTAACAAACACATGAAAAGATGCTCAACATCACTGATCATTAGGGAAATACAAATCAAAACTACAATGAGCTATCACCTCACACCTGTCAGAATGGCCAAAATTAACAACACAGGAAACAATAGATGTTGGCAAGGATGCAGAGAATGGGGAACCCTCTTGCACTGTTGGTGGGAATGCAAACTGGTGCAGCCACTCTGGAAAACAGTGTGGAGGTTCCTCAGAAAGTTAAAAATAGAACTATCCTACAATCCAGCAATTACAGTACTAGGTGTTTACTCACAGAATACGAAAGTACTAATTCAAAGGGATACATGCACTCTGACGTTTATAGCAGCATTATCTACAATAGTCAATTTATGGAAATAGCCCAAGTTTACATCAACTATTGAATGTATAAAGCAGTGGTATACATATACACACACACAATGGGATATTACTCAGCCATATAAAAGAATGACATCTTTTTCATTTGCATTTCATTTTCATTTTTTCATCAAAAAACATTTGCAATGACATGGTTGGAGCTAGAGATTATGCTAAGTAAAATAAGTCAGTCAGAGAAAGACAAATACCATATTATCTCACTCATATGTGGAATTTAAGAAACAAAACAAATGAACAAAGGGGAAAAAAGAGAGAAAGGGAGGCAAACCAAGAAACAGACTCCTAACTATAGAAAACAAAATTGATGGTTACCAGAGGGGAGGTGGGTGGCAGGATGGGTTAAATAGATGATGTGGATTAAGGAGTGCACTTGTTGTGATGAGCACCCAGTGTTATATGAATCACTGTATTATACACATAAAAGTAATATTACACTGTATATTAACCACCTGGAATTTAAACAAAAACTTAAAATAAAAAGCTAAAATTGTAAAAAAAAAAAAACTAAAAACCAAAACAAAACTATAAAATTGATGAAAGAAATTGGAAATGACACAAATGAATGGAAAAATATTCCATACTCATGAATGGGAATAATTAATATTGTTAAAATGTCCATGCTACCCAAAACAATCTACAGATTTAATGCAACACCTGTCAGAATATCAATAGTATTTAAAGCAGAACTACAACAGATAATCCTAAAATGTGTATGGAACTATAAAAGTCCTTGAAAAAGAAGAACAAAGCTGAGGTGCACAATTCCAGATTTAAAATAGACTACAAAGCTATAGTAACCAAAACAGTATGCTACTAACACAAAAATAGACACACAGATCAAAGGAACAGGATAGAAAGCCCAGAAATTAACACATGCCTATATGGTCAATTAATGTATGATCAAAAAGAGAATAACATACAATGGAGAAAAGACAGTCTTTTCAATAAATGGTTGAAAAAAACATTGTTACATGTAAAAGAATGAAACTGAACCACTTTCCTACACCATACACCAAAATAAACTTAAAATGGATTAAAGACTTAAATGTGATACCTGAAACTATAAAACACCTAAAAGAATATAGGCTGTGATCTCTTGGACATTAACCTCAGCAACATATTTATGGATATGTCTCTTCAAGGCAAGGGAAACAAAAGCAAAATAAACTGTTGGGACTACCCCATAATAAAAGGCTTTTGCACAGTAAAGAAACCACCAACAAAATGAAAAGGTGACCTAGTGAGTTGGAGAAGGTATTTTTAAATGATATATATACATATATATATATGATAAAGGTTAATATAAAAAAAATATAAAGAACTTATACAACTCAGCATCAAAAAACAAACATTCAGATTAAAAAATGGGTAGAGGACCTGCACAGACATCTTTCTAAAGATATACAGATGACCAACATACACATGAAAAAATGCTCAACTTCACTAATTGTCAGGGAAATGCAAATCAAAACCATAATGAGGCATCACCTCACACTAGTCAGAATAGCTAGTATCAAAAAGACAAAAAATAATTGCTGGCCTGGATGCGAAGAAAAGGGAAACATTGTGTATTATTCATAGAAATATAAATTGATGCAACCACTTTGGAAAACAGTATGAAGTACCCTCAAAAAGTTAAAAATAGAAATACCATATGATCCGGCAATCCCATTACTTGGTAGTTACCCAAAGAGAATGAAAACATTAATTTGAAAAGATTTATGCACTCCTATGTTTCTTACAGCATTATTCACAATAGCCAAGATATGGAAATAATCCATGTTTACCGATAGATGAATGGATAAAGAGGAAGATGTATGTATATAATGGAATAATACTCAATGGTAAAGAGAATGATATCTTGCCATTTGCAACAATATGGATGAACCTAGAAGGTATTATGTTAAGTGAAATAAGTCAAAGAGAATGACAAACATGATATGATTTCATTTGTATGTGGAACCTAAAAAACAAACAAAACAAGCCAAAAAACAGAATCTTAAATACAGATAACAAACTGGTGGTTGCCAGAGGGGAGATGGGTAGCATGACTGGTAACATAGATAAAGGGGATTAAAAGGTACAAACTTCTGGGAAGGGGGACAAGATGGCAGAGGAGTAGGGGACTCCAATTCAACTGGTCCCCTGAATTTAGCTGGATATTTACTAAACCATTCTGAACACTCACAAAATCAGCTTGAAATGTAAAAATATATATCTGGATCTCTACAATCAGAAAAAACACCACCTGTCCAGAGGTATGAAGGGCAGAGGTGGGATTCTGTGGGCAGACATTGGAAGATAAACTGAAGGGGGAGGGAGCCGCCATAAGCTGGCCCCTGGAAAGGATATAATGCCAGAAAGCAAGAGCATCATGCACTGGGGAACTCACGAGTGGTAGCAGCTGGTGGGGAAGGGCTTTATAACAGCACTCAAACAGGATCCAGGAGCTTCGGGGGCACAAGCGGGATCCCAGGACCACTCATGGTTTTAGAAGCACAAAGGACAGAGACAAGGCAGGCTCCTGAGGTCAACCACTGAGAGGGTCGCTGGGGGCACTCACCACTTGGAGGAGGCTGCGGATTTCAGTGGTGCTTACAAAAATAGAGACTGTATGTTCTGGAGGGTTCAGAAAAGAGCAGACTGTGATTGCTCTGGGACAGAGGTCTGGGTGTGGACATTTTTTTTTGCTCTGACTCTCAGAAAAGGTGTGGAAAGCCTCCAGAGAACAAAAGCTCAAAAAACCAGTTTCCAACTCCGCCTAAGCAGGGTTGCCTGAGAACTAGCTTGGCAGGCCCCTCCCCCAGAAGACAGGCTGGGAAACAAGAGGACAACCCTTGGGTCCCCATAAAACTGTAAAACCCCACCAGGGGAAAATAGTATATTGAGCTCCAGGCATTGCCTCACAACTGGTATATTTTTCAGATACAACTTTTTTTTTCTCTTTTTACTCTTTCTCTTATGTTTCTTCTGTTTTCTCTTTTTACCTTTTTCTCATTTCAACTAGATGTTTAATATAACATATTTCATAGTAACTTTTTTTTTTTTTTAAGATTTTATGTATTTGCAAGAGAGAATGAGAGACAGAGAACATGAGATGGGGGAGGGTCAGAGAGAGAAGCAGACTCCCTGCTGAGCAGGGAGCCCGATGCGGGACTCGATCCCGGGACTCCAGGATCACGACCTGAGCCGAAGGCAGTCACTTAACCAACTGAGCCACCCAGGGGCCCCATTCATAGTAACTTTTTAACTTATATTTTTTCACATCTATATTTTTTATATAGATATGTGCTTCAATGTAGTCCTTTTTTCCCTATTCAATATTACCTTTATATATATCCCAGTTTTATTTTCCCTGTAACTCTGGGAAGTAGTGTCCTCTAACAAATAGAACAAAATACACCAAGGAAGAACTGAAACACCCTACCTTGCCCACACTGAGAGATTATAGCGCCCCCCACCACCCTTTTTTCTCTCTTTTTTCTTCTCTTTTTTTAATTTTTAATTTTTTTAAATTTTTAATTTTATAAATTTTATTCTTGGGTTTCATTTTGCCTTTGTTTTTTCAGTGGTGACTTCCAACCACTCTGGATTTTCCCAGGGTGCATCTTCTGGGTTGTTGTTGATATTTTGAACACTGTACATTCCCTCAACCACCCCTCAACAGAATGAATAGGAGAAGGAACTCCCAACAAAGAAAAGACCCAGAGACAAGGGCCTCTCCCGCAGACCTAATGGATATGGATATAAGCAAGATGTCAGAGATAGATTTCAGAGTAGCAATTATGAAGTCAATAGCTAGGCTTGAGAAAACCAATAGCAGCAATATAGAATCTCTTAAGGGCAGAAATGAGAGCTAATCAGGCTGAACTTAAAAATGCTATAAATGAGATGCAGTCTAAACTGGATACTCTAACAGCTAGGGTAAATGAGGCAGAAGAACGAATTAGTGACGTAGAAGATAAGCTGATAGAAAGGAAGGAAATCAAGGAGACCTGGGATAAACAGCTAAAAACCCAAGAGAACAGACTTAGGGAGATTAACAATGCCATGAAACATTCCAATGTCAGAATTATTGGGATCCCTGAGGGGGTGAGAGAGAGAGAACTAAAAAGTATATTTAAGCAAACTGTAGCTGAGAACTTCCCTAATCTGGGGAAGGAAACAAGATTCGTGTCCAAGAGGCAGAGAGGATCCCTCTCAAGATCACGGAGAACAGACCAATGCCCTGGGGTATAATAGTAAAACTTGCAAATCTTAGAACCAAGGAAGCCATCCTGAGAGCAGCTAGGGGGAAGAGATTTTTTACATATGGAAGGAGGAATATCAGAATAATGTCAGACCTATCCACAGAGACCTGGCAAGCCAGAAAGGGCTGGCAAGACATATTCAGGGTACAAAATGAGAAGAACATGCAGCCAAAAATACTTTATCCAGCAAGGCTGTCATTCAGAACAGATGGAGAGATAAAGAACTTCCAGGACCAGCAGAAACTGAAAGAATATGTGACCACCAAGCCAGCCCTGGAAGAAATATTAAGGGGGATTCTGTAAAAGAAGAAAGACCCGAAGAGTAATATAGATCAGAAATTTACAGAGACAATCCATATAAACAGGGCCTGTACAGACAATAGGATGGCAATAAATAAATATCTTTCAGTAATGGGCGCCTGGGTGGCTCAGTTGGTTAAGCGACTGCCTTCGGCTCAGGTCATGATCCTGGAGTCCCTGGATCGAGTCCCGCATCAGGCTCTCTACTCGGCAGGGAGTCTGCTTCTCCCTCTGACCCTCCCCCCTCTCATGTGCTCTCTCTCATTCTCTCTCTCTCAAATAAATAAATAAAATCTTTAAAAAAATATATATCTTTCAGTAGTTACTCTCATTGTGAATGGCCTAAATGCTCCCATGAAATGGCACAGGGTTGAAGATTGGATACAAAGACAGGATCCATCCATATGCTGTCTACAAGAGACTCATTTTGAACCTAAAAACACCTCCAGACTGAAAGTGAGGGGATGGAGAACCATTTTTCATGCCAATGGACCTTAAAAGAAAGCTGGGGTAGTAATTCTTATATCAGACAAATTAGAATTTAAACCAAAGACTATATTAACAGATCCAGAGGGACACTATATCATACTTAAAGGGTCTAACCAACAAGAAAATCTAACAATTGTAAATATCTATGCCCCCAACATGGGTGCAGCCAACTACATAAGCCAACTGTTAACCAAAATAAAGAATCAGATTGACAACAATACATTAATAGTAGGAGATTTTAACACCACTCTCAGCATTGGACAAATCATCTAAACAGAAAGATCAACAAAGAAACAAGAGCTTTGAATGAGACATTAGACCAGATGGACTTCGTAGATATGTACAGTACATTCCACATTAAAACAACAGAATACTCATTCTTCTCCAATGCACATGGAACTTTCTCCAAAATAGAACACATAGTGGGTCACGAATTAGGTCTTAGCCAATACCAAAAGACTGAGATTATTCCCTGCATGTTATCAGACCACAATGCCTTGAAACTGGAACTCAATCACAAGAAAAAATTTGGAAGGAATTCAAACACTTGGAAGTTAAGGAGGATCCTGCTAAAGAATGATTGGGTCAACCAAGAAATTAAAGAAGAACTTAAACAATTCATGGAAACTAATGAGAGTGAAAACACTTCAGTTCAAAACCTATGGGATACTGCAAAGGCAGTCCTAAGAGGGAAATACATAGCCATCCAAGCCTCTCTCAGAAAATTAGAAAAATCCCAAATGCACAAGCTAATCTTACACCTAAAGGAGCTGGAGAAAGAACAGCAAATAAAACTTAAACCAAGCAGGAGAAGAGAAATAATAAAGATTAGAGCAGAAATCAATGAAATAGAAACCAGAAAAACAGTAGAACAGATCAATGAGACTAGAAGCTAGTTCTTTGAAGAAATAATAAGATTGATAAACCACTGGCCAAACTTATCCAAAAGAAAAGAGAAAGGACCCAAATTAATAAAATCATGAATGAAAGGAGAGATATCATGACTAACACCAAGAAAATAGAAATAATTTTTAGAAATTATTACCAGCAACTGTATGCCAACAAATTAAGCAACATGGAAGAAATGGATGCCCTCCTGGCAACTTATAAACTATCAAGACTGAAACAGGAAGAAATAGACAATCTGAATAGACCAATAACCAGTAACAAAATTTAAGTAGTAATCAAAAACCTCCCGAAAAACAAAAGTCCAGGGCCAGATGGTTTCCCAGGGGAATTCTACCAAACATGTAAAGAAGAAATAATACCTATTCTACTGAAGATGTTTCAAAAAATAGAAACAGAAGGAAAAGTTCCAAACTCTTTCTATGAGGCTAGCATTACTCTGATCCCCAAACCAGGCAAAGACCCCATCAAAAAGGAAAATTACAGACCAGTATCTCTGATGAACATGGATGCTAAAATACTCAACAAGATCCTAGCCAATAGGATCCAACAGTGCAATAAAAGGATTATTCACCACGACCAAGTGGGATTTATTTCTGGGGTGCAAAGGTGGTTCAACATTTGCAAATCAATCAACATGACAGAGCACATTAATAAAAGGAAAAACAAGAACCATATGATGCTCTCAGTTGATGCAAGAAAAGCATTTGACAAAATATGGCATCCTTTCCTGATTAAAACTTTCCAGAGTATAGGGATAAAAGGAACATTCCTAAATATCATAAAAACCAACTATGAAAAGCCCACAGCGAATATCATTCTCAACTGGGAAAAGCTGAGAGCTTTTCCCTTAAGGTAAGGAACACAGCAGGGATGCCCACTCTCACCACTATTGTTCAACAGTGCTAGAAGTCCTAGCATCAGCAATCAGACAACAAAAAGAAATAAAAGGCATCTAAGTTGGCAAAGAAGAAGTCAAACTCTCTCTTTTTGCAGATGACATGATACTTTATGTGGAAAACCCAAAAGACTCCACCCCCAAATTACTAGAACTCATATAGCAATTCAGTAGTGTGGCAGGATACAAAATCAATGCACAGAAATCAGTTGCTTTTCTATACACTAACAATGTAACTGTAGAAAGAGAAATTAAGGAATTGATTCCATTTACAATAGCAACAAAAACCATAAGATATCTAGGAATAAACATAACCAAAGAGGTAAAGGATCTATACTCTAGAAGCTACAGAATGCTTGTGAAAGAAATTGAGGAAGACACAAAAAGATGGAAAAAGATTCCATGCTCATGGATCATAAGAATAAACATTGTTAAATCCTGCCCAGAGCAATCTACACTTTCAATGCCATCTCTATGAAAATACCATTGGCATTTTTCAAGGAGCTGGAACAAACAATCCTAAAATTTGTATGGAGCCAGAAAAGACCCCAAATTGCCAGGAGAATGTTGAAAAGGAAAAACAAAGCTGGGAGCATCACATTGCCTGATTTCAAGCTCTATTACAAAGCTGTGATCACCAAGATAGCATGGTATTGGCATAAAAACAGACACATAGACCAGTGGAACAGAATAGAGACTCCAGAAATGGACCCCCAACTCTACAGTCAATTAATCTTTGACAAATTAGGGAAAAATGTCCAATGGAAAAAAGATAGTCTCTTCAATGGGTGGTGCTAGGAAAATTGGACAGCTACATATAGAAGAATGAAACTGGACCATTCCATTACACCATATACAAAGATAAACTCAAAATGGATGAAAGACCTCAATGTGAGACAGGAATCCATCAAAATCCTAGAGGAGAACATAGGCAGTAACCTCTTCAACATTGGCCACAGCAATTTCTTTCAAGACACGTCTCTAAAGGCAAGGGAAACAAAAGCAAAACTGAACTATTGGTACTTCATCAAGATAAAAAGCTTTAGCACAGCAAAGGAAATAGTCAACAAAACAAAGAGGCAACCCACAGAATGGGAGAAGATATTTGCAAATGACACTACAAAGGGCTGATATCCAAGATCTATAAAGAACTTCTCAAACTCAACACTCAAAAAACAAATAACCCAGTCAAAAAATAGGCAGAAGACATGAACAAACACTTCTCCAAAGAAGACATACAAATGGCTAACAGACACATGAAAAAAGGTTCATCATCATTAGCCATCAGGGAAATTCAAATCAAAACCACATTGAGATACCATTTTACACCAGTTAGAATGGCAAAAATGGACAAGGCAAGAAACAACAAATGTTGGAGAGGTTGTGGAGAAAGGAGAACCCTCTTACACCATTGGTGGGAATGCAAGCTGGTGCAGCCACTCTAGAAAACAGTATGGAGTTTCCTCAAGATGTTAAAAAAGGAGCTACCCTATGACCCAGCAATTGCACTACTAGGTATTTACCCCAAAGACACAGATGTAGTGAAAAGAAGGGGCACATGCACCACAATGATCATAGCAGCGATATCCACAATAGCCAAACTGTGGAAGGAGCTAAGATGCCCTTCATCAGATGAATGGATAAAGAAGATGTGGTCCATATACACAATGGAATAATGAATAACTGCCATTGGCATCAACATGGATGGAACTGGAGGGGATTATGCTAAATGAAGTAAGTCAGGCAGAGAAAGGAAATTATCATATGGTTTCACCCATATGTGGAACATAAGCAATAGCACAGAGGACCATAGGGGAAGGGAGGGAAATCTGAAGGGGTAGAAATCAGAAAGGGAGACGAACAGTGAGAGACTATGGTCCCCGGGAAACAAACTGAGGGTTCAGAGGGGAGGGGGATGGAGGGATGGGATAACAGGGTGAGGAGTATTAAGGAGGGCATGTGTTGTGATGAGCACTGGGTGTTATATACAGCTAATGGATTATTGAACACTACATCAAAAACTAATGATGTACTATACAGTGGCTAACTGACCATAATAAAAAATTAATTAATTTTTAAAAAGAGGTACAAACTACTAGTTATAAGATAAATAAGTCATGGGAAGGAAAAGTACAACATAGGGAGTATTTTTAATATTTCAGTAACATTGTATGGCATCAGATTGTGACTACACTTACCATGATGAGCATGGAGTAATGTATGTAATTGTTGAATCAATATATTGTACACTTGAAACTAATATAACATTGTATGTCAATTATCCTTTAATATTTTTTAAAAAACAGGTGGAAGCAAAAAGTCAAAAAAGAGTTAAAAAAACACTAAAAAAAGAATCACTAAATTAAACTTCACAAAATTTAAAAATTTCACACCTAAGATTTCATAAAGAAAATAAAAAGGCAAACCACAGACTGCATAAAATATTATCTTATACCAACAAAGAACTTGTGTATAGAATATATTAATAATTTTTATAATCTAAAATAATATCTGAGTTCAATAGAGCCTTCACCAAAGAAGATGTATTGATGACAATAAGTATATCAAAAGAAGCTCAATATCATTAGTTATTGTGACTTTTTAAAATTAACATTTGTCAACTAGAGCCTCCCAGAGTGTTGGATGGTGATACTTGATTCAACGAAGGACCACAGAGAATTGAAATAGAAAAATTTATTACTCACAAGTCCTGGAAAAAGTACACAGCATGACCATACAGAGAGGTCAAAGCAGGCTGTAGGCAGAAAGAGTGCCATGACCTAGGGCACCAACCTTTATTAGAGACCACAGATGGAGTGCTTTGGGGTTCCTGGACTAAATTAGTCAATTGAAACCAAAAAGAGTGAGGTTTTGGTAAACTCCACAGGGGTCCTATCTCAGGAGCTCTAAAGGGAAGGCCTTAGGTGACAGAGGAGACTGCTTACCGCAAGGGGCTGTTAGGGAAGTTATATCAGGAACTTACATTTACCTGTGACTCTATGCGCTGATATCTATGGCACACATTTGCATGACAAGCTAGTGTCATTTTAAGGCTCCCACTAGCCTCTTGATCAAATAAATGGATGTTGAGGCAGCAATACCATGGAGTAGCTTAAATAAATTCTCAACATTAGTCATTAGGAAAATGCTAATTAAATATTATTTTATACCCACTGGAATAGCTAAACTAAAAAGACTGATCATTCAAAGTGTTGGTTATAATGTGGAGTATCTGCTACTCTCATCCTTCCCTGGTGGTGGGAATGTAAAATTGTACAACCACTATGGAATACTGTTTGGCAGTTCCTTAAAAAGTTAAACATGCATTCAAGATATATTCCATTTATTCCACTCCTAGGATAAATAAAGGCATATATCCTACAAGTGCACATGAGTGTACACAGCAGCTTTGTTTGTAACAGTGTAAAAACTGGAAACCCAAAGTTTTATCATAGGTGAATGGATGAATAAATGTCGCATATTCATGTAATGGGATACTATTTAGAAATAACAAAATAGTTGAAATATGCAACATGAATTAATATTGAAATAATTATTCTGTGTCAAAAAGCCAAACAAAATAAAGTACATGTTGTTTGATTCTATTTATATATAATTTGAGAATATGTAAATCAATCTATAGTGACAGAAAGTACACCAGTGATTGCTTAGGGAAGAGGTGGTGGATCAAGGGAAGAGGCTTGACCTTGAGGGTGGAAATGTTTATTATAATTGTGATGATATGAAATACATTTCTTTATATACAATATAAATATATTTATGATATATTTAAATATATAATATATACAATAATTAATATATAATTACATATTATACATATATTTATATGTAAACACCAAATTGTAAACTTTAAATATTTGCATTTTATTGTACTTTAATTACACTTCAATAAAGCTATAAATATAAGAAGGTATTAATAATGCAATCTCATATTAAGTGGTAAAAAGTTTCAAACCACTGCTTCTCTTAACATGTTACTAGCCCAAAAAAGATAATTAAGCAAATGAAAATGTAAGATGAATCCAAGATAGCAGGTAAACTCTCCAGAGATATTCTACTTGCTCCCTGCTTTAGATTGATATGAAATATTATTATAATCCTTCTTTCATAATGTAGAGAATGGAGGCCAAAAGAGTCAAGGGACTGACTTCATTCATTCATTCAAGTCTACATAAGTAGAGACAGAAGATAAGACTTTAACCCATTCTGATTCATGCCCAAAAGGCTATGTACCCAGTGACATTAAAATATATTATCAAATTAACATGTCACGGAAGAGTCTAAAACATAAAGCCACTTTTGAAGAAGTATGAAAGTAATATTACCAGAAAAAAAAATCACAACTCTGATATATGGAAAGACACTTCCATCTATTCTTTTAAAGTTTCTAAAAGAAAAGTAAATCATTTGTTGGATTTAATAAAGATATTCCCATTTAATAAAAGGAAGGTCTCTTTTATTAGGTAACTTTTTAGTAACAAAGGAGGAAGAAAACCAGTAAAGAGTATCTTATAGTAAAATACTCCAAATGGAAGCAGTCACAAGTGCAAGAGAAGTAGGACAGAGGTAGATGCCTGCTTGGCATATTCTATGAACAAGAAGGCTGGTATGATCAGAAAGAATGAGGTGGAGAAAAGGAGTTGTAAATTGGTAGGTTATGAAGTCTGAAAAAAAACTAGGATCTAGATCATACAAAGTTTGGTAAAGAACTTGGATTTTCATATAAAAAATAAATGCAATTTATTTTCAAGGAATCTCTGCTCTAAATGTCACTAGAAAAAATATATTAGCAAAAAAATTATTAATATTAGAAGACAACTAACAGTTGCTTAAATGGAGCACTGAGGTATCTTCCTGAGAAGATGTAACTCCTGAGACTGTTCTGCTCATATCTTAACTACTTCTATTTCCAATACATTATGCTTCAGATTGATTGATGGTAGAAAATATCACCAACAAAAATGATATGGCTTTTCATCTTCTGACTATAGTGATAAGAATTATTACTTAATAGTAGATGATACCTGAAATTCCAAGGGGCATATATTAATTACCAGGATTATAGATTTAAGCTCTTGATCACAAATGACAACACATTCCACTTGGAGAGATACACACTTCTGTTTAAAAAGCTTTGGGTAATAAGCCAAATTTACTTAATGTCTTCATTAATAATAGTTACAAAGTTCTTGAAGCAAAGGGCATCAGATAGTTTGCTAAAAGGGACACGGGTGGAAACAACTTGAAAATGATATAGGGGTACTTGTACATAAGAAAATGAACTCATGAATCTCTAAAAACTTAATGTATATTTTTTACTATATATGTGAAATTAATAGATGACTTGAATTCTTTTTTTAGTAGCATTCAAAATTACTGGTAAATTTACTCATGTAATTCTAGGGTGACTAACACTCTTAGCTTGCCTGTGACTCCCAATTTTACCACTGAAATATAACATTCTTTTTTTTTTATTATGTTCACTTAGCCAACATATAGTACATCATTAGTTTTTGATGTAGTGTCCAGCGATGCGTTAGTTGTATATAACACCCAGTGCTCATCACAACAGGTGCCTTCTTTTGATACCCACCACCCAGTTACTCTATCCCTCCAGCCCCCTCCCTTCTGTAACCCTCAGTTTGTTTCCGGGAGCCCAGAGTCTCTCATAGTTTGTCTCCCTCTCTGATTTCTTCCCAGTTTTCCCTCCCTTCCCCTGTGGTCTTCATATGATTTCACTCATATGTGGAACATAAGGAAATATAGCATTCTGGGAAACACTTCAGTTCAGGGACAACAGGGATGGTTGATCACCCTACTTCTAGAAATACTGAAAGTGTATATACTATATGGTTATGAATCATCTTTTTCAATTTTGTTCAAAATAGTGTACATTACAAAATAATATGCAACCTATCAGTAGTACATAATGAATGACACTGGTATACCAACTACCCAATTAAAACATTTTAAATGACTGCTCTGTTTCAAGTCTCCTGTATGCTTCCTGCCACTTTCCCATCTTCCAGCTTTGCTCAGAAATTATTGCTTTGATGAAATACATACTTGCTTTTCTGCTTTCTTATACTCAAATGCTATCTTGTTTGAATTAACATTGTTTCAGAACTTTATATAAATGGTATCATATTGTGTATATTTTTCTGCCACACATTTTTATTTTTCAACATTATGTTAAAGGATGTCATTCATTTCACCATGGGAACACCTGAAGCAGGTTTATTCATTTTCATCATTGTACAAAAGCAGTAAGAAAATAACTAATGCTTCTATAGTGCTTATTATGTTCCAGAAACTGTTCTAAACTCTTTTCATATACAAATTCATTTATATGTACAAGAACCATAAGTGCTGGAAACTCTCATTATCAATATTTTATATATGAGCAGACTGAAATATGCAGAAGTGAGATAATTATAGAATAATTAGTAGTAGACCTGTGCTTCAAATCTATAAATTCTAACATCAGAGACCTCATTCGTAATCACTAAAATAAGACATTGTATTTTACTGTATAAATATATGATAGATATATACATTATATTATCATTGGATATTTGGGTGGTTTTCACACATATTTTCCCAGTTACAAACAATAACTTGGTAAATATTCTTGTAACAGGTCTTCTTATTCAAATAAGTAAGATAGAGTATATTCTGAGTCACAAAGTATATATATTCTCATATATGTCTGTATTTGAATCAAAGCCAAATAAAATGTCTCTTATCCCATATTTTTATCAACCTACTATGTAGTCACACATTTTAAGATTTTTGCCAAATTAGTTTTTGGATCAATTTGCATTTCCAGATTACAAATGAGATTGAGCATATTTTTATTTTATTGGTCAATTATGTGTAAGAAAAATTCTTACTTGGTCCCTAGATTTTTTTCCCACTTGTTTTGATTTCAGCGATTTTAAAAGACTTTTAAAAATAATTTTTAAGTGACATAAAATCATATATTTTTGTTTCATATGTTACATTTTATATTTTATATACAGTTCATATTTTATGTAAGTATATATGTTCTTGTTTTATGTGTTGCAAAAACACCTTCCAGTTTTTATGTACCTTTTCATTTTATAAATTTATGATAATGAAATTTATTAATTTTTCCAGTATTGTCTTCTTTTTTATCTCATCTAAGAAGTCTTTTCCTTTTTTTTTTTAAGAAGGCTTTTCCCATTCTAAAATCATTATTAAGTCTTTAATCCTTTTAGAATTAAATTTTATTTATGGTAAGAGAAGACCATCAAATTTCTTTGTTTTGTTCCCATATGGATAAAAAAGTTTTTCAACAGCATTATGGATTAATACTGCATGTTGTATTATATATTAAGTTTTCATAAATCTATGTATTTCTTTGCTCTCTAATCAGTCCAATGATCTATTTGTCTAAATAGACATCAACACCAATTTCTTTTACTATAGTTTTATGTGATAAAGCAAGAGTCTATCAATTCTTCTTCAATTTTTTTCTTGGATAGGCACCTGCAGAAATGATACATATGCAGATAGAAAGTTAACTATCTGAGCAAGAAGGCCTCACAGCAGTGATTGAAGGAGACAGATGGGGACACCATGTCTACACTGGGTCAACTGGCTCAGAAACTTGAGAGCTTACTGAAAATGGTAAGGGTGACAAGATTACATTTGAACAGTAATAGGAGGTGCTTATCACAGTAAAATAATAAGCCTGTAGAGAAAAATGATGAACTTTAAATATAAAACCTCCCCAGAGGTTTTGAAAATATATTTGTTATTAATCATGATGCTTAATTTTCTAAATATGTGTCCCTTAAGGAAACTCTGAAATCAAAGTTCTCTTTTTCATAACTCTAAAAAATTTCATATGGTTTATTCTTTAAGTTTAATTTTGGTCCTTATTTGGCTTCTTTTGAATAATTACTAAAAGTTGAAAACTTGGTGTCAAAAAGCTATGTTTGGTTATTGTAACTAGCTATGCTTTTAACTCTCACATAAATATTTCTATAAACTAAACTTTTAACCATTACTCTGGTGAAACAATTGCATGGGGTCCTCTTCCCACTCCTGGCATGTTTAGCTGGTATTATGACAGAGTTGAGTAAAAATTTATGTCATAACTGGGGTGCCTGGGTGGCTCAGTCATTGGGCATCTGCCTTCAGCTCAGGTCATGATCCTGGATTCCTGACATCAGGTCCCACATCAGGCTCCCTGCTGAGCAGGGAGTCTGCTTCTCCCTCTGACCCTCACCCCACTTATGCTCTCTCGTTCTCTCTCTCAAATAAATAAATAAAATATTTTAAAAATTATGTCATAACTTATGTCCTGGTCATCACCATCTTTCATGCTTTCATCACAATTCATGGGTGAGTCTTTCTAACCAGTCCAGATTGCTCATGCTCCAATTACAAGTACCCTCATATCAAATTTGTGAGAAAGATGAAGCAAGTATACTCTCTCACTTCTTAAACATTAAAATCTGAAGCTCAAAACTCTTAGTTTATTTTTCCATATCCTGTAATCTCTGGGTTTATAACTAAGTGCTTTACTAATATATTGCACAACAATAGACTCCCCTAGCAAACTACATAAGTAGGAACTTCAGGAAATGGCTCAACATCCTGATTTATGTTGAAAGCAAATATCAAATTTGTTGTGATATTTCTTTGACTTTTACCTCAGTGTGGAGGTAAAATAAAGAGTGCTAAATATAAAATGATAATTTACTACCATTTTATTATAATACAAATGAATGTAGAGAATTATAAAATGTAGGATTACAGAAAACTAAATTTCTAGGGGTGCCTGAGTGGCTCAGTCAGTTAAGCATCTGCCTTCAGCTCAGGTCATGATCCTCAGGTCCTGAAATAAGCCCGTGTCGGGTTCCATGCTCAGCCGGGAGCCTGCTTCTTCCTCTCTCTCTGCCCCAACTCATGCTCTCTTTCTCATGCTCCTTCTCTATCTCAAATAAATAAAATCTTTTAAAAAATTAAATTACATTTCTAATTTTTAACAAAATGTTAGTTTATAAATTATGTGTCCATAAATTTTGGATGAAGTGGTAAGAGTGCCTACAATTCCAAGAAGCAGAATGTTTTTGTATCCTCAATTATTTTATGGAATGAATTTTTTTTCTAACTTACCAGGAAAATATTCTTGTTCTAAGAAGTAAAACTGCTAAAGAGCAAATAGCATGTTTGTTAATTTTCAATTATTATTTTACTCTAATCAGAAGGTTAGACTTCAAGAGACTCTTAACTATGGGAAAGAAACTGAGGGATGCTGGAGGGGAGGTCAGTTGGGGGATGGTGTAATTGGGTGATGGGCATTAAGGAGGGCACTTGATGTAGTGAGCACTGGGTATTATATGCAACTGATGAATTGCTAAATTCTATCTCTGAAACTAATAATATACCATATGTTAACTAAATTAAATTTAAATAGAAAATTTTTAAAAATGTTAAACTTCATAATTTTAAATCTTTCTTTATCCATTTGTCATTAAAAGTATACATACATGATAATAAATTGTTTTAAGATGACTACAAAGGAAAAATTTCTTTGGAATATGGTCTATTCAAGATGTGAAATAACTGAGGTGATGATGGAAAGAGAAATAAAAACAGCTAAGAACACCTGTATGTGAATTATTTGAAATTTTGTTTTATTATTTTGGTTGACATTTTCTACAGTATTTAAAGGTATTACTAGGATTAATTTTTCCATTTGTAAAATTGACCTTAGCTGAATGAATATTTAACATATACGAAGTATCTGCCTCTTATGGAAAACATCTTGCTACCTTGCATAAATGACCAAGTTCAATAGTGTTCTTCCCTTATCACATAAATCAGCACAAAGTCTTCGCTATTGGCTGAAATGTACTCAGAGCTATAGTAATCACTTATGATATGAAAAATTGGCACCTTCAAGATTAAACTATTGTGCAATTCTCTTTTTGCATATTACTTGGATGATGATAGTGATAATGATAATTTAAAAAACTACCACTTACTCAGAACCTAAGTACAGACATTTCAATTATTATGTATACATGATCTTATTTAGTTTTTACAATAATTCTACTTAAAATGTTATCTGAATTCTGCATCTGAGAGCTAGGGGTTCATTAAATGACATAATGGAAAGAAATTATACATGCTTTCAGATTTGCTCTTGCCCTTATGGTCTCCTTAGGAAACAAATACCTACCCTTTATTAAACTAATTATTACCACCTCTGTTATATATATTATTATAACCATTTTATAACCAAAATACAAGGCTCAGTGGAGTAAACTATTAGTTGGTTAGTAACACAGCTAAGAACTGGCATAGACAAGTTTGAAACTCAAATCACCATACATATTTAGAACTCACCATATAATCCATTCTGGCATCAAAAAGGTCAAGATAGACTATTTTGAAAATTTAAGATTTCACAGAAAAAGTAAATGGCTTAAGAAAACATAAAAAGCTTATTACTCAGAATTGGGAGATAGGGTAATGGAGAGCACCCAAGCAAAATAGCAAAAAGCAAATAATAATAATAATAATAATAATAATTTTAAAATGAGGATAAGTTAAAGGATCTCTGGGACAACATCAAGCATAGTAACATTCACATTACAGAGGAACCAGAAGAAGAAGAGAGAGATGTAGCAGAAAACTCATATGAAGAAATAATAGCTGAAGACTTTTTTTAACCTGGGCAAGTAAATAAATAACCAGGATCAAAAAGCATAGATAGCCTCATAGAAGATGAACCCAAGAAGGTCCACACTAAGACACATAATTAAAATGCAAAAAGTAGTGATAAGGAGAGAATCTTAAAAACAGCAAGAGAAAAGAAAACAATTACTTAAAAGAAGAATCTCATAAGGGTATCAGCTAATAAAAAACATAGACATGAAGCCAAGCATAACAAAAAATAAAAACATAAATGACAAAGGAAGAGAGCAAGAGAAGATGAAAGGAAGAGAGAAAATGATGGAACCAGCCAGAAAACACTTAACAAGATGGAAAATAGTACACTCTTATCAATAATTATTTCAAATAAAAGTGGCCAAAATGCATCAATCAAAAGACAGAATTGATTGAATAGATAAAAAACAAACAAACAAAAAACAAGACTCATTTTATGCTTCCTACAAGAAACTCACTTCAGACTTAAAAACACATACAGACTGAAAATGAAGGGATGGTAAAAGATATTTCATGCAAAGGAAGCAAAAAAAAAAAAAACAGGCAGGAAAGCAATACTTATATCAGACAAATTAGATTTAAAACAAATACTATAGATTGGGAGGGAGGAGCAAGATGGTGGAGGAGTAGGTGACCTAAATTTCATCTGGTCCTAGGAATTCAGCTAGATAGGGATCAAACCATTCTGAACACCTATGAACTCAACAGGAGATCGAAGAAAAGAATAGCAGCAACTCTCTGAACAGAAAAGCAACCACTTTCTGGAAGGTAGGACGTGCGGAGAAGTGAATCCAAGGTGATATTTGGGAAGATAGATGGTGGGGGAGGGAGCCTCCATCAGCCGCTACAGGCAAGTGATAGTGCAGCAGAACACAAAATCGGAACTTTTTTTTTTTTAAATATTTTATTTATTTGACGGAGACACAGTGAGAGAGGGAACACAAGCAGGAGGAGTGGGAGAGGGAGAAGCAGGCCTCCTGCTGAGCAGGGAGCCAGATGCGAGGCTTGATCCCAGGACTCTGGGATCATGACTCGAGCCAAAGGCAGACAGTTAACAACTGAGCCACCCAGGCACCTCAAAATCAGAACTTTCTGAAGTCTGCTCCGCTGAGGGACATTGCTCCAGTGGCTAAGCGGGGGGTGGACCTCTCGCTGGGACAGTGTGGTCTCAGGACCCATGGAGTCACAGAAAGAACGCAGGTGCCTGAGTGCAGCAGAGCTCCCAGGTATCAGAGCAGGGAAGCCAGCTGCAAAGATGGAACAGAGGAGTGGGCTCTCAGCTCGGGGTTGCCATAAATCATGATCTGCGGCACAGTCAGGCCACTGCTCTTCCAGCAAGGACCCAACAAGCGGCAGATCCAGGGAGACTCCCCTTCCTCCCCCAGGAGGAGTGGCGCAGGAGCGCACCACCAGGATCTGCTGGGTTTGGAGACTCCAGATGGGGTGGGGTGCCAGAGATGGAAATGCTAAGTTACAGGCCGGGTGAGCACAGAGTGTGGCCGGAGACTGGGGAGATGGGAGTGATTGACTGCTTTTCTCTGGGGGCGCACTGAAGAGTGGGGGCCCGAGTTCTCGGCTCCTCCGGGGCGGAGATTGGGAGGCCACCATTTTCACTCTCAGCCTCCATATCTGTGCGGAAAGCTTGCAGGGAACAAAAGCTACCAAGAGCAAACCCGAGCAGATTACTTAGCCTGCCTCCGCAAGGGTGGGGCAATTCCACCTCTGGCAAAGACATTTGGGAACCATGGCAACAGGCCCCTCCCCCAGAAGATCAGCAAGAACAGCCAGCCAAGTCCAAGTTTACCGATCAATAAGAACGGCAGAACTCCAGCACTAGGGGAATACAGCACATAGAATTCATAGCTTTTTTCCCCCGATTCTTTAGTCTTCCAAAGTTAATTTTTTTAATTTACTTTATTTTTTCTATTTTTTTTAATTTTTCTTTTTCAACCAACATCTTATCAATCCCTTTTTAAAAATTTTTTTTTATTTTTCATTTTTAGAGTCATATTTATCCCTTCATAATAGTTAACCTTACTTTTGGTATATATATAAGTTGTTCTCTCTTTAAAATTTTGGGATACAGTTTCCTCTAACAGACCAAATATACCTTAAATCTCTAGTGTATGGCTTTGTTCTGGTCTCCTGCCTGATCACATTCTCTCCCTTTTCTTTTTTTAATTTCTCTTCTTTCTTTTTTCAACCAACTTCTTATCTTATGAATTTCTTCTGTAAAATCTTTTATAATTTTCATGTTACACTCATATTCCATCCCTTCATCGTATTTACCCTTATTTTTGTACATATATAAGTTTTTCTTTCTTTAAAATTTTGGGAGGCAGTTTCTTCTAACAGACCAAAATATGCCCAAAATATAGTGTGTGGCACTGATCTATTCACCAGCCTGATCATATTTGATCATATTCTTTTTTTATTTTTTTTTTATTATTTTTTTTTTAAAGATTTTATTTATTTATTTGAGAGAGAGAGAATGAGAAAGGGAACATGAGAGGGGGGAGGGTCAGAGGGAGAAGCAGACTCCCCGCTGAGCAGGGAGCCCGATGCGGGACTCGATCCCGGGACTCCAGGATCATGACCTGAGCCAAAGGCAGTCGCTTAACCAACTGAGCCACCCAGGCGCCCCTTTTTTTTATTTTTAATCTTTTTCTTTTTCTTTTTCCTTTTCATTTTCTTCTTCTTCTTCTTTCCTTTTCTTTTCTTTCCCCCCAGTTTCAGGTCTCTTCTGATTTGTTTAGTGTATATTTTTCTGACATCATTGTTACCCTGTTAGCATTTTGTTCTCTCATTCATCTACTCTCCTGACAAAATGACAAGATGGAAAAAATCATCTCAAAAAAAAAGAACAAGAGGCAGTACCGACTGCCAGGGACCTAATCAATATGGACATTAGTAAGATGTTGGAACTAGAGTTCAGAATGACAATTATAAAGATACTAGCTGGGCTTGAAAAAAGCATGAAAGATATTAGAGAAACCCTTTCTGGAGAAATCAAAGAACTAAAATCTAACAAAGTCAAAATCAAAAAGGCTATTAATGAGGTGCAATAAAAAATGGAGGCTGTAACTGCTAGGGTAAATGAGGCAGAAGAGAGAATTAGTGATATAGAAAACCACATGATGGAAAATAAAGAAGCTGAGAAAAAGAGAGATAAGCAACTACTGAATCACAAGGGCAGAATTCAAGAGATAAGTGATACCATACGGTGAAACAATATTAGAAAAATTGGGATCCCAGAAGAAGAAAGAGAGAGGGGCAGAAGGTATATTGGAGCAAATTATAGCAGAGAACTTCCCTAATTTGGGGAAGGAAACAGGCATCAAAATCCAGGAGGATCAGAGAACCCCCCTCAAAATCGATAAAAATAGGTCAACACCCCAATATCTAATAGTAAAACTTACAAGTCTCAGAGAAAGAGAAATTCCTGAAAGCAGCTTGGGAGAAGAGGTCTGTAACCTACAATGGTAGAAACATTAGATTGGCAACAGACCTATCCACAGAGACCCGGCAGGCCAGAAAGGACTGGCAGGATATATTCAGAGCACTAAATAAGAAAAATATGCAGTGAAGAATACTATATCCAGCTAGGCTGTCATTGAAAATAGAAGGAGAGATAAGAAGTTTCCAGGACAAACAAAAGCTAAAGGAATTTGCAAACACAAAACCAGCCCTACAAGAAATATTGAAAGGGGTCCTCTAAGCAAAGAGAGAGCCTAAAAGTAAGATAGACCAGAAAGGAACACACACAATATACGATAACAGTCACCTTAGGGCAATACAATGGCACTAAATTCATATCTTTCAATAGTTACCCTGAATGTAAATGGGCTAAATGCTCCAATCAAAAGACACAGGGTATCAAATTGGATAAAAAAGCAAGACCCATTGATATACTGCCTGCAGGAGACTCATTATAAACCCAAAGACACCTCCAGATTGAAAGTGAGGGGGTGGAAACAATTTACCATGCTAATGGACACCAAAAGAAAGCTGGGGTGGCAATCCTTATATCAGACAA
>NC_138370.1:110616885-110645050 GCF_054177405.1 Leptonychotes weddellii | reverse complement strand
GAAACAAACTGAGGGTTGCTGGAGTGGTGGGGGTTGGGAGGGATGGGGTGGCTGGGGGACAGACATTGGGGAGGGTATGTGCTATGGTGAGCGCTGTGAATTGTGTAAGACTGATGAATCACAGACCTGTACCTCTGAAACAAATAGTACATTATATGTTAAAAAAAAGAAGATAGTAGGAAGGGTAAAATGAAGGGGGGGATATCAGAGGGGGAGACAAACCATGAGAGACTATGGACTCTGAGAAACAAACTGAGGCTTCTAGAGGGGAGGGGATAGGGTGATGTGTTAGCCTGGTGATGGGTATTAAAGAGGGCATGTATTGCATGGAGCACTGGGTGTTATATGCAAACAATGAATCATGGAACACTACATCAAAAACTAATGATGTATGGTGATTAACATAACATAAAAAAATAAAAAATAAAAAAATACAATATATTGGGAAAAAATACTATAGCAGGAGGCAAAAAAAAAAGCATGTCATAAGTATTAAAGGATCAATCCACCCAGAAGATATAACAATTGTAGATATCTATGTATTTAATATGGGAGCATCTGACTACATAAAGCAAATATTAATAGACATAAAAGGAGAAATGGACAGAAAAACAATCATAATAGGGAATTTTAGCATCCCACTAACAACAACGGATAGATGATCCACACAGAAAACCAACAAGGAAACAGTTGGTGTGATCATTAGGACAAATGGACTTAACAGATATACAGAACATTCCATCCGAAAAACAGCAGAATACACATTCTATTTCAGTGCACATGGAACATTCTCCAGTATAGATCACCCTACAGGTTGATATGCTTGATAAACATAGATTTTAAAATCCTCAACAAAATATTAACAAACCAAATTCAGCAATACATTAAAAAATCATTCACCACAACCAAATGGGATTTATTCCAGGGTTCTGGATGGTTCAATATCCACAAATCAATCAACATGATACATCACATTTACAAAAGGCAGGATAAAAACCATATGATCAGCTCAAAAAATGCAGAAAAGGCATTTGATAAAATTTAACATCTGTCATGATAACCCTAAACAAAGTGGGTATAGAGGGAATATACCTCAACATAATAGAGGTCACATGTATAAAATCCTCAGCTAACATGATATTCAATGATGAAAAACTGGAAGGTTTTGGGAACTAGACAAGGATGTCCATTTTCACCTCTTTTATTCAACATAGCACTGGAAGTCCTAGCCATAGCAATCAGACAAGAAAAAGGAATCAAATCATCTAAATTGGTAAAGAATATGTAAAATTTTCTCTTTGTAGATGATGTGACACTATATATAGAAAACCCTAAAGACACCACCAAAAAACTACTAGAACTCATAAATGAATTTGCTTAATTTGTAGGATACTAAATGAACATATATTAATCTGTTGCATTTCTATACACTAATAGCAAAGTAGCAGAAAGAGAAATTAAGAAAACAATCTCATTTAGAATTGCACCAAAAAGAATAAAATACCTATGTATAAACTTAACCTAGAAGTGAAAGACCTATACTCTGAAAACTATACAACATTGATGAAAGAAATTGAAGATGACACAAACAATAGGAAGATATACCATGCTCATGGATTAGGAGAATTAATATTGGTAAAATATTTATACTACCTGAAGAAATCTACATTTTCAATATAATCTCTATCAAAATGTCAATAGTATTTTTTTTTAACAGAACTACAACAAATAATCTTAAAATTTCTATGGAACCACAAAGCCTTATATAACCAAAGCAGTCTTGACAAGGAAAAAATCTGAAGGTATCACAATCCCAGATTTCAAGATATACTACACAGTTATAGTAATCAAAGCAGTATGGCACTGCACAAATAAATATACATAGGTCAATGGAACATGATAGAAAGTCTAGAAATAAACCCATGCTTATATGGTCAATTAATCTACCACTAAGAATGAAAGAATATATAGTGGGGAATGGACAGTCTCTTCAAGGAATGGTGTGGGGAAAACTGGACAGCTACATGCAAAAGAATGAAACTGAACCACTTTCTTACAGCACACACACACATACACACAAATGCAAAATAGATTAAAGACATAAATGTGAGACCTGAAATCACAAACGTCCTAAAAGCAAACATAGGCACTAATTTCTTGGATATCAACTTTAATAACATATTTGTGGATATGTTTCCTCAGGCAAGAGAAACCAAAGCAAAATAAAGTATTTTGGAACTATGACAAAATAAAAAGCCCTTGCACAGTGAAGGAAATCACCAACAAAATGAAAAGGGCAATTTACTAAATTGGAGAAGATATTTGCAAGTTATATATCTAATAAGTGGTTAACATAAAAACATACAGAGAACTTATATAACTCAACACCAAAAAAACAAATAATCTAACTAAAAAATAGGCAGGGAACCTGAATAGACATTTTTCTAAAGAAGACACACAGATGGCCAACATACATATAAAAAGATGTTTGACATCATTAATCCCTGGGGAAATGCAAATCAAAACCACAATGAGGCATCACCTTACACCTGTCAGAATGGCTAGTATCAATAAGAGAAGAAACAAGTGTTTGCAGTGATGTGGAGAAAAAGGAAAACTTGTTCTCTCTTGGTGTGAATCAAATTTGGTGCAACCACTGTAGAAACAGTATGGAGTTTCCTCAAAATATTAAAAATGGAAATGCCATACAATCCAGTCATTCCACTGCTGCATATTTACAATACCCAAAGTATAGAATCAACCTTAGTGTTCACTGATAGATGAATAAAGAAGATATGATATCTATATATATCTAAATATATACATATATATCTATATAGATATAAAGATAAATATATATACATACATACATACAACACATACATACAATGGGATATTATTTAGCCATAAGAAAGAATGAGATTTTGCTATTTGTGACAACATGGATGGACCTAGAGAGTAATATGCTAAGTATGATAAGTCAAACAAAGAAAGACAAATACTCTATGATTTCACTTACATGTGGAACCCAAAAGAAAACAAACGGAGAGACAAACAAGAAAATAGAAACAAACCAATAAAAAGAGACAAACTGATGGTTTCCAGAGGGGAAGAGAGTGGGGGATGGGCAAAACGGGCAAAGGGGAGTGGGAGATACAAGCTTCCTATTATGCAATTAATGAGTCATGGGGATGAAATGTATAGCATAGGGAATATATTCAGAGGTATTGTAGTAGCATTGTATGGTGTCAGATGGTAGCTACATTTGTGGTGAGCAATACATAACATATAGAATTATGTTATGTACTAAGCTGTACACCTGTAATTAATGTAACATTGTGTGTGGACTATACTTCAATAAAAAATGAAAAAAAAATTTTTTTTTAGTTTGTCAACACTTATTTTTACAATATCCATATTTTCCCTATATATTATGTGAAAATAACATTACTAATGTTTTTATCAATTTATCTTTTTTCATAAGTCAAGATACTGAAATGAATTCAAAGTATATATTTGCAATGGTATCTAATCAGCTTGAGTGTTATAAGGCATACTTTTCTGCCATATGAAATAACTCAGGTTTCTATTGTTATCATTAATACTAAATTGCCTTATTGAAAAAATACAATACCCTAATATTTTGCACTGTATAACCTTTTTAATGTTATTTATATTATTATTATTTCTTTGCTTTTTAAGATTTTTATTTTGTTGTGGTAAGAACACTTAGCATGAGACATCCTCTTAATGGGTTTTTATGTGCAAACTATAGTACTGTTAACTATAGGTACAATGTTCTACAGCAGACCTCTAGAACTTATTTATCTTGCTTAAATGAAACATTATGCCTATTGATAAGCAAATCCCCATTTCACCCCAGCTCCAGCCTCTGGCAACCATCATTCCATTCTTGAGTATGAATATGAGAATTTGACTATTGTAGGTACATCATAAAGTGGAATCATACAGTATTAGTCCTTCTGTGACTGACTTATTTCACTTAGTATAATGTCTTTCAGGTTCACCCATATTGTCACATATTGCAGAATCTCTTTTTTTAATAACTAAATAATATTCCATTGTATGTATACATACCAAATTATCTTTATCTATTTATCTGTCAGTGGACATTTAGGTTGTTTCCATATCTTGGCTATCATGAATAGTGCTGAAATAACTATGGGAGTGCTAATATCTCTTTGAGATACTGATATTAGTTCTTTTAGATAAATATCTAGAAGTTCGATTACCTGATCATATGGTAGTTCTATTTTTATTTTTTAAATTTTTTCTGATGAGGGATTTTTCTTAAATCTAGTATAGTTAACATTCACTATCAGACATTGAGCTCATTCATTTGAGAATGGATTTTTACCTAGGGAATATTTTACATGTATTTCATATAAATGAATCTTATTCTTTTATAAACAAAGTGAAAATATATAGTGTCTCATGTATATTTCAGAGAATTTTTTCCAGTGGTCCTGTATATATGCAAATAATAATTGGAAAATGGGATGTGAACAAACATATTTTAAGATGTAGATTTCCTTAGAATAGAACAAGTAATAGGAGTTCAGGAAAGAAATAATAAATGGCAATTTATGGAGTACTCTAAATACCAATTTAATTAGAGATAAATTTGTTGTCCAAATAATGAGACTGGCATGTGCCAAAAATGTTTTTTTTCTTAATTGCTTGCTTTCCCTTTTAATTGGATTTTGAAATTGTTTAATGATACAAGCAAGACCTTTCAAATACTGATCACTTGAGACCAAATCCAAATTGCATTTTGTACACTCAATGAACACAGCAGGGATTTCAGTTTGTCAAAGTATATATCAAGTTAATCAAATGCTGAAATGAAGTGAATTATCTCTTAAATTTATGCCTGGCTCTTGTGAGGATTAAATGAGACAAGGTATATAAAGTGCTTAGTAATGTGTCTGGCACATAGTAGGGGCTTAGTAAGAAAAAAATGTTACCATAAACAAAAAAATTTCAATAAATTTATGCTATTTTAAGACACAGAATCATATCTGTGAGGAAAACAAATACTCCAAGATTTTCTCATCTTACTCTTTAGTGATTTCTTGAGTTGGCTGCTGAAATATTTGGCACACATACATTGTCCTATTCCTCTATCTGAACATTCTTATCCCCATAATCCTCCCTAAACCACCAATTCAAACTAATCCTATTTTCTTTTTTTTTCTTAATGCTATGTGCACTATGCTTTATTATTATCAATTTCATTTTAATCTTGCTTAATCTTCTACCTCATCTTCAATTTTTTTGCCATGACCAAATTTGACTCTCCCCCTATTATACCAGTGTTGCCTTTTCCTTCTATTTCTATCATTCTATATACTGCAGTTACCTTAATCTGTAATTTACCTACTTATCCCAACTTCTTCAGTCAAAGTGAATTCATTCATTTGATTTATGAATATAATTTAATAAGTGCTTTCTGTGTACCAGGTAGAATCCTAGGTGCTTGAGATATACATCAGTGAACATACTAGACAAAAATCTTTGCAAAGGGATAGCTTTCACTTTAGTTGGGGGTGGAAGATAGACCATAAAAATAAATATAAAAAATGAGATTATAATGAAAGTTAAAATTTGATAATTTCTATTAAATAAAAAAAAAAAGAATAAAGGGGATGGGCATGAACAAGTAGGTTCATAACTGGAGAGGAATTTTACCTGAAGATGAATTGTACCTGGAGACTTTGGACTTTAGACTTTAGAGTTGATGCTGGAATGAGTTAAGTTTTGGGGACTATTGGGATATATTTTGCATGTGAGAAGAATAAGAATTGGGGTTGAGAGGGCAGGGGCAGAACACAATGAAATGAATGTTTGTGTCCCCTTCATATTCTTATGCTAAAATCTAAACCCCAAATATGTGGGGGATTTAGGAGGTAACTAGGTCATGAAAGTAGAGCTCTCAGGAATGGGATTAGTGCTCTTCTAAAAGGTAACCCAGGAGCTCTCATCCTCTTTTTGCCATGTGAAGTTGCAATGAGAGGTCTGCAATTTGGAAGAGAGCTCTCATCAGAACCCAACCATGCTAGCACTTTAACCTCAGACTTCCAGCCTCCAGAATTATGAGAAAGAAATATATTTCTATTGTTTATAAGCCATTCTCTACAGTATTTTTTTATAGCAGCTTGAACTAAGACAAGAGGGTACATTTCATTTTGAAATAAAATGGTCAGAGCAGGGCTTATTGAGGAAAGGGAGGTGGAGAAGATAAAGACATTAGCCTAATGGATATTTGGGGGAAGAGCATTTCATGTAAAAAGAAAAAGCTAGTTTAAAAGATAAGGGTTTATGAGAATCGAAGAGGGTATTATATCTAGGAGGTAGAGTAATTAGTTGGAAGGGAAGTCAGGGACATAAACAGTGGTCAGATCTTGTATAGGGTACTAGGCCATGAAGGTTATACCCTACGTTATTTCTACAGAGGGGAAAGGAGAGATATTGGAGGATTTTGAGCAGAACAGTGTTAAGATCTGGATTACATTTTGGAAGATTTACTGTGTTTGCTATGTTGAGAACAGAAAACACTGAGGATGGGATAGGATGGCAAAGATGAAAAAAAACAAAGTTTCCATTTCATTTATTCCCATTTTATGTCCATATAATCAATGTCATAATCTATTTATTCTGAAGTTCACTTTTTCTACTTTCTAGGTTAAGTCTCAGGTTATATTTTTTTTTTACTGCATTACCTGCTGTCAGTATCAGTAACTATAACATCCATTTCTATAATCTATTATATAGCTGAACATCAAAGATCTTTAACTCATTTTACTCCATTGATATTTACATCACATTACAGCCTGGCCACATCCTAAATCCTAGAAACACAAAACATACCCCACATCTGGATTGTGAATTTGTTCCAACACCTCTCTCTTAAAAGTTCTTATCTCATCTTCCAAAATCATCACAGCTTTTGGGTGAAGTCAACAGAACAGACTTTGATATATGTTACCTAATTTCACCAAGATTGTTAATATTCCCCAGCAGAATGAAATTGTATCTTAATATAAATTTCAAACTCAGGCACCTGGGTGGCTCAGTCAGTTAAGTGACTGCCCTTGACTCAAGTCAGGATCCCAAAGTCCTGGGAACCAGTCTGCTTCTCCCTGCCCCTCCCCTGTTCTCTGTCTCTATCTCCCTCTCTCTCTCAAATAAATAAATAAAATCTTTAAAAATAAATAAATAAATTTCAGACTCAGCTATAACAAATACATTCTTAGTACTACCATCCTTGTCAATTTGCTAATGTCATTTTCCTGCTAGAAATCTTTTCCTTTATATTTGACCTCTCAGTTCTTCAAGGCCTATTACATGTTTTACCTTCTTCATGAAGATTGCTCTACAACTTCCAGTCAGCATAGATCTTCTCTTCTTCCATCAACAAATTAGTTGAACAACATATATTTAATGAGTACCAGCTAGGTTTCTGACACTGTACCAAATTTTGAAGAGTCAGATTTTAATCACTAATGAATGTGTTATTACAAACTAAGGACTCAGAAGGAAAAATTACATAATAAAATAACAACATATATAGTCAAGGAATTTGAGATAGCCAAGGAAGCAAGAAGCTGATAACTGACCTGAGATGTACAAATGAACTGGAGTTATTTAGATAAATGAGGTTGGAGATGGACAGGGCATCTCTTTCTGGTGATAATCAGCAGTATGTTAACCATACATCAGATTTCTGCTTAGATTCAATGCATTATCTTATTTTTTATCACATATATGTTCCTCTGTTTTTTTATGTTTCTGAGTTTTGCTTTACTTTTTCTTCTCTAAAGCCTACTTGATGGTAAAGTCCATGTCTCACTTATTTCGACTTTCCTATTTTACCACCAATTCCAGTTTCACAATTGTTTGTTTGTTTATAAGTAATCTCTATGCCAAATGTGGGGCTCAAACTCATGACCCAGAGGTCAAAAGTTGCATGTTCTACCTACTGAGCCAGCCAGGCGTCCCCTCCACAATAATTCAGAGAGAGCTAAGTGTGAATTGAGTACTTGGTAAATAATTTTTAGAATCAAATTAAGACACCTGTCTTTTAATCATTTGTGCAATATTTAATCTAAGTGTTGTCTACCTTTAACTTATGGTTAAGATAAAAACCCATCAATGTTAATTAAAACATGGAGTGAGATAATGGGTTTGATTCAAAATAGAGGATCATATTTTTTTAATTCATTGCTCCATTTCTTTTGCTTCTATATTTCCACTATCAGATCCAACATTGTATTTCCAGAATGTTTTGTGTCCTGAGGAGACAATACAAGAGAAGTGTGAAAACATGTGCACATGAATTTCATTGCACTGTTATTTATAAGAGATAATAGAAACAAATGAAATACTAAGCAGTAGGGAGACAGTAATTATATTATGCTACATTAACTTAATGGACTATTATACAGCCACTAAAATTAATGGTTATAAAATATCTGTATCATCTTGAAAAATGCATTTAATAATGAAAATCTAAAAACTTAATATTCTATCTCTTCAATGAGTGATAACATTTAAAAAGTATGCATGTGGCCAAAAACTGGAATGAGGGATGGAAAATAGACACATGATTTGTTAAAGTGGACAGTTTACTAGTGATATTTTTGATAGTTTTTATCTTTATAATATATGGGTAACAATATTAAACAGTACTAAGGAAATGTTTTAAATTTATATAGTCATATGTTATTGGTTAATCAGGGATGAATATGTGTATTTGAATGTATAAAAAAGATTAGATCGAACATGTATTTCTCCTTGTCCATAAATAATACTTAAAATCTTAACCATCATATATATGTCCAAATCCATCCTCCACTATTTTTTTTTTAAAGATTTATTTATTTGACAGAGAGAGACACAACGAGAGAGGGAACACAAGCAGGGGGAGTGGGAGAGTGAGAAGCAGGCTCCCTGCCGAGCAGGGAGCCCAATGCGAGGCTCGATCCCAGGACCCCGAGATCATGACCCAAGCTGAAGGCAGACGCTTAACGACTGAGCCACCCAGGCGCCCCTCCACTATTTTTTCTTTTGCCTCTGTTATAAAGGATACTTTTATCTCCAGATTATATACTGCATTTCAACTACTCATAGCCTGCAAATGAGTTCTGGCATCTTTCCCATATCATATGCAGGTTCAACAAAATGTTTTACACATAATTGGTAAATTCATTTGTTTCGTTACTTCTATCAGATGTGACAAAAATTCTAACACCTTTTTTTTACTTTAACTGATTAAAATTACTGTTATTTTGACAATTTTGTATACTTTTAGAATCAACAATGCTAGATTTTGTTTACAGATGATTTATGAGGAATAGTGTGAAATCTCCATAGCAGCTGCATTATATTGTTGAGCTTTCCAAAGAACATTTGCTATTATTTTTCTCTCTGTGCCCTTGTCTTTCTTTTTCTCTCTGGTTTTACAATAGGCTACACTTTTCTGGAGTGAAAATGATGATCATAACTGTTGTAATTCTGAAGTTTCTTCAAGTGAAAAAGGATTTATAACTCTTACATTATCTATAATTCTGTCTGTATTTGGAATAAAATGTTATTAGATTAGCACTGGAAAATGATTTTTAAAAATTTATATTGTCAAAAAATACTTCTTTAATATAAACCTACATCTCCTAATATAATTTTGCAGATACCCAATTTTTACAAAGTATAACTTGAATATATTTCTATACTCTTTTTCAGCCTTAGTATTTCTTCTCCAGTTATTAAAGACATTGAAACATAATCCTTTTTGCACATTGAAATATTCAGCTTACTTTATCTACTGCCTTTTTTAGTTAACCAAAAAGTTTTGCTGATACTGGTCCAAAACCTCAACACAAAATAATATTGCATATTACTTATATCTTTTCATAAACTTCATAAACATGCAAGTTTGTTGGGTTAGATTTTTGTAATTATAATATCATTTCAATATATAAATTGTATCCACTATTTAACAGTTTAACACAAAATTTTAATAAAATCATATTGGATTATTGAGTTTCAGTATGGTAGAAACCCAAGTAGGAATATATAACACCTAGATAACAATATTAAGAATAATTTTAGGGGCGCCTGGGTGGCTCAGTCGTTAAGCGTCTGCCTTCAGCTCAGGTCATGATCCCAGGGTCCTGGGATCGAGCCCCGCATCGGGCTCCCTGCTCGGCGGGAAGCCTGCTTCTCCCTCTCCCACTCCCCCTGCTTGTGTTCCCTCTCTCGCTGTGTCTCTTTCTGTCAAATAAATAAAATCTTTAAAAAAAAATAAAAATAAATAAAATTAAAAAAATAAAAATTATTAAAAAAAAGAATAATTTTAAAAGTTCTCCTCCAAATTTATCCATTAAAGACTGGCTTTACAAAATCAACATAAAATTTTAACTATTTCTAAAAGATATCTTACCTGTCAAAAATATATTGTTGAGTTACTGGCATGAGTAAAGCTATTTCAGTTTTAGTTGCAATGCATCAGAATTCTCTAGAAGCCTAATTTAATATTTGAGGCTTTTCATTAGTGTTTTAAGAACTATTAAATGTCAAGCCAGATAATATACACTGTGGAGTCTATATTGTAAAATCTGGACTGGAGGAATGGATAAGTCACTCTTCTTAATGTCTCCCATTTCTAAAACCCTTTCTAGGACATCTGTCCCATAGTTTCCTATGGCTCTGGTCATTTCTTAATGCATTGGTGGCCATGCTGCCTAACACATGACTTTCCTACTATGACCACAGCCAGTTCGGTCAAGGGAGAGGATTTATCTCAAGGGAAGATCATCCACATGTTGGTCAGTGGACTTTATAAAATTTCTTAATAAGGAATGTTTTAGTTGACAGGAGGAGATGACAAAATTAAACCTGTAAGATTCTTTTGGTGAGGAACTTGAAAGTGTTAATGTTATGCAAAGGAAGTCTTTATTAGCAGCTACTGAATGTGAAAGACACAGGAGAAAAGGGTAGCAGAGACTACATGGAGAAAGAAAGAAAAAAAATTACTATTACTACTACTGCTACTACTACATAGAAATAACTGGTGAATAGCAACAGAAAGGTAGAGGGAGTGTGTAAATCATGTAAATGATACAGTACTGAAATGAAGACATATTCTTACTGCAGATTTTGAAGCAATATAAGATCATCACAGGGTATCCTGGTTTCTACAGCAACTCTGGATCCTGAATTATCTCCTGGCTCCCCTCATCTATTTTACAAGAGGCATGACTATATTGCAGTCCTGAATTCTATCTGCATGTCCTGGTCTATCCACTATTTCTGGATTCTTATGAGTCCTGGCTATAACAAGGAATTTTCACTCTCTTTTTATTTCCTTGTTCATTTCCTTGTTTTTCAACCAGCTTTCTTTTTCTAATCTAAATAACGTGATATCTAAGGAAGCTTAATACAGAATCCAGCTAATATAAGAGGGAGAGTTAACATCTTTAAGTGTTTATTGGTCCTTTATTAAAAGGACCAATATTTGGTCCTTTGAAGTATGTTCATACTTCAAATAGAAGTACTGAACATACTTCAAATAGAAGTTAAAACATTAAATACAATCTATTGCATATAACTATATAAATATTACTAACCCAACATTTTCTTAATAAATCAACTTCTTAAAATGTAATGGTCCAATAACAGAGTCAAGCACATATGTGATCTAGTTCCTCATGCTATAAAAAAAGATAGTACTTGGAACTAACTAAATACTTTCCAAACAATCTGTAAACATCTAGGACCTCACTTTAAGAATTCCCCCAAGAGAGGGCGCCTGGGTGGCTCAGTTGGTTAAGAAGTCCCCCAAGAGAAAGGGGAACCCTCTTACACTGTTGGTAGGAATGCAAGTTGGTACAGCCACTTTGGAAAACAGTATGGAGGTTCCTCAAGAAGGTAAAAAAAATAGAGGTACCCTACCACCCAGCAATTGCCCTACTAGGTATTTACCCCAAAGATAAAAATGTAGTGATCCGAAGGGGCACCTGCACCCCAATGTTTATAGCAGCAATGTCCACAATAACAAAACTATGGAAAGAGCTGAGATGTCATCCATCAACAGATGAATGGATAAAGAAGATGTGGTGTATATATATACAATGGACTATTACTCAACCATCAGAAAGGATGAAATTTTACCATTCATATAGACATGGATGGAACTGGCGGGTATTATGGTGAGCAAAATAAGCCAATCAGAAAGACAACTGTCATATGGTTTCACTCGTATGAGGAATGTACAAAACAGAGCAGAGGACTGTAGGGGAAAGGAGGGAAAAATGGAATGGGAAGAAATCAGAGAGGGAGACAAACCATGAGAAACTTTTAACTATGGGAAAGAAACTGAGGGTTGCTGGAGGGGAGGTAGGTGGGGGGGTGAGATAACTGGGTGATGGGCATTAAGGAGGGCATGTGATGTGATGAGCACTGGGTGTTATATGCAACTGATAGATTACTGAACTCTACATCTGAAACTAATGATGTTTTATATGTTGGCTAATTGAATTAAAAAAAAAAGAAGTCCTCTAAGAAAGAATTCTGTGCATAAATGAAATTCTCTGCTATCAGGAATTGCCATTAGCAGTGCAAAGAATTATGTCAATATAAGAACAAGGAAACTTATACTGACTTTATAGTCATATTTCAGTTATTTCCTTATCTTTATTGTCCATCCTAAAAACCAAAGGGAGCTTTCCCTTTTTATATTTAAAAACAAGTATTCATTTTTAGCTTTAATATTAAAGAATATGTATCTTTGAGAAATCAGTGGGATGAACAGTTATTCTTCATATGATATTAAAAAAATGAAAGAACATGCTGCAGATATTTGGAAATATATTTAAATAATAGTATAAAATGAAAAGCTATAATAGGAAAATTTGAAAGGTAATAGAGAAAATAAATCTTAAGAGAAATTAGCAAAGGAGAGGAAAGACAAGCATAAAATGTAGGTAGAAACACTCTTTTAAAAGCTGGCAAAAATAAAGTATTTGGAACTCAAGTAGAACAATAAGGGGGAACAGAGGTAAAATATATACATATATAGACTGAGCCTAAAATATACTCAAGAAATAACTATGAGTATCTATAATTCAAGCATTTTCTCAAGCCTTAATGAAGTATTTGTGGGAGGGAACTCTTATAAGTATACAGGATTTTGACCGTATTGTTTTGATTTATATTATTAATTTTAAAACAAAATAAATAGTCTTTCAATTTGATAAATTGCTTTGCTTAATATGTTGAGTACTATGCTAGTCTATTTTTTAAAGTGAATCCCTTTATTACCTCCTCAAGATTTCATAAGTATTTACTTGTTCTATTTAATCTGTTAATTTCTCCACCTAATTTGTGAAGTCCTTTGTTCCTGCTATGTGGATTGCTTGCAATTTAGGTTTGCTGTACAGTTGTCATTCTAAAATGAAACAACATATGTCTCCCAGGTTCAGTGGAGTCTTTCCCGCATCTCACATTTTTCTTCTATATTATTTACTCTCATATTTTTATTGGATAAATCTTCAGAGAACTTCTTAATCTTCCCAGTCTTTGCTAGTCTGAAAACATCTTTTTTGGGCTTTCAGACCTGACTTTTTGGAATCAAATTCTCATTTGAGTTTTCCTTTACAATACTGAAGATCTTGTTCCCTTTTCTTTTTCCAGCTTTATTGAGATGTAATTGACAAAAAAATTGTATAAATTTAAAGTGTAAAATATGATCATTTTAATGTACATATAAAATATCATAATCAAGTTAACACAACCATCACCTTACATATATATTTATATATATATGTATATATATACACATATATTTTTTTTCAGTGTGCACTGAAAATGCTTAAGATATACTCTCTTAGCAAATTTAAAGTATACAATATAGTATTATTATCTATAGGCACCATGTTGTACATTAGATCCTCAGAACTTATTCATCATAACTGAAAGTTTGTACCCTTTGACAAACATTCCCTATTTTTGCCACCACCACGCCCAGCCCCAGCCCCTGGTAACTGCCATTCTATATTCTGTTTCTATAAGTTCAACTTCTTTTTTTTTTTTTTTTTTTTAGATTTCACATATAAGTGATATCATACAATATTTCAGTATTTGTCTTTTTCTCCTTGGTTTATTTCACTTAGTATAATGCCCTCCAGTTTCATCCATGTTGTCCCAAATGATTGGATTTCCTTTCTTTTTTTAAGGCTGACTAATATCCCATTGTTTTCCAAATCCTCTATTGCTGATGAGAAATATCCTTCTAGTCTAACTGTGGTCCTTTCATGGATGACCTTATTCCTGCCTCCCTCCCCCATTCTTCAAGCATGTAGGGCACTCATTCTCATTGTTCTGAAATTTTAAAATTGCATTCATTCATATTTATGGGATCTTGATAGGATTTCCAAATCATTCAGCTCTGAGAAATTCCCTAGTATCATTTTAATTACTTTTTTTCTATTTTCTCCATTATTTCCTTTTGAAATTTCAATAGGTGGATGGTGAGACTGCTGAAAAGAATCTCTACGATTCTTATATTTCTATGTTATTTTTCATCTTGGTATTTTTTGTTCTGCACTGTCTTTTCTAATATTCTAATATTTTTATTTCTTGACTAATAATTTCTGCAATTACATTTTTAATTTGCTAAGTTATTTATTCTGAAACTGTTCATTCATTGTAAATGGTACTGATTAGTTTGAACAGGTGACCATTTAGTTATGCATTTTTGTGTTAATACGCTATCCCACTCTTTTTTTTTTTCTTTTAAACTAATGTTTCTACAAACATGAATATTTTGGTATATGTTCCCATGTGATTATGAGGAAGAATATCTCAAGGTCATAAGTACTAAAATGTAGAAATGATGAATCATGGATTATGCACATTCTCAATTTAGATATTATTCTCCAAAGTGATTGCATTTTCCCTTCTTCTCCAATAGTATATAAAAATTCCCTTTCTCTACATCCTTCTTATTTTTACCCTTTCAGTTGTTTGCTAATCTAGGAGATATGAAATACTGTGTGGCTCTAATTTATATTCCCTCGAGTGTCAGAAAAGTTGAGTCTCTTTTATCTATTATTTATCTGTATTTCTTCTTCTATGGGTTGGGTTTTATATTCAATTGGTTTTGCTGATTTGCCTGTCAGTATACTTGTTCCAATCCAGGACCAGTCTTTTTTAGTTTCTAAATTAGAGGTGTCCTGGATCGTGCTGTCAGCCAAAATTTGAACCTCATACCAATGCATATTAAGATCTATGTTTATAAACTTTTAGGGAAGTTTCTTTATCTTCCTAAAAGACTAGGTAAACTCTGGAATGGAACCTGAGATAGGTGGGTATTTTTTTCATCTCTGTTTGCTGGCAGGTTGATTTGATTTTTTTTAATTTTATTTTATTATGTTATGTTAATCACCATACATTACATTATTAGTTTTTGATGTAGTGTTCCATGATTCATTGTTTGTGTATAACACCCAGTGGAAACAGTCAACAAAACCAAAAGACAACCGACAGAATGGGAGAAGATATTTGCAAATGACATATCAGATAAAGAGCTAGTATCCAAAATCTATAAAGCACTTACCAAACTCAACACCCAAAGAACAAATAATCCAATCAAGAAATGGGCAGAAGACATGAACAGACATTTTTTTTTAAAGATTTTATTTATTCATTTGAGACACAGAGATACAGAGAGAGAGAGAGCATGAGCAGGGAGAGAGGCAGAGGGAGAGGGGAGAAGCAGGCTCTCTGCTGAGCCAGGAGCCCGATGTGGGGCTTGATCCCAGGACCCTGGGATCATGACCTGAGCCAAAGGCAGACGCTTAACCATCTGAGCCACCCAGGCGCCCCAACATGAACAGACATTTTGCCAAAGAAGACATCCAAATAGCCAACAGACACATGAAAAAGTGTTCAACATCACCGGCATCAGGTTAATTTGATTTTGTTCACCTTAAACTTTGACAGTCCCAGCTTGCTGCAAGGCATCAAAGTTCCAACAATTTGTATACCCCAAGGACTTACCTCCTTTTTCCCACACATAAGTTAAAGCAATAATCTATGTTACAGAATCTGGCAAATGCCTGAATGTCCCTTTAACTTCAGCAGCAGCTTACTAATATGATGTCTGCTCATTTAAGAAATACAGCCCTCCCCCACCCCCCAAAAAAAGAACAGGAAAAAGAGAGAAAGAAAAAAAACAAAGAAAAGCAAAATATAAAAGCGGATTAGAGCTTGGTTAAATGGGTGGGACCTAAGGTAAAGCACATACAAAAATAACAGAATGAGGAAGTCTTTACTTTGTCTGTAATACCCTCAGTGTCTTCCTTATGTGTCTTCCAGAAATTTTGTTTAGTCAACATGAGAAAAACCTCTCTAATTTTGATTGGATTATAAAAAACTGGCCTTGGGTGCCTGGGTAGCACAGTCAGTTAAGCATCCGACTCTTGGTTTCTGCTCAAGTCCTGATCTCAGGGTTCTGGGACTGAGGCCCGCCTCCAGCTCCATGCTCAGTTCAGAGGCTGCTTGAGATTCTCTCTCTCCCTTTCCCTTTGCCCCTTTGCTCATGCTCACTCTCTCTCTCTCAAATAAATAAATATTTGAAAACAAAAAAAAATAAAAAAACTGGACTTTGAATCTTCTGTACATGTAATGAAAGTAGGTTACCTACAATTGCAAGTAAACATCTGTACCAAATGCTCTGTTGTCATGATCATATTTCATCTCACATGGCCTGTCACTGTAAAAATCCAATCTTCAAGGATTCTACAAGGCATGCCAGGTCTACCCCAGCTGTAGCCCTTCATGTATACTCTTAACTTCCCTGTCCTCTGCTTTTCTTTAATAATTACTATTTCCCTAATCTCATTCAGTTTTTCAGAAATTTCTTGAAAGGTCTTTTATTCTATTGCTTGCTCAACTTTCTCACTCTTTTCATACTTGTGTGGTTTCATTTCTTTTTTATTATTATTTTTATTATCAATTAAATATGGAGTTTGGGGATGTAGAATGTAGATAAAATTATGTGCTATGGTCAGCATCTTAAACAAAAAAAAATTCTGCTAACTAACCTTCTGTAGACTTCTCTACAAGTCTTAATTCCTTAAAGGTAAAAGAGAGTATTAATAAAGTAGTGATGCAGGAGTAGGCTCTGGTAACTTAAAAAGTTAATTCTTTTTCTAATGGACAGCTACATTTTAGATTCATGCAGGAATGCAGGACTGGTATTTTAAATTTCATTTTAGGAATACATCAGTCATTAGAATTTTTATATCAGGTTTCTTAATTTCTTAATGTTGGCATATTATTCTCCTATATTTTTGTTGGCACTATGTGAGTTAAATGTGTCTGCAACAAGTATCCAGAGTGCATGATTCCATCTTATGATCTTTTTTAGACCCTTTATTTTCTTAATTATTAAAAAATCCCAAGAAGTGGTTACTATTCTCCATATTTACAAAAGAATAGACTAAGGTGGTTTCATAAGGTTAATTAGCTTGCCAGATGTTACTGAGAGGACTTGAATCTTCTTTCAAGTCCAGGTTGTCTGACATCAGTGCCTATTATAGCCTGAAGAACAGTGTATGTTTTTGCCATGTAGATGATAAGTAAAATAAACCATATAGTTATCTCACTAAATAAATATTCTATATATTTTCTGAAAATGCTACATATGTTATTAAAGTGTATGTTGATTTGTGGGAGTTTGAAGATTAAATTCTTTTCTTCATCATCAAATAACTTGAAAGAGGAGCCAATAGTAAATGCCTTCAGTCTTCATTTTATGTGATCCAAATGCTTTAAATAATTATTTGACCAAATAATTAGAAATTAGTTATTTAGTGTCGAATATGCCTATATATATGTGTGTGTGTGTCTATGTATGCATATGTTTTATATATATGCATGTATATACATAGACACACATAAATAATTTAGAATATGTGCTTTCTTACTAAATACAAAGTGGTCCCCTGATTAAACAGACTCAATTTAATTACTACCTACACTGGTAACACAAAGTCCAAGCCTCTATCATCTCTCTCCAGGCCTAAATAATCTCTCTAGTCCAATTTTACCCTTTCCTCTACTTACATTTTATTTTGCATACAGAAATATTTTTCAAACATAACTCACATCTTGTCACTCCTCTGCTTACACTCTTTCAATACATTTCCATTGAGTTTAACGTAAAAATACAAAGCCCTACACTCACAGACTTGGCCCTACATAAATATTGTACTTATTTTTTTTCTCCAACTCATCTGTGTACATTTTCCCTTTCCTCATTACATTCCAGCTATAGTGATGGTATTCTCATTCATCCAAAAACCTCCCTTAGACCTGTGGCACTTCCTACTCTCTCCGAAGTAGTTACCACCAGGGTATTTGACATAAGGCTTTGCCATATTTCTAAACACAGCACCCTATTTTATTTGTATCTTAGTATACAACTGATATTTTAAAATACTTTATTTCTTTTTTTAAGTAATCTCTACACCCAACGTAGGGCTCGAATTCACAACCCCAAGATCAAGAGTTGTGCCCCCACAACTGATTTTTTGGTTGTTCATAATATATTTTGACCCTTCATCTCTACATTGGTTTTATTTTTATTTATCATAGAGTATAATATACTACAGAAAAATACACAAATCATGGTGCACAGCTCTGTCAACTTACAAAGTGAACACATCCATCTAACCCCCACTTAGATCAAGATAATGGACATTACCCACAGTCCACAAATCTCCATTATTCATTCTCCCTGTCACATCCTCCTGAAGATAAACACTGCTTTGACTTTTATCTCCATAGATTAGACTTCCCTATTTTAACTTCAAATCAATGGATTATATATTATGTATTATTTTGTGGCTGATGTATTTTTTATACTCTTTTTTAGGTATAAATGTGTCTGATTTCTTTTTATTACAGTAAAAAATTAATGTTAAATCTACCTCTTAATAAATTTTTAAGTGTATAGTATAGTACTGTTAACTATATGCACATTGTTGTAGAACAGATCTCTAGACTCCTTCACCTTGCATGACTAAAGTTCCATATCTATTAAACAGAAACTCCTCATTTCTCTCTCTCTCAGCCCTCTTTACTCTACGTCTTTTACTCTATTAATTGTTTCCTTTGCTGTGCAGAAGCTTTTTACTCTCATGTAGGCAATAATTTTTTGGATATGATGCCAAAAGTACATGCTATAAAAGCAGAAATAGATAAGTGGGACTATATCAATACCAAGTTTATTTGGATTTTGAGTCACTAGATCTGCATATTGTCAGTATTCTCAGTGCTCCACTAACTGAAGGCAGAAGTTAAATTTCAAAAGAGGTGTGTGTGTGTGTGTGTGTGTCTGTGTGTGTGTATCTGTATGTCTGTGTGTAGCTAGTGTGTCCATATTTGCTTATATGGCTGCCTGTAGTGGATAAGGAAGTCCATGGGAAGAAAACCATTCCATGAGGAAAAATAATAATCTGGCTATCTGATGAAAAACTATATACCAAACATTGGAATTATAAACAGAAGTGCTTTTAGAAGAAGAAAAAAATATATCTCCTATCTATTGCTGGAGCTAAGGACTAAGGACAATGCTGGCGATTTCAAGATATCTAACTTCATCAGCAGAGACAGTTCTCCTCCTTCTCCAGATATTTGTGGTCCAAAGAACTATGGATACACTAAGTGACTAAGGGTAGATGAGTCTATAAAAAAAAGCCTCAAAGAAAGGGCAGATTATTTTAAAGTGAAGCAGAGAAAACATGAAGGGTTATGCTTTCAGAGCAAAATGTATCAAACTCTGATGGAAATTATAACATAAAAACATTCTTCACCTGGCAGCATCGGTCATGGAGGAAAATTAATGATAAATATAGAAAGAAACTGGTGCATTGTGGAGTTTTAATACAGGATTTAGTTGTAACTCTATTACTCCCTGGCTTGGGGATCTTGGGCAAATTAAATGGTATGAGCTTCATTTTCATCATTTGTAACATGGAAATGCCTACTTCATTTATGGTTGTTATATTGATCATAAAATTGTATATATTTTTAAATGTTAAACAGTACAAGGTATACAATGATAATGGTAGCAATCTGAATAAGAAAACTTTATTTGGATCTGTATAATCAGAGAGTTTTGCCAGCTCCTTCATGCCATCAATATTCTTATGTATTCCCCATATTGAATCAAATCCCATCAACATATATATTTGAAATAATGGAAATATCTTGTTGCAAATATCCTTCAAAACTATAAGGTTAATCTTTACTAGTGTAATGTAGAGTGTCAAATGTAAGCTCCTAGTCTAATGACATTAAGAAAATCTTTGATTATTCTGAAATCTTTCCTCATTTGTAAAGTGAAAGGCTTTTGAGCTAAGTAATCCAGTCAAAACATTGTAAAACGTTATAATATTTAACAAGTTCAAAGGATTTTAGAGTTTAATTCAATTTTTGGAATAAAGCAGGATAAATTAATGTGAAAATGTTTAATCTATCACTTAATATTATCCATTTTTTGTCATGTCAATATTAAATTAATAACTTCTGTTATCAAATTTCACCATAAATTTTAAAATGAAGTTTGTACTGCTAACTTTTTTAAACATCTAATTTATTCTACAGATATTCTCTGCATTTAAAGGCTCCCTTTTGGTAGAAGTATTGGTACTATTATAGCATGTATGATGATAACCACTATCATAGTTTTAAAAAAAAAAATAGTATAAGGGGAGTGATGTCACCAAGATGGTGATATAGGTTGTTTCTGACTTCACTCCCCCTCACAAGAACAACTAACAACTATTCAAAAATCTCTCTCTCTACCACTGAGAGAATCCTAGAACATGGGTTGAGGCTGAAGCACCCACCTCTGCACTACAGAGACCAAGACAGACTGCATTACTCTTTGAATGAATTTCCCCTCCCCCAGACCAGTGCAGTACCATGAGGAATGATCTTTCCTAAGCCTCCGGATCCTCCACTGGTAAAGAAGAACCCAGAGGAACAAACAGCCAACCCCCAGCATTGGGTCACTTTGTCAGATCCCTAATCTAATCTTGTACCATGGAGATTGCAATGGAATCTAAACCATGAGGAAGTCTGAATGTGACAGAGAAGGGGGAAAGGCTTGCAACAACCAGCATATGGATCTTGGTAGCCCCAGTTCATATATGCAGTGTCCAAGTAGTAGTCTCAACCAGCAGTTTTGGTCATCTGCAGAATTAAGTCAGGGTGCACTCTGACCAGGGAACTTAGTGGGGTACAGATCTGCCTAATTCAAACCCCCAGATGAGGAGATTTGCTGGCCCTGGAGCTTAGTGTGCCCATTTCCAAGAAAGAAGCAGAGTTACTGTCCCTCCTGTTATCTTTTGGCCCCATCTGCCTAGAAGGATTGGTGACAATTTCTGGAAGCCATGTTGGCCCCATGGTGCTCCAGCTGAGAGGCACTGGGAAGATCTGATCATCCCCAGAGCAAAGCCAGTTTTGAGAGTAAAAAGATCCTATGCTACATCCAGGCAGAGGGATTAATTCATATCTAAAGCTGAGGGTAGCTCCTGGCCCCTCTCAACCAGACAACCTGTTTGAGAAATTGAGAGTAACCTGGAGTGGATCTTTCCCCTCCCACCCAGGCAAGGGAGAAAAGAAATGGCCCCTAACCTGTTGTGGAGGGTGTCTTCAGGTCTCACCTGACCAGAAAGGCTGGTGACAACTCTTGGAACTTGGGTAGCCCAGCAGCACTCAAGCCTAGAGAAGGGCAGTCAGAGTTGATAGTTTGTAAACCAAAGCCAGGGGCCCTGTTTAACCAGAGAACTTGGGGGTGCAGCTTGGCTTGAGTTAAGACAATAAGCAAAGAGTTTACTGGCTATACAGCTGCATCTCCCACTGCACCCAGGCAGGGAATCTAATTTATAGCCTTGCTCATCCCTGTTACAGCCTTCAATCTGTCCAACCAAGGAACCTAATCAGAGCACATGGACAACTACATAGCCCACTCAGCTGGCCTACATATGTGGCACTTGAACAGAGAGCACAGCATATGCAGTGCTCATCCTATAGCCCCACTTGGGCAGGAAAATAAGACAGCAGTCCTATCAAACTGTTCTCAACCAGAGAAACAACCACTGAACCCCATCCTCAGAACTCAATTGTCTCACCCCAAAACAGACCCTAATAGTAGGTCCCACCTGCCCAAGGACATTATAAGCAGACACACCTAGAAACCTAAACTGAGCTCTGATGAAGAATGATCTCTGCCAAAGTAATCTGTAAAGTCTGTAAGAGGAGCCTGATTACCTAAAAGCACAGACACCAACATTAGGAATAAAGGATCATGAAAAATCAGGTAAATATTATATAACTAAAGGAAACTAATAAATCTCTAATAACTGACCCTAAAGAAATGAAAATCTTTGAATGTTCAGACAAAGAATTCAGAATGGATAGACATCAGCATCATGTGTCAGAGCACCTAAATATAAAGCAAAAAGTAACAGAGCTAAAAAGAAGAAAAAAACAGTAATACAATAATAGTTGAAAACTTTAATATCCTACTCTCAACAATATCATCCAGACATAGAATCAATATGAAGACAGTGGATTTGAACAATACTATAGACCAAAATGGACCTAACAGAGATATACAGAGATATACAGTGCAGTCTATCCAACAACAGCAGAATACACATTCTTCTTAAGTGCACGTGGAGCATTTTCTAGAATAAACCATATATTATGCCACAAAACAAGTCTTTAGCAAATTAAAGAAAATTAAAATTATACCAAGCATCTTCTCTGACAATAACATGAAACTAGAAATCAACAATGAGAGGAAAACTAGAAAATTCATGAACACATGGAAATTAAATAACAATCTCCTGAAAAACCAATGGATCAATAAAGAAATTAAGGGGGAATAAAAGTTTCTTGAGAAAAATGAAAATGGATACACAACATACCAGAACTTGTGGGATGCACCAAACACAGTTCTAAAAGGGAAGTTCACAGCAATAAATTCATATATTAAGAAGCAAGAAAGATCCCAAATAAGTAATGTAACTTTACATCTTAATGAATTAGAAATATAACAGAGCCCCCCACAAAAAAAGAATAAACTGAGCCCAAAGTTAGCAGAAGAAAGGAAATAATAAAGATTAGGGCAGAAATAAAATAAAGTACAGAAAACAACAGAAATAACAGGAAAACAAATAGCTAAAGTAAGAGTCAATTCTTTAAAAAGATTTTTTAAAAAAAATACAAATCCTTGACTAACCAAGAAAAAAAGAGAAAGGACGCAAATCAATGAAATTATAAACAAAAAAGGAGACATTACAACTGATACCACATAAATTCAAAGGATCAAAGGAGACTACTATAAACAACTGTATGCCAAGAAACTGGATAACCTAGAAGAAATGGAAAAATTCTTAGAAGCATACAACTTACCAAGATTAAATCAGGAAGGGGCTCCTGGGTGGCTCAGTTGGTTGAGCATCTGACTCTTGGTTTCAGCTCAGGTCCTGGTCTCATGGGTTGTGGGATCAAGCCCCACATCAGGTTCCACACTCAGTAGAAGTCTGCTTGGATATTCATTCCCTCTGCCCTTTCCCCCCACTCATGCTTGCTCTCTCTCTCAAATAAATAAAAAAAATAAAATCTTGCCTGGGTGGCTCAATCAGTGAAATGGCTGCCTTCGGCTCAGGTCATGGTCCCAGGGTCCTGGGATCGAGTCCCACATTGGGCTCCTTGCTCAGCATGAATGAACATTCATTCATGATAAAAACTAATAACAAATTAGGCATGTAGTAAAGGTCATTTATAACAAGCCCACAGCTAACATCCTATGGAAATGGTGATAAGTTGAAAGTTTTTTTTCTAAGATCAGGAACAAGGATGTTTATTCTCACCACTTCTTTTTCAACATAGTACTGGAGGTCCTAGCTAGTTCAATCAAGCAAGAAAAAGAAAAGTATCAGAACTGGAAAGGAAGAAGCAAAATTATCTATATTTGTAGATGATGTGATTTCATATATAAAAAATCCTAAAGATGTAGCAAAAACACTGTTAGATCTAATCAATGACTTCAGTCAAGTTGCAGGACACAAAATTAACATAAAAAATCAACAGCATTTCTATATATAATCTATATATATTCTAGAATTCATAATTCTATATATGAATGTTCTGAAAAAAAATCAATGCCATTTACTATAGCATCAAAAACAATAAAATTCTTAGGAATAAATAAAGATCTCTACTCAGAAAACTACAAGACATTGATGAAAGAGATCAAGGAAGAAACAAATTAATGGAAATGTATCCTATGTTTAGGTCCTCTGGGGCAAAGATGGTGGAGGAGTAGGGGACCTTATTTCAACTTGTCCCCTGAATTGAGCTGGATATCTACCAGACCACTCTGAATACTGACGAAATCAGCCTGAGATGTAAGAAGATATATCTGGATCTCCACAAACAGAATAACGCCAGTGGGTGGTTTTGATGTATGAAGCAGGGAGCCAAGATTCTGCTGGCAGATATTGGAAGATAAACAGAACGGGGAGGGAGCTGCCATAAGCACTTGAGCTGGTAAGATGAACTAACACAGGAGCGCAATATTCTCCCATGCTGGGGACTGGGCACAGACTTGCAGACCAGTAGCAGCAAAGAAAGGACTTTAGGGTAGCCCCCTTGACTGAAACCTGGAGCTGCAGGGGCACGGGTGGAAACTGGGGGTGGCTGGTGATTTTAGAAACACAAAGGGCAGAGACATGCCTGGACCTGGAAGCGAGGGCTGGGAGTGATGCTGTGGGGCACACAACCCAGGATGCTGCAGTTTTAGCAGCACAGACAGAAATGGAGACAGTGTGGCCTGGAGAGCTCACTGAAGAACAGACTGCAAAATCTCTGTTCTGAGGCAGAGGATTGGAAATGGTCACTTCTGCTCTGACTCTTGGAAGAGACATGGAAAACCACCAGGGAAAGCTGCCAGAGAACAAAAGCCCCCAAAAAACAGTTTTAACTAAGCAGGGCAACTCTGCTCAAACAGGGTTGCCTGAGTAACAGTGTGGCAGGCCCCTCCCCCAGAAGACAAGCTGGAAGAAGAAGAGGCTGACAACCCTAACTTCCCCATAAAACAGGTGGATCTTGCTTGGGTTGTTGTCAATAATTTGGGCTCTGTACATTCCCTCAACCACCCCTCAACAGAATGACTAAGAGGAGGAATCCCCAAAACAGAAAAGACTCAGAGACTGTGACTTTTGCCACAGATTTAAAAATGAATATAGATATAAGCAAGATGTCGGAAATAGACTTCAGGGTAACAGTTATGAAGAGGATAGCTAGAATGGAGAAATCAATTAATGGCAACATAAAGTCTCTAAGGACAGAAATGAAAGCTGAATTGGCAGAACTTAAAAATGCTATCAAAGAGATCCAATCTAATCTAGAATACTCTAACAGCTAGGGTAAATGAGACAGAAGAACAAATTAGTGATCTAGAAGACAAATTGATAGAAAAGAAGGAACACGACGAGGCCTGGAACAAACAGCTTAAAATCCATGAAAACAGATTTAGAGAAATAAGTGACTCTATGAAACGTTCAAATGTCAGAATTATTAGGATACCTGAAGGGGTGGAGAGAGAGAGAGGACTAGAAGATATATTTGAGCAAATCATAGCTGAGAACTTCTCTAATCTGGGGAATGAAACAAGCATTCATGTTCTAGAGGCAGAGAGGATCCCTCCCAAGATCAAGAAGAACAGACGAGCACCCCAACATGTAATAGTAAAACTCACAAATCTTAAAGCCAAGGAAACCATCTTAAGGGCAGTTAGGGGGAAGAGATTCCTAATGTACAGAAGGAGGAACATCAGAATAATGTCAGACCTATCCACAGAGACCTGGCAAACCAGAAAAGGCTGGCAAGACATATTCAGGGTACTAAATGGGAAGAACATGCAGCCAAGAATACTTTATCCAGCAAGGCTGTCATTTAGAATGGATGGAGAGATACAGAGCTTCCAAGACCAGCAGAAATTGAAAGAATATGTGACCATTAAGCCTGCCCTGCAAGAAATATTATGGGGGTTTCTATAAAAGGAGAAAGACCCCCAGAGTAATATAGAACAGTAATTTACAGAGACAATCATTAGAAACAAGGACTTCATAGACAACATGATGACAATAAAATCATATCTTTCAATAATCACTCTCAACATGAACAGCCTAAATATTCCTAAACACTCAATGAATTAGAAACCAGAAATACAGAAGAGCAGATCAACAAAACTAGAAGCTGGTTCTTTGAAAGAATTAATAAGATCGATAAACCAGACTTATCCAAAAGAAAAAAGAAAGGACCCAAATTAATAAAATTATGAATGAAAGGGGAGAGATCACGACTAACACCAAGGAAATAGAAATATTAGAAATTATTAACAACTATATGCCAATAAATTGAGCAACATGGAAGAAATGGATGCCTTCCTAGAAACCTATAAACTACCCAGTGAAACAGGAAGAGATTGACAACCTGAATAGGCCAATAACCAGTAACAAGATTGAAGCAGTGATCAAAAACCTCCCAAAAAACAAGAGTCCAGGCCTTGATGGATTCCCTGGGGAATTCTACTAAACCTTCAAAGAAGAAATAATACCTATTCTACTGAAGCTGTTTCAAAAAATAGAAACAGAAGGAAAGCTTCCAGACTCATTCTATGAGGCCAGCATTACCTTAATTCCCAAACCAGGCAAAGACCCCATCAAAGAGGAAAATTTCAGACCGATATCCCTGATGAATATGGATGCCAAAATTCTCAACAAAATCCTAGCTAATAGGATCCAACAATACATTAAAAGGATCGTCCATCACGACCAAGTGGGATTTATCCCTGGGATGCAAGTGTGGTTTAACATTCGCAAATCAATCAATGTGATAGAACACATTAATAAGAGGAGGGAGAAGAACCATATGGTCCTCTCAGTTGATGCAGAAAAAGCATTTGACAAAATACAGCATCCTTTCCTGATTGAAACTCTTCAGAGTATAGGGATAGAGGGAACATTCCTCAATTTCATAAAATCCATCTATGAAAAACCCACAGCGAATATCATCCTCAATGGGGAAAGCTGACAGCCTTTCCCTTAAGATCAGGAACACGACAAGGATGCCCAGTCTCACCACTATTGTTCAACATAGTACTAGAAGTCCAAGCAACAGCAATCAGACAAAAAGAAATTAAAGGTATTCAAATTGGCAAAGAAGTCAAACTCTCTCTCTCTGCATATGACATTATACTTTATGTGAAAAACCCAAAAGACTCCACTCCCAAATTACTAGAACTCATCCAGCAATTCAGTAATGTGGCAGGATACAAAATCAATGCACAGAAATCAGTTGCTTTCTTATACACTAACAATGTAACTGTAGAAAGAGAAATTAGAGAATCGATTCCATTTACAATAGCACCTAAAACCGTAAGATACCTTGGAAGGAACCTAACCAAAGAGGTAAAGGATCTATACTCTAGGAACTACAGAACACTCATGAAAGAAATGGAAGAAGACACAAAAAGATGGAAAAACATTCTATGTTCATGGATCAGAAGAATAAACACTGTTAAAATGTCTATGCTGCCTAGAGCGATCTATATCTTCAATGCCATTCAGATCAAAATACCAATGACATTTTTCAAAGTGCTGGAGCAAACAATCCTAAAATTTGTATGGAATCAGAAAAGACCCTGAATCACCAAGGAAATGTTGAAAAAGAAAAACAAAGTGGGGTCATCACGTTGCCTGATTTCAACTATATTACAAAGCAGTGATCACCAAGACAGCATGGTCCTGGCACAAAACAGACACATATACCAATGGAACAGAATAAAGAGCCCTGATATGGTCCCTCAACTCTATGGTCAAATAATCTCTGACAAAGCAGGAAAAAATATGCAATGGAAAAAAGACAGTCTCTTCAATAAATGGTGCTGGGAAAATAGGACAGCTATATACAGAAGAATGAAACTCGACCATTCTCTTACACCATACACAAAGATAAACTCAAAATGGATGAAAGATCTCAATGTGAGACAGGAATC
>NC_138370.1:110589178-110616785 GCF_054177405.1 Leptonychotes weddellii | reverse complement strand
ATCCAAGACCTATAAAGAACTTCTCAAACTCAACACTCAAAAAACAAATAACCCAGTCAAAAAATAGGCAGAAGACATGAACAAACACTTCTCTGAAGAAGACATACAAATGGCTAACAGACACATGAAAAAAGGTTCATCATCATTAGCCATCAGGGAAATTCAAATCAAAACCACATTGAGATACCACCTTACACCAGTTAGAATGGCAAAAATTGACAAGGCAAGAAACAATGAATGTTGGAGAGGTTGTGGAGAAAGGGGAACCCTCTTACACTGTTGGTGGGAATGCAAGTTGGTACAGCCACTTTGGAAAATAGTGTGGAGGTTCCTCAAAAATTCAAAAATAGAGCTACCTTATGACCCAGCAATTACACTACTGGGTATTTACCCCAAAGACACAGATATAGTGAAAAGAAGGGCCATATGCACCCCAATGTTCATAGCAGCAATGTCCACCATAGCCAAATTGGAAGGAGCCGAGATGCCCTTCATCAGATGAATGGTTAAAGAAGATGTGGTCCATATATACAATGGAATATTATTCAGCTATCAGAAAGGATGAGTACTCAACATTTGCATCGACATGGATGGAACTGGAGGGGATTATGCTAAGTGAAATAAGTCAAGCAGAGAAAGACAATTATCATATGGTTTCACTTACATGTGGAACATAAAGGAATAGCATGGAGGACATTAGGAGAAGGAAGGGAAAAATGAATTGGGCGAAATCAGAGGGAGAGACGAACCATGAGAGACTATGGACTCCAGGAAACAAAGTGAGGGTTTTAGAGGGGAGGGGGGTAGGTGTGGGTTAGCCTGGTGATGGGTATTAAAGAAGGCACATACTGAATGGAGGACTGGGTGTTATATGCAAACAATGAATCATGGAACACTACATCAAAACTAATGATGTACTGTATGATGACTAACATAACGTAATTAAAAAAAAGGTATCCTATGTATATGGATTGTAATAATTAATACTGTTACAACTCCAATACTACCAAAAGCCTTCTATGGATTCAATCCAATTCCTTTCAAGATTCCAAGGGCATTTATTCCAGAAGTAGAAAAAAACAACTCATAGAACTTGTATGGAATCATAAGGACTCCAAATAGCCAAAGAAACTCCAAGAAAGAAGAACAAAGCAGGACGTATCACATTTCCTATTTTCAAGCTATACTATAATGCTATAGTAATCAAAACAGTTTGGTACTGGCATGAAAACAGGCAAATAGACCAATGGAACAGAACTGAGAACCCAGAAATAAGCCCAAGCCAATATAGTCAAGTAATATTTGACAAGGAAGCCAAGAATACTCAATGCAGAAAAGACAATCTTTCCAGTAACTGCTGCTAGGAGAATTTGATATTCACATGTATAGAATGAATCTATATGTACAGAACTATATACAGAAGAATGAAACTCGACATTCTTCTGTATATAGTTCTGTACATGTAAAAGAATGAATCTGGACCCCTTTCGTGCACCATTCACAAAAATTAACTCAAGATGGATTAAAGACATAATGTAAGGCCTAAAAATATAGAAGAAAACATGGGAATAAAGGTCCTTGACATGGGTCTTAGTAATGTTTTTTTGGATATGACACCTGAAGTACAGTCAACAAAATAAAAATAAAAAATAAATAAATGTCTATTCATTTATATTTTTAACTAAAAAGGCTTCTGTACAACAAGGAAACCATCAACAAAGAACAGAATAGTAAAAATAAGGTTATAAACCATTTATCTGATAAGGGGTTAATATACAAAATTTTAAAGAACTTACATAACTCAATAATAAAAAAAATAATAACCCAATTTAAAAAATGGGCAAAAGAACTGAATAAACATTCCTCCAAAGAAGATAGATTCAAAAGGCAAACAGGTACATGACAAAGATGCTTGACATCACCCTCATTAGGGAAATGCAAATCAAAACCACAACATATCACCACACACATTTTAAAATGGTCATCATCAAGAAGACAAAAGATAACAAATCCTAGTGTGGATGTGGAGAAAAGGGAACCCTTGAGCATCCTTGGTGAGACTGTAAATTGGTATAGCCATTATGGAAGACAGTATGGGGGATTCTCAAAAAATTAAAAATAGAATGACCATATGACCCAGCAATTCTACTTCTGGGAATAAATCCAAAGGAAATGAAAACACTAACTCAAAAAGATATCTGCACCTCCATGTTTATAGTAGCATTATTTAAAATAGCCAAGACATGGACACAATGTTAAGTGTCCATCAACAGATAAATGAATAAACAAGTTGCTGTATGTGTATGTGTATGTGTGTGTGCATGTGTGTGTCTATAAGTAGATAGATATACATATATAATGAAAAATTATTCAACCATGGATGGATAGTGAAGGCATTTTACTAAGTGAAATAAGACAGACAGACAAAGACAAATATATTATAATCCCATGTACATACGGAATCTAAAAAAACCCAAAACGTTATAGAAAAAGAGATCAGACTTGTGGTTCCTAGAGGTGGAGGGTGGGGAGGAGGGGAATTAGAGGAAGATGGTCAAAAGGTTCAAACTTTGACTTATAAGATAAATAAGTACCAGGGATGTAATGTACCACATGACTACAGCTAACACTGCTATATGATATAGGAAAGTAGTTAAGAGAGTAAATCCTAGGAATTCTCACCATAAGGACAATTTTTTTTCTTTTTTTTTTCTTTTCTTTTTATTGTATCTATATGAGAAGATAAGTATTAGCTGAACCTATTGTGGTAATCATTTCATAATATATGTAAGTCAAACTGTCAAGCTAAATGCCTTTAGCTTATACAGTGTCGTATGTCATTATTTCTCAATAAAATTTTTTAAAAAGTTTAATATTAGTTAAATATACAGTAGAAGAATAATAAGTATATGTCATTGAGAACAATGTCACAATAGCCATGAAATGAGAATATTATGTTGTTTAATACATGTTACTTAAACCAATAAAAACTTCTATGTGGAAGAGCATTATCCTTGTCTTAATTTTTTAAAAAGTATTTTTTTTAATTTTTTAATTTTTTTATATTAATCACTATACATTACATCATTAGTTTTTGATGTAGTGTTCCATGATTCATTGTTTGCATATAACACCCAGTGCTCCATTCAGTACGTGCCCTCTTTAATACCCATCACCAGGCTAACACATCCCCCCACCCCTTCCCCTCTAGAACCCTCAGTGTGTCTCAGAGTCCATAGTCTCTCATGGTTCGTCTCCCCCTCTGATTCCCCCCCTTCATTTTTCCCTTCCTACTATCTTCTTTTTTTTTTTTTAAACATATAATGTATTATTTGTTTCAGAGGTATAGGTCTGTGTGGGGAGGGTATGTGCTATGGTGAGCACTGTGAATTGTGTAAGACTGTTGAATCACAGACCTGTACCTCTGAAACGAATAAAAAGTATTTTCTAATGTGAAATTAATATGAAAAATGGTTGGGATTTTTAATATTAGATTTATATTAGTTTTCTCGGGCTTCCATAACAAATAAACATAATGGGCAGTTTAAACAATAGAAATGTATTCCCTCACAGTTCTGGAGGTTAGAAGTCTGAGATCAAGTGTTGGCAGGATTGGTACCTTCTGGAGGTTCTGAAGGGGAATCTGTTCCGTACTTTTTCTCCTCTTTTCTGGTGGTTGCTGGGAATCCTAGGCACTCCTTGGCTTGTCAACGGATCACTCTAATCTCTGCCTCCCTTATCACATGGTGTTCTCCCTGTGTGTGTTCTCTGTATATTCATGTGGTCTTTTTTGATTGAATATATGCCTGTTTTCAATTTTCTTTTAGTAGAGAAAAAATAAATGATCAGTAATAGATTCTGAGGTGAATTGTGTATCAGAAAAAAACATTTCAAATGAATTAATAAAAATGTTTCTTATCTGAAGTAATTGGAAATCTACGCAATCAACCAATGATGTCATCAAACACCTTTTTCTTTCATCTGTGCTGTCCCTGTTATCCCAAGGCTGGTAACCCACATGGTAGCGAGATGACTGCCTATGAAAATGTTTTGGTTTTGCTTTTGTTGTTTTTCTTTTTACAACTGATGGGAGTGAAGGAGAGAAATGAAAGAAAATCTTCTCTCTAAAATGAACTCTAAATTCTTCCCTTCAAGTTTATAGGGCCAGGTTTAGCCACAAGACCGTTTCTGGAATACCAGTTGCTAGGGGCAGGATATAATATGGTTACTTTAGCTTTTCTTTTATTAGTGATGCAATGGTATATTTCTAAAAGTCTTTTACTGTTCCCCCTCCTTTCACAATGTGTTTATTCCTTATTTCTATGTGTATATAGAATGTAGCTGGGTTTTGCTTTCAAATCCAATCTGACAATTTCTACCTTTTAATAGGTGGTCATAGGAATTTCACATTTAAGTGGTTATTGACACAGGTGGACTAAAATCTACCAATTTCCTATGTGTTTTCACTTTGTCTCATCTGTTTTTTATTCTATTCTTTCCTCTTTCATCTTTTTCTTTTTTTTTTTGCATCCCATTTTCTCACTGCTGTTGGCTCATTAGCTATAATTCTTTTTTTTATTTTTAGTGGCTTATAGTTTATAAAATACATATTTATCACAGTTGATTTAATGTATCACTTCATGTATGCTACATGAACCTTGCAAGAATATACTTTAAATTTTTCTCCTCATGGTATTTATACTATTGTTCATCATATATTTTGTATATAGTATGTTGTAAATCCCAAACTCGGGTGTTAATCATTTCATCTTAAGCATTAAATTTTTATTTGTTTTATTTTTGTAAATAAAATAAAATTCCAATATTATAAAAGTTGCTATTTTAAAGTGTATGATTCCTTGCGTTTTTTAGTATATTCACAAGACTGTGCAACTATTACCGCCATTAATTCTAGAATCTTTTTATCGCCCCAAAAAGACTAAATCCATTTGCAATCACTTCCCATTACTCCAGCCAACAATCACTAGCAATAACTAATCTATTTTATGCCTTTATAGAATGGTCTATCCTGGGTATTTCATATAAATAAAATCATATAATATGTAGTCTCTTGTGACCAGCTTCTGTTATTTAGCATTATATTTTCAAGGGTCATCCATATTGTAGCATGTATCAGTACTTTATTCTTGTATAACTGGGTTAATATTCCATTCTATAGATATATCACATTTTGTTTATCCATTCATCAGTAAATGGACATTTAGGTTATTTTCCACTTTTGTCTATTATAAATAATTTTACTAAGAATATTCATGTAAAATGTTTGTGTAAATATATGTTATCAGTTTTTTTTTTGTTATATAACCAGGAGTAAAATTGCTGGGTCACAATGTAACTATATTTCACTTTGTGAGGAGTCTCCAGTTTTCCCCAGCACTTGCACCAATGTATTCTCAACAGCAATGTATGGGGTTTCCAATTTCTTCGTATCTTCACCAACATTTATTTTCTTGTTCTTGTTCTTTTCCTTTTTAATTTTAGTCATCCTTGTGGGTATAAAGTAATATCTCATTGTGGTTTTCATTTGTATTTCCCTAATAACTATTGATGTTAGGCATCTTTTCATGTGTTCATTGGCCATTTGTATACTTTCCTTGGAGGAATTTCTATTCGATAACTTTGCTCAATTTTTAATTGTTTTTTTTTTATCTTTTGTTAAGTTGTAAGGTTTTTTTTATATATACATTCCAGATACTAGACCCTTATCAGATATATTATACACAAATATTTTCTCTCCTTCTGGGGTTGTTTTTAACTTTCTTGACAGTGCCCTCTGACAAATAAAAGTTTTTATTTTGAGGGGCACCTGAGTGGCTCAGTTGGTTCAGGGTCCAACTCTTGATTTTGGCTAGGTCATGATTCCAGATCAAGCCCCTGGGCAGGCTCTGCCCTCCTGCTCCCTCCCCATCTGCTCTTCTCCCTGCTTGCTCGCTCATGCACTCTCTCTCTCTCCATCTCTCTAAAATAAATAAATAAATAAATAAATAAATAAATAAATAAATAAATAAATAAATAAATAAAATCTTTTAAAAAGGGTTTTATTTTAATAAAGTTGAATTCTCTATTTTTCCTTTAGTTGCTTATGCTTTAGGTGTCATCTAAAAATCTGTTGCTTAATCCAAGGTCATGAAGATTTACACTATATTCCTTCAAAGAATTTTAAAGCTGTAGCACTTATATTTAGGACTTTTATCCATTTTGAGGTAATTTTTTTATATGATAAGAGGGAGGTATCCAAATTCATTTTTGTACATTGTGCCAACATCATTTCCCCCATCAAATGACTTTCAAAAACTCTTGTCAGTAATCAACTGACCATAACATATGAGTTTATTTCTGGACTGTCAATTCTATCCAATTGATCTATATGTCTATTCTTATGATAGAACTACCCTTCTAATAACAGTAGTAGTAGTAGTAGTAGTAATAGTAGTAGGGTAGTATAGTTTTGTAGTAAGTTTTGAAACTTACTTATTGGGAAGCATGGCTCTTCCAACTTTGTTCCTCTTTATCAAGATTATTTTTGCATTTCCTGTGCATTTCCTCTGCATTTCCACATGGATTTTAGAGTCAGCATGGCAATTTCTGCAAAAAAGTCAGTTTTAATTTTTTATAGAATTGCATAAAGTCTGTAGATAAATTTGGGGAATATTACCATCTTAACAATATTAAACCTCCCAATCCAAGAACATGGATGTTTTTCTACTTATTATTTTTTAACAATGCTTTGCAGATTTCAATGAACATTTGCAATTACGTTGCTAAATTCATTTCTAGTATTTTGTTCCTTTAGATGCTATTATAAATGGAATTTTTAAAATTCAATTCTCGGATTATTCATTACATTGATACAGAAATAAAACTGATTTTTGTCTACTAATCTTGTATTCTTCAACATTGTTAGACTCCTTTAATAACTAATATAACATCACTATTCTCTTTCTGCTTTCAAGAGTTTGTCTTTGTCTTTCAACATTTTCACTGTGATGTATATAGATGTGAGTGTGTTTAATTTATTCTACTTGGAGTTCATTAAGCCTCTTGATTGTATAGATTAATATTCATCATATTTGGGAAGTTTTTAACCATTATTTATTCAAATATTTTTCTGCTCCATTTTCTTTCTCTTCTCATTGTGAGTATTCCCATTATGTTGATGATTGTGCACTTAACATTTTTCTGATGCTCTGTTCAGTTTTTTTCACTCTTTTTTTCCTGTTCTTTTGATTACATAATCTCTATTTACTTCTCTTCAAGTTTGCTTATTCTTTCTTCTGCCACTTCAAATCTATTATTGAGCTCCTCTAGTAAGTGTTTCATTTCAGTTATTATATATTAACCCCCAGAATTTCTGCTTGTACCTATTTTATAATTCCTGTCTCTTTATTGATATCCTGTATTTTATTCTTTTGGCATAGCTTCCATTAATTTTTAGCACATATTTATAATGGTTGTTTTGAAGTCATTTTCCTTTAACTGATATATGGGTGCTCCTATAAATATTGTCCATGTGATTCAATAACTTCTCCAGTCTGCTTGTATTGAAAGCATGATTTGTGACATTAAAAATCATGTTACTTACAGAAAATATCCCATAGCAATTTTCTTCTGCAAGTAAGATACTCCCTTTCAGAACATTTGAACAATGAAGTTTTCTTTGAAACTGAATCACAAGTTGATTTCTTCCTCTGCCCAATTCTGTGTCCTTCCCTTCCTTCAAAAGCATTAATCCTCAGAGCACCCCCTAGTAAATATCTTGCAGTCTAATCTCTGGTCAAAGTCTGTTCCTGAGAAACGTACCCTGCAAATATTTGGCTGTTTTATAAAATTGTCAGAAACATTAAGTTGTAGAGAAGAAAGTAAAACTCATTCATATAATTTATCATACAGATAATAAATATGCATTACATTTATCTTTAATAATTTTTTGAGGTGCTTTTATTGTTACCTATACCACAAAAATATGATTATATTATATATATTTTTTTGTAACCTGGATTTTTTCCTTAACATTTTGTGATTATCTCCTCAAACGTTAACTAATTCTCACTCCTACCAGCTGTTTCTGAAAATGCTTCATTTACTATAACAGCATCAACACTATACAAGACCAGTAAAAATATTTACAAACTTGATATGCAAATAACAATATTTATTTTTTTATTATATCTTTAACATGCATATTTGATAGGTGTACCCAAAAAGGATCACATCTTGTTTTCAAAGTTTTTTTTTGTCATTTATATTGCCAGTTTTTCTTTTTCTTGTATGAAACTCTGGTAATGCCTGACCCACATAAAAAGAAGAATGTTGATACTTATGTTCAAGTCATTACCTCATTCAAAGTCCTATAAACATTGCCCATGTGATTCAATAGATTCCCCAACCTGCCTTCCCAATAGATACCTTAACTGAGAACGTGACTGTGACATTAAAAGCATAATGGATATTTTCAGAAAACACCCCACTGCAATATTAATTGACATTGCATTTAACAAAACATTCATTCTAATGAACATTCTCAGATACATGGATACTTTCTCATTTCATAAAAGGAAGCTGGGGGAAACCTATAGGTTTCTTTCTTTAATATTTTTAATTGTGAAAAAATGAATGGCTTTCCTGCTAAGTTCAGGAACAAAGAAAGAATAACTGCTCTCAACACTTATATTCAACATTGTATTTATACTTCTGGGCAGTGTGATAAATAAGAAAACATAAAACATATCAATTTTGGAAAAGAATAAGTAAACTACTTGTTTGCAAATGGCATGATCATCTACGTAGATAATTCTATGGATTATATTGAAAACCATTAGAAATACTATTAGCAAGATTGCAACACACAATATTAACATACAATAACAATTACATTTCTATATACTACCAATAAAAAGTCAAAATGAAAAATAGTATTATTTAAAAGAGCATGGACATTTTGAAATAATTAGGGGTAAAAATGTCAAAAGTTGTGATAGACCTATGCATTAAAATCTAGAAATCATTGCTAAAGAAATGAAAGACAGAGACTTAAATACGTTAAGAGATAGGCAGCATTAATGCAGCAACATGGATAAAAGGTCAATTCTGCCTCTATCAACATATACCTTTACTGTAATCCTAGTCAGAATCCCAGTAGGCTTTGTGTAGATACTGATGAGCAGACTTATTACAAAAGTACAGTTATCAAGACAGAGAAACTGTGGTAAAGTTGGACAAATATATCAATGGAACACAACAGTAAGCTAACCCACAGACCCACACTTCAATAGCCAATTTATTTTTGAGAAAGTTCAAAGGCAATTCTTTGAAGAAAAGCAACCCTTTCAGCAAATCTCTCTCTCTCTCTATATATATACAAACAAATTTTGATCCATACTTCTCACTATATAGAAATCTTAACTCAAATTGAATCATAGATCTATGTATAAAACGAAAGACATAAAATTTTGAGAAAAATATATGGGAGAAAAATCTTTGTGACCTTGAGTTACACAATGTTTTTTAGACACCAAAAGTATGATCCATGAAATAAATGATAAATAGACTTCTATCAAAATTAAACTCCTGGAAAGACACTAAGAGAATTAAAAAAAAAAGTTCAAATAACACACTGGACAAGCCATAAGCCATTTAAACATGTACAAAAGATTTGAAGACATACATAATGAAAGAAGATACATGGATTGCAAACAAGCCCATAAAATACGTTCAACACCATTAGTCATTAGGAAAATTCCATTTAAAATGACAGTGAGATACCACTACATAACTAGTAGAATGTCTCCATAGCAAAACTGTTCCTGCTAGAAGGAATGTAAAATGGTACAATATTTTGCAAACAGTTTGGGAGTTTCCTAAAACTTTGTAGGTGCTAATCATTTTACTCCAAGGTATTTACCAAAATAAGTGAAAGCATATGTCTATAGAAAGATTTTTACACGTGTATTCCTAACAGCTTTATTTTTAATAATCCCAAATTGCTAACAACAGCTAAAATATCCATGAATAGGTGAATAGACAAGCAAATTGTGGTACATTTACACATTGAATTACTGTTCAGCAATAAAAAGGAGTGGCCTATTAATATATTCAGTAGCATAAATAAATCACAAAATAATTATGCTGAGTAAAAGCAGCCAGACAATAAAGAGTAGATACTTTATTATTCCATTTATATAAAATATTATAGAATATTCAAACTAATCAATATTGAGAAAAAACTGGTCAATGATTGTCTGGTGATGGTATGGGATGCAGAAGGATGAGAGGAAGAGATTAGAAAAAAGGACTCTTGTATGTAGTAGTTATGCTCATTATCTTAACTGTGGTAATGACTTCAAGGCATACATGTATATCAAAACTAATCAAATTGTATAATCTAAATATTTACAGTGATTTATATAACAATTATACTTTAAATTTTGCTCTAACTTTATATAATATAATCCATGAATGAATCTACATTACTCATATAGCATAGGTATTTAAAATATAGGTTTTATATTTAATCATTATAGGATAAATTAATCTGTACAAATAAAGCATAAACCATTAATTATCCCTGTTGAATAGCATAATGAAACAGAAGGAAAAAATTAGGCAATATTGATTGACATGAGTTAAAGCACCTGGAAATAGCATGCCATTTTCAGAGAAACATGTATATCAAGCACTATTGTATATTTCTGTGTGCTGCTATATGAGTGAAGCATTAGTACAAATTCAGTTTGTGAACATTGAGACAACTCTATTCTAGTTTTTAACTACATAGGTTGTCATCGAGGTCATCGATGAGGTCATTAATTACTTTATTAGAAATCAATATTTCATGCCCCTACATGATATTCTGAGTATACATTAATAAGCCTAGAAAAGTGCCTGGCACAATGTAGACCCTCAGTAAATATTTGTTGCATAAGTACTACTTAAATCCTTTAAAAACAACTTTGAAATGTATTATTAATTCTTAAATGTGAAACTTTAATACCAATTAGAATTAATATGTTTACATAGGCAAACTATTTAAAAGCTGCATCTTGGGTTACCTATAATAGATTATTTCTTCCTTGTCTAAAAATATAATATTTCTCATTCTCCCATCCAGAGCTTGTCTCATTAATTTTCCCTTGAGTCTGAATAGTGTTTAGTGATGCTATCTTGACTACCTCCCTGGGTACCCTATTAGATTGCCTCATTGACCTCATGACTGAGAATTTCTTCATCTTATCTAGCTTAAGCATTCTCCCTTCAGGTTTCGGGCCATTACGTCTTGTCTTACCATCTTTAACTATCTTGAGTAATTCATCCCCTCAGGAATTTTAGCTACCCATAAATATAAAAAGAAAAAGGCATATCTCATTGCATGACAGTTTGTGAAAATTGAGACAACTCTATTCTAGAGATAGCAGTACTCTAGGGCACGCAGAGAGCACTGGTGAAGGAAAAAAAAAATCCCTGGTTTGCTGACTTGATGCAAGGTCACTAAATTTTATTTGAATAGATCCCTGAAGCTCTTCTTCATTTACCAAAGAGATAATTCTGACTTTGTGATATTGGCTCTTAATGTCATCTATTTTCCCTTTGAACTTTGTCCATATGTATTACTGCTTCTCTCTATATGATGATTTAAAAAAAAAAAGAAGAAGAAGAAGAGAGGATGAGGGATGTGAGAATGAGTTTTTTTATAAATTATCAAAATATTATCATTTGTGGCCACTTCTCTATTGACCCCATCTTCTATTTTTCAAAAGATTTATTTTTGTTTTGTTTTGTTTTGTTTTAAATCTTAGTAAATTTAAAAGTCCATGTGATTTGAAACTATGACCCATTGGAAAATAATTTGACTTGGGAAGTGGAATTTTAGAAACAAAGCAAATGAGCAAGGGAAAGAAAGAGAAAGAGAGGCAAACCAAGAAACATTCTTAACTATAGAGAATAAACTGATGGTTACCGGAGGGGAGGTAGGTGAGGGATGCATTAAATCTGTGATGGGGATTAAGTAGTGCACTTGTGATGAGTATGGAAGTGTTGAATCGCTACATTGTGCACATAAAACTAATATTATATTGATGTTAACTGATTAGAATTTAAACAAAACTTTTTAAAAAGTTTCAATGGATTCTATACACTTTTGAGAAATTCCCAAATATGAAGGCTTAAAAATATATCATGTGCACTAAAACCAACATACATATATTTCCTAGTATAAAATATTTATCCCTGGAAGAGTAGACTTTATCTAAACTATCATGTTCATCAAGTTTCACTTCAAGTTTCCCTCCACATGGTATAAAGCAATTCAAACTATAGTGTCAGATATTCTGTACAATTCTGTACAATTTCAATCTCTCCCCTGATTTTTAAGATCCACTTTCACCGAGTCCTTAAACTCTATAAATACCCTTCTCTAATTTCTTCTCTTTGAGACTCTCTTAAGATCATCAAACTAGTATCTGTCTTTAATGCAGTATGTTCAGTAAACTTAGTTTTGCTTGGTTACCAGGTTTTTCTAGGGTTGACAGGTGATATTTACATACCACACATTCATCTAGCAATCATTCTGATTTTTAGAAATTAAAACACTGTAAAATACTTTTATTTATATCAGATTGACTAGAAGATTATGCATCCTTTCACTGGAAATAGTTTTTTGATGTTTATGATACAATTTTTTGTCCTGTTGTAGGTTGAGTTATGACCCCACCAAAGGTATGTCTGAATCTTAAACATTGGTACCTGTGAATGTGACCTCACTTAAAAATAGGGACTTTGTAGATAGAATCAAGTTAAGGTAAGCTTATACTGGAACAGAATGGGCTCTCATCTAATAACTTGTATTCTGATGAGAAGATATTCTGCCTCAAGACTAGAGTATCAACTCCTGCCTGAGTTTCTGGCCCATCAACATGCCCTAAAGATTTATCATTTACCAATTCCTATAATCACAAAGGCCAATTGCCTAAAATCTCTTCATAGATGGATGGATAAATAGAGATAGATTAGATAGATAGATGATAGATGATAGATAGATGATGATGAAAGATAGAGATAGACAATATAGATATAGACATAAATAAAGATATAAACACAGAGACAGATATAGATAGATGATATATATTGATATAGATATAACTTTCTATTTGTTCTGTTTCTCCAGAGAACCCTAACACAGATTTTGGCACTGGGAAGTGGAAATCTGTTCTATCAGATACCTCAAAATGTGGAATTGGCTTTGGATGTAGGTAATAGGTAGAAGCTGGTAGAGTTTTGAGGCACATTACAGAAAAAAAAAAGTATAGGATTGGTGGTAAAAATATGGATATTAAAGCTGATTCTGGTGAAGACTAAGAAAGTGAGGAGAGCTATAGAGAAAGCTTTTATCTTAAAGAATATATATATAATCAAGAACAGAATGGTGCTAGAAATATTAGAGATGTTTCTTGTGAATCTCAGGTGAAAATGAAGGGCAGATATTGGACACTAAATGAATGGGGACCCTTGTGATAAAGCAGCAGAAACTGGCTAAATTGTGTTCTACTGTGGGGTGGGAAGTAGAACTCACAAGCAATAAACTTATATATTTGCCCAAGGAGATTTCCAAGTAAAATATGAGAGATGCAACGTGGTTTCTCCTTGAGGCTCTGTAGAGAATCCAGAAGGAAATTTTGGATTTCTAGACTCCAAAACTGTAATAGAATAAATTACCATACCCCATCTGTGGTAATTTGTTACAGCAGCCCTAGCAAACTAATACATGGTTCATATAGTAAATTTTAGAGACAGTCTCATTGGAAATCATGAATCTTAAAGGAAGAGTTAGAAGGGAGAAGGACAGAGAGTAGAGCAGTTGGATATGATCCAAAAAAGAAAAAAAATTGCTAAGTTGGACTTTATTAAAATGAACAACTTCTGCTCTGCAAAATACACTGTTAAAAAATTTTGACAAGTCACATACTTGAAGAAAAATACTTGCTAAACACATCACACTGACAAAGAGTTTCTGTCCAAAATATAAAAAAGACACTTAAAACTCAATAGTAAGAAAGTAAATATGCCAACCTAGAAATAGGCAGAAGATCCTGACTCCTAACCAAAGAAGATATGCAGATGGCAAATAAACATCTGAAACATCTTAACTTATGTTATTAGGCAACTGCAAATCAAACAATGAGGTACCAATACACACATGTTAGAATGGCTAAAAGTTTTTTAAAAATGTAAAAACTAACAATATCAAATGTTGGTGGGATGTAAAGCAATGGGAAACTCTAATTAATAGCTGGTGAGAATGCAAAATGGTTCCGCAATGTTAAAAGACAGTTTAGCAGTTTCTTACAAAGCTAAACATAGTCTTATTATATGATGGAGCAATTGTGCTCCTAGGCATTTCCCTAAATTAGTTGAAAATGTACACACACACATACACACACACACACACACACACACACAAGCCACACATTAATTCATAATTGTCCAAAACTGAAAACAACTAAGTCTTCTTTAAATAAATTAAGGGGAGATAAAATTATGGTACATCTAAATAACAAAATACTAAAAATAGGAATGCTAAGGAGAGAGTCCGAGATGGCAGAGGATTAGGAGACCTTAGTTTTGTCTGGTCCCAGGAATTCAGCTAGATAGCTATCAAATCATTTAGAAAACCTGCAAAATCAACAGATCTAAGAAAAGAATTGCTGCGATTCTATAAATAGAAAAGTGACCACTTTCTACAAGATAGGAGGTGCAGAGAAGTGAATCCAAGGCAATATATCAGAAGATAAACCACAGGAGGAGGAAGACACCATAGCCATTACCGGAAAGTGATTTGGCAGCAGAGTGCAAAATCAGAACTTTTAGAAGTCTGTTCTGGTGAAGGATGTCCCTGCATGAAAGGCATTCAGGTGGAGAAGTGGGGCAGAATCCTAGGTGGGACAGTGTGGTCTCAGGGTCCCTGAGGTCACAGAAAGAATGGGGGTGACTGAATGTGGCAGAGCTCCCAAGCATCAGAACAGGGAAGCTGGCTGAAATAAGAGTGGACTTTCAGCTCAGTGTTGCCATAAACCATGAACTGCACAGTCAGCCAACCACTGTCCAAGCAGGGGCCCAGCAAGTGGCAGAACCATGACGAGACCCCCCTCCCTTCCCCAGGGGGAGTGTCACGTGTGTGCACCACAGAAGTCATCAAGGTTTAGAGACTAGAAGTGGAGTTGCATGTCTGAGATAGAAATGCTCGGTCACAGGCTGGGTGAGCTTGGAGTGTGCTGGAGAACAGGGAGACCAGAGTAATTGACTGCATTTCCCTGAGCACACACTGAGGAGGGTGGGGGCATGAGCTTTCCACTGGGCTCAGAGGCTGCTTTGGGAGGCCACCATTTTCATTCGCATCCTCTAAAACAGTGAGGAAAGCCTTCAGGGAACAAAAGCCACATACAGCAATCCAGAGCAGCTTACTTAGCCTGGCCCCCTGGCAAGGGTGGTGCAATTCTGACCGGGACAAAGACACCTGACAGGCAGCACAACAGGCCCCTCCCCCAGAAGGCCAGCAAGAACATCCAGCTGAGACTAAGTTTATTGATCACAAAGAACTGCAAAACTGCAGTGCTAGCGAAAATAGTTTATAGAATTCATGGGTTTTTTTCTCATGATTCTTTAGTCTTTCAATTTCAATTTCTTTCTCCTTCCTTTTCAACAAATTTCTTATTTTATCAACTCCTTTTTTAAGACTTTTTAAATTTTCATTTTTATAGTTACGTTCTATCCTTTCATTGTATTTAATTTTATTTTTGTATATACACAAATTTTTCTTTCCTTAGGATTTGGGAATGAAGTTGTTTCTAACAAAAAGACCAAAATACACAAAGAATCTAGTGTATTGCTCTGTTCTCTTCAACTGTCTAATTATATTCTCTCTCTCTTTTTTTAAGTTTTTTTAAACTTTTCATCTTTACAGGTACATACTATCCTTTCAATGTATTTAATTTCATTTTTGTATATATATAAGTTTTTCTTTCATTACAATTTTGGGATATAGTGTCTTCTAACAAATAGATCAAAATACACCCAGGATATAGTGTATTGCTTTGTTCTGTTCACCTGTCTAATTCTTCCTTCTTTTGTTTGTTTGCCTTTTAATTTTCATTTTTACAGTTACATTCTCTCTTCCCATTGTATTTAATTTTATTTTTATACATACATAAGTTTTCCTTTTGTTATAATTCTGGGATCTAGTTTTCTAACAAAAAGACAAAAATACAGGATTCAGTGTGTTGCTCTGTTCTGTTCACCTGTGTGATTATATTCTCTCTCTCTCTTTTTTATTTTAATTTGCTTTTTCAGTTTTGAGGCTCTTCTGATTTGTGTAGTGTATATTTCTCTGGGGTTGTTATTGCCAGTTTGATGTTTTGTTCTCTCATTCATCTATTCTTCCCTAGACAAAATGGCAAGATGGAAAAACTCACCTCAAGTGGCAGGCAATACTGAATGCCAGGAACCTAAGCAGTATGAATATAAGTAAGATGTTGCAACTTGAATTCAGAATAATGATTATAAACTATAAGCTGGAATTGAAAAAAAAGCATAGAAAACACTAGAGGATCCTTTTCCAGAGAAATAAAAAAACTAAAATCTAATCAAATAGAAATAAAAAAGGCTATTAATGAGATACAATCAAAATGGAGGCTCTAGCTGCTAGGATAAATGAGGCAGAAGAGAGAATTAGTGATATTGATGACAAAATGATGGAGAATAAAAAAGCTGAGAAAAAGAGAGATAACTACTAGATCACAGGGGAGAATTCAAGAGATAAATGATACCATAAAGTGAAACAATATTAGAATGATTGGGATCCCAGAAGAAGACGAAAGAGAGAGAGAGGGGCAGAGGTATATTGGAGCAAATTAAAGCAGAGAACTTCCCCAATCTGGGGAAGGAAACAGGCATTCAAGTCCAGGAGGCACAGAGAACCCCCCCTTAAAATCAATAAAAATAGGTCAACACCTTGACATATACTAGTAAGGCTTTCAAATCTCAGAGACAAAGAGAAAATCCTGAAAGCATCTCAGGACAAGAGGTCCATAACCTACAAGGGTAGAAACATTAGACTGGCAGCAGACCTATCCACAGAGACCTGGCAGGCCAGAAAGGCCTGGAATGATATACTCAGAGTGCTAAATGAGAAAAATATGCAGCCAAGAATACATTATCCAGCAAAGCTGTCATTCAGAATAGAAGGAGAGATAAAAAGCTTCCAGGACAAATGGAAAATAAAGAATTTGAGATCAATAAACCAACCCTACAAGAAATATTAAGGAGAGTCCTTTAAACAAAGAGAGAGCCCAAAAGTAACATAGACCAGAAAGGAACAGAGACAATATACAGAAACAGTGACTTTACAGGTAATACAATGGCACTAAATGTATATCTTTCAATAGTTATTCTGAATGTAATTGGGCTAAGCCCCAATCAAAATGCACAGGGTATCAGATTGGACAAAAAAGCAAGACCTATCAATATTCTGTCTGCAAGAGACTCATTTTAGACACAAAGACACCTCCAGATTGAAAGTGAGGGGGTAGAAAATGATTTATCAGGCTACTAGACATCAAATGAAAGTTGGGGTGGCAATCCTTAAATCAGACAAATTAGATTTCAAACCAAACACTGTAATAAGAGATGAAGAAGGGCACTATATCATATTTAATGGGTTTATCCAACAAGAAGATCTAACAATTGTAAATATTTATGCCCCTAACATGGAAGCAGCCAATTATATAAACCAATTAATAACAAAATTATAGAAACACATTGATAATAATACAATAGTAGTATGTGATGTTAAAGCCCCACTCTTTGCAATGGACAGATCATCTAAGCAGAAGATCAACAAGGAAACAAGGGCTTTGAATGACACCCTGGACCAGATGGACTTTACAGATATATTCAGAGCATTCCATCCTAAAGCAACAGAATGCACATTCTTCTTGAGTGCACAAAGAACATTCTCCAGAATAGATCACATACTGGGTCACAAATCAAGTCTCAACCAGTACCAAAAGACTGGGATCATTCCCTGCATATTTTTAGACAACAATGCTTTGAAACTTGCACTCAATCACAAGAGGAAATTTGGAAAAAAACTCAAATACATGGAGGTTAAAAAGCATCCTACTGAACAATGAATGGGTCAACCAGGAAATTAAAGAAGAATCTTTAAAAAGTCATGGAAACAAATGAAAATGAAAACACAACTGTTCAAAACTTTTGGGATACAGCAAAGGCGGTCTAAGAAGGAAGTATATAGCAAAACAAGCCTTTCTCAAGAAACAAGAAAGGTCTCATATACACAACATAACCTTGCACCTAAAGGAGCTGGAGAAAGAATAGCAAATAAAGCCTAAACCCAACAGGAGAAGAGAATTAATAAAGATTAGAGCAGAAACCAATGAAATAGAAACCAAAAGAACAGTAGAACAGATCAATGAAACTAGGAGCTGGTTCTTTGAAAGAATTAATAAGATCGATAAACATCTGGCCAGACTTATCAAAAAGAAAAAAGAAAGGAACCCAAATAAGTACAATCATGAATGAAAGAGGAGAGACCACAATCAACACTTTAGAAATACAAGCAATTATAACAACATATTATGAGCAACTATATGCCAACAAATTAAGCAATCTGGAAGAAATGGATGCATTCCTAGAGAGGTATAAATTGAAATAGGAATAAATAGAAAACCTGAACAGACCCATAACCAGCAAGGAAATTGAAGCAGTAATCAAAAATCTCCCAACAAACAAGAGTCCAGGGCCAGATGGCTTCCCAGGGGAATTCTACCGAACATTTATAGAAGAATTAATACCTATTCTTCTGAAGCTGTTTCAAAAAATAGAAATGGAAGGAAAACTTCCAAATTTTCTATGAAGCCAGGAGTACCTTGATATCAAAACCAGACAAAGATCCCACCAAAAAAGAAAATTATAGACCAATATCCCTGATGAACATGGATGCAAAAATTCTCACCAAGATACTAGCTAATAAGATCCAACAGCACATTAAAAGGATTATTCACCATTACCAAGTGGGATCAATTCCTGGGCTGCAATGGTGGTTCAACATCCACAAATCAATCAATGTGACACAATACATTAATAAAAGAAAGGACAAGAACCATATTATCCTCTCAATAGAGGCAGAAAAAGCATTTGACAAAGTACAGCATTCTTTCTTGATTAAAACTCTTCACAGTGTAGGGATAGAGGGAACATACCTCAATATCTTAAAAGCCATATATGAAAAGCCCACAGGGAATATTATTCTCCCATCCAAGTACTAACCAGGCCCGACCCTGCTTAGCTTCCGAGATCAGATGAGATCAGGCACATTCAGGGTGGTATGGCCGTGGACCAGGGAATATTATTCTCAATGGGGAAAAACTGAAAACTTTTCCCCTAAGGTCAGGAACAGGACATGGATGTCCACCCTCACCAGTGTTGTTCAACATAGGACTAGAAGTCCTAGCCTCAGCAATCAGAAAACAAACAGAAATAAAAGGCATCTGATTCAGCAAAGAAGTCAAACTCTCACTCTTCACAGATGACATGATATTCTATGTGGAAAACCCAAAAGACTCCACTCCAAAACTGCTAGAACTCATACAGGAATTCAGCAAAGTGGCAGGATATAATATCAGTGTACAGAAATCAGTTCCATTTCTATTAACTAACAATGAGACAGAAGAAAGAGAAGTTAAAGAGTTGATCCCATTTACAATTGCACCAAAAACTATAAGATATCTAGGAATAAACCTAACCAAAGAAGCAAAGGATCTATACTCAGAAAACTATAGAACACTCATGAAAGAAATTGAGGAAGACACGAAGAAATAGAAAAACATTCCATCCTCATGGATTGAAAGAACAAATATTGTTAAAATGTCTATGCTACCGAGAGCAATCTACACATTCAATGCAATCCCTGTCAAAATACCATCAACTTTTTTCACAGAAATGGAACAAATAATCCTAAAATTTGTATGGAACCAGAAAAGACCCTGAATAGCCAAACAAATGTTGAAAAAGAAAAGCAAAGCTGGTTGGCATCACAATTCTGGGCTTAAATCTCTATTACAAAGCTGTAATTATCAAGACGTTATGGTACTGGTACAAAAACAGACACATGGATCAATGGAACAGAATAGAGAACCCAGAAATGGACCCTCTACTCTATGGTCCACTAATCTTTGACAAAGGAGGAAACAATAATTAATGGAAAAAAGACAGTCTCTTCAACAAATGGTGTTGAGAAAATTGGATAGCCACATGCAGAGGAATGAAATGACCATTTTCTTATGCCATACTCAAGATGGATGAAAGCCTTAAATGTGAGACAGGAATCCATCAAAATCCTAGAGGAGAACACAGTGAGCAACCTCCGTGACCTCAGCCACAGCAACCTCTTGCTAGACAAGTCCCCAAAGGCAAGGGAAACAAAGGCAAAAAGGAACTACTGGGATTTCATCAAGATAAAAAGCTTTTGCACAGCAAAGGAAATAGTTGATGAAACCAAAAGACAACTGACAGAATGGGAGAAGATATTTGCAAATGTCTTATCAGGTAAAGAGCTAGTATCCAAAATCTATAAAGAACTTATCAAACTCAACACCCAAAGAACAAATAATCCAATCAAGAAATGAGCAAAAGACATGAACAGACATTTCTCCAAAAAAGACATACAAATGGCCAGCAGACACATGAAAAAATGCTCAACATCACTAGGCATCAGGGAAATACAAATCAAAGCCACAATGAAATACCACCTCACACCAGTCAGAATGGCTAAAATTAACAAGTCAGGAAACTCCCACTCTTTGAGTTCTCTCAGACATGCATCTGGGAAACACCAGACACTGGTAACAAAGAGAGTGGCATGAAATACTCAAAGTTCTGAATGGGAAAATTCTGCAGCCAAGAATACTCTATCCAGCCAGGCTGTCAGAATAGAAGGTCAGATAGAGTTTCCCAGACAAACAAAAACTAAAGGAGATATTAAAGAGGACTCTTTGAGTGGAAAAGAAAGACCAAAAGTGACAGTATAGAGTTAGAAAAAACAAAAGCAGTCAAAATGAGTATTCCTGCAAAAAATCAGTCAAGGAACTCACACACAAAAAAGGATATAAAATATAATAACTTATACTTAAAAAGTGGGGAGGAGAGAAAAGAATTGGCTCAAACTTAAAATACCATCAACTTATTATAGACTGCTATTTGCAGAAGAGGTTATATACAAACCTAATTGTTACCATATATCAAAAACCACTAATAAATACGCAAAGAATAAAGAGAAATAAATCCAAATATATCATCAAAGATAAACAGCAAAACATAAAAGAGGGAAAGATAAGAAAGGATTAAAGAAAATCCTCAGAAAAAAGTAATAAAATGGCAATAAATACATATCTATAAATAATGATTTTGAATGTGAATGGACTAAATGCTCTAATCAAAAGACATAGGGTGACAGAATGGATTTAAAAAAAAAGACCTATCTAATGTCGCATAAAAGAGACTGTTTTAGTCCTAAAGGCACATGCAGATTGAACGTGAAAGGATGGAAAAACATTTATCATGCAAATGTTTGTCAAAAGAAAGCCAGAGTAGCAAACGGACAAAATAGACTTTAAAACAAAGACTGTAAGCAGAGACACAGGACACTATATAATAAGAAAGGGGACAATCCAACAAGAAGATATAACAATTGTTAATATTTATTCACCCAACTTGGGAGCACCCAAATATATAAAATATATAACAAACATAAAAGAACTGATTGACAATAATTCAATTATACTAGGGGACTTTAACACCCACTCATTACAATGGACAGATCATCTAAGCAGAAAATCAAGGAAGCAATGGCTTTGAATGACACACTGGAATAGATGGACTTAACAGATATATTCAAAACATTCTATCCTAAAGCACAAGAATACACAGTCTTTGCAAGTGCACATGGAACATTCTCCCAAATAGGTCACATATTGCCACAAAACAGGCCTCAACAAATTCAAGAAGATTGAAATCATACCATGCATATTTTCTGACTACAATGCTATGAAATTAGAAGTCAACCACAAAAAATAAAGTAAAATTAAATTAAATTAAATTAAATTAAATTAAAAATCTGGAAACTAGAACTCAACCACATACAATACAAAAAAAAAAAAAAATTGGGAAAGACCACAAATACATGGAGGTTAGAGAACATGCTACTAAATAATGAATCAGTCATTCAGGAAATAAAAGAAGAAATAAACGTGTACATGGAAACAAATGAAAATGAAAACACAAAAGTCCAAAACCTCTGGGATACAGTAAAAGCAGTTCTAAGTGGGAAGTTTTTATCCATACAGGACTACCTCAAGAAGCAATAAAAATCTCAAATAAACCACCTAACCTTACACCTAAAGGAGCTAGGAAAAAAGCAACAAGCAAGGGCACCTGGGTGGCTCAGTCATTAAGTGTCTGCCTTTGGCTCAGGTCATGATCCCAGAGTCCTGGGATCGAGTCCCACATTGGGCTCCCTACTCCGCGGGAAGCCTGCTTCTCCCTCTCCCACTCTCCCTGCTTGTGTTCCCTCTCTCACTGTCTCTCTCTCTGTCAAATAAACAAATAAAATCTTAAAAAAAAAAAAAGAGCAACAAGCAAAACTTAAAAAATAAATAAATAAAAGAGCAGAAGGAAGGAAATAATAAAGATTAAAGCAGAAATAAAAGATAAAGAAAATAAAAAAGAGAATAGAACCATGAGCTGGTTCTTTGAAAAATATCAATAAAATTGATAAACTTCTAGCCAGACTTATAAAGAAAAAAAGAGAAAGGATTCAAATAAATAAAATCACAAATGAGAGAGGAGAAATAATAACTAACCTCACAGAAATACAAAAAATCATAAAAGAATATTGTAAAAAAACTATATACTAATAAATTGCACAACCTAGAAGAAATGGAGAAATTCCTAGAAACATATAAATTACCAAAACTGAAACAGGAAGAAATAGAAAATTTGAACATACTGATAGCTACCACAGGAATTGAATCAGTAATCAAAAAACTCCCAACAAACAAAAGTCCAGGACCAGATGGCTTAACAGGTGAATTCTACCAAATACTTATAGAGTTAGTACCTATTCTTCTCAAACTGTTACTAAAAATAGAAAAGGAAGAAAAAAATTCCAAATTCATTCTATGAGGCCAGCATTAATCTGATACCAAAACCAGATAAAGAAGCCACTAAAAGAGAAAACTAAAGGCCAACATCCCTGATGGATATGAATGCAAAAATTCCCCAAAAAATACTAGCAAACAAAATCCAACAATACATTTAAAAAAAATCATTCACCATGATCAAGTGGAATTTATTCCTGCATTATAAGGGTGATTCAATATTCAAAAATCAATCAACATGGTACATCATATCAATAAGAAAGAATAAGAACGATATGATCATTTCAATAGACATAGAAAGATCATTTGACAAAGTTACAACATCCACTCGTGATAAAAACCATCAACAAAGTAGGCTTAGAGGGAACATACCTCAAATAATAAAGGCAGTATATGAAAAAACCACAATTAACATCATCCTTAGTGGGAAAAAAACTGACAGCATTTCCCCTAAGGTCAGGAACAAGAGAGGGATGTCCACTCTAACCACTTTTTTTCAACATAGTACTAGAAGTCCTAGCCACAACAGTCAGACAACAAAATGAAATAAAACGTATCTAAATTAGTAAGGAAGAAATAAAACTTTTACTATTTACAGATGACATGATATTATATATAGAAAACCTGAAAGACTCCACCAAAACAGCTAGAACTGATAAAAAATTCAGCAAAGTCACAGGATACAAAATCGATCTACATAAAACTGTTGCATTTCTATACAGCAGTAATAAATAAGCAGAAAGAGAAATTAAGAAAACAATCCCATTTACAACCACACAAAAAGTAGTAAGATACCTAGGAATAAACCTAACCAAAGAGGTGAAAGACCTGAAGTCTTAAAACTATAAAACACTGGTAAAAGAAATTGAAGACTATACAAAGAAATGGAAAGACATTCCATGCTCATGGATTGCAAGAACAAATATTGTTAAAAATGCCTACACTACCCAAAGCAATTTATACTTGATGCAATCATTGTCAAAATACCACCAACATTTTTCACAGAACTAGAACAAACAATCCTAAAATTTGTATGGAACCACAGGAGACCTCAAATACCCAAAGCAATCTTGAAAAAGAAAGCAAACTGGAGACATCACAATTCTGGACTTTGAGTTACATTACAAAGTTATAGTAATCAAAACAGTATGGTACTATCAATCAAGGCAACAGAATGGAAAACCCAGAAATGAACCCACAACTACATGGTCAATTAATCTTTGACAAAGCAGGAAAGAATATCCAATGGGAAAAAGTCTCTTCAACCAATTGTGGTTGGAAAACTAAACAGCAACATGCAAAAATTGAAACTGGATCATTTTCTTACAACATACACAAAAATAAAGTCAAAATGGATTAAAGACCTAAATGTGAGAATTGAAATCATAAATATCCTAGAAGAGAACACAGACAGTATCTTCTTCGACATTGGCTGTAGTAACTTCTTTCTATGTAAGTCTCCTGAGGCAAGGGAAACAAAAGCAAAAATAAACAATTGGGATTTCATCAAAATAAAAAGCTTCTGCACAGCAAAGGAAACAATCAACAAAACTAAAAGGCACATAATAATAAATAAAATCTTTTAAAAATGGGGGGTGGCACACCTGGGTGCCTCAGTCCATTAAATGTCTGCCTTCAGCTCAGGTCATAATACCAGGGTCCTGGGATTAAGTCCCACATTGGGCTCCCCACTCAGCAGGGAGTCTTCTTTTCCCTCTCCCTCTGCCTTCCACTCCCCTGCTTATGCTCACTCTCTCTTTCTGTCAAATAAATAAATAAAATCTTTTAAAAAAATAAAATGCAACATATGGGATGGGAGAAGATATTTGCAACTGACATATCTGCTAAACAGTTAGTATCCAACATATATAAAGAATATATCAAACTCAACACCCAAAAAGCAAATAATACAATTAAAAAATGGACAGAAGATAGGAATAGACATTTTCCCAAAGACATACAGATGGCCAACAGACACATGAAAAGATGGTCATCACTATCACTTATCATCAAGGAAATGCAAATCAAAACTACAATGAGCTATCACCTCACACTTGTCAGGATGGTTAAAATTTAAAAAAAAAAAAAAACTCACAAGAAACAACAGGTGTTGGCAAGGATGTAGAGAAAAAGGAACCCTCTTGCATCATTGGCGGGAATACAAGCTGGTGTAGTCACTCTGGAAAATAGCATGGAGGTCCCTCAAATTAAAAATAGAACTACCCTACAATCCAGCAATTGCAAAAAACACTAATTCAGAGGGATACATGCACCCCTATGTTTATAACAGCATAATTTACAATAGCCAAGACATGGAAGTAGCCCAAGTGTCCACTGACTGATGAATGGATAAAAAAGATGTGGAATATATATATGAGTTATATATATATAGGAATATATAATTCAATATTCATAATTATGTATATAATGGAATATTATAAAGCCATAAAAAAGAACGAAATCTTGTCATTTGCAATGACATGAATGGAGCTAGAGTGTATTATGCTAAGCAAAATAAGTCAGACAGAGAAAAACAAATACCGTAGGATTTCACTCATATGTGGAATTTAAGAAACAAAACAAATTATCAAAGGGAAAAATAAGAGAGAGAGAGACAAATCAAGAAATAGATTCTTGGGGCTCCTGGGTGGCTCAGTCCATTGAGTGGCCACCTTTTGCTTTTGGCTCAGGTCATGATCTCTGAGTGGTGAGATTGAGCCCCAAATCGAGCTCTGTGCTCACTGCGTGGTCTGCTTGGCCCTCTTCCTCCCCCTCTGCCCTTCCCCCTGGTGGCACATAGGTATGCTCCCTCTGTCTCAAATTAATTAATTAAATTTTAAAATAAAAAAAAGAAATAGATTCTTAATTATAGAGACCAATCTGATGGTTACCAGAGGGAAGGGTTTGGAGAGAGGGGTTAAATAGGTGATGGTAATTAAGCAGTGCACTTGTCGTGATGAGTACAGGGTAATGTATGGAAGTGATGAATCATTATATTATACACATAAAAGTAAAATGATACTTCATGTTAACTAACTGGAATTAAAATAAAAAAATAAAACTAAAAAATAAAACATTTATTAATTTAAAAAAACTTTCAAGTACTCACATAGTATGCCAATTTATAGTAACTCAATTTCTGTTCCTTGTTTTTATAATCATTGTTTATTTTGAATTTCCTACTTAAACACACACACATACAAATCTAGGTCGGGGGATAGGGGCAGGGAGGATCACATAACTGAGTCCTCAGAGTAATCATGTCGAATACAATGTTAACCAAAAGATAAGTAATAAAGCAGTGACATATATATGCATAAACCAATGTATATAATATGCATATGTAAATATAACATATATAGAGACATATATGCACAAATGAATATATGTAATATATATAGATATATGTACAAAAGATACATATATATATGCATTCATAAAACTCAAAGGTAAGTACAGCACTTGTTTTAATTAGACCTTAGAGCAAAAATGATTTTGGTTTTATGTGAATGAGTATTTTATCACTGAAAATGTTTAGAATGGCTGGTGGTAATAAAAAGCAGACCAACTTTTAGTTGGGTTTTTATTGTTTTCGGATTCTCTACAGACAATCCAATCCCTGCCCTTTGTATTCCACTACTTGAGCTGAATCTCTATAATAGCTGCAAACTGTTCTGAGACTGACCAAAAAAGTAAATAAATAAATGAAGGAATGCATCAATTTCAGCACTTTTAAATATTCTAAGGAAGTCAAAGGAATTTTAACTAAGATTTCCCTCTTTCACATAGCTTTCCACTTTTATTAACTGATTGGCTAGGAGCTAAAACTAACTGATAGATTTAGTTGTGTAAACTTCATGGCTAGAGGCAGCTCTCAGGGAATATGCGACTGCGTAAATAGAGTACTCGATTAAGTTGTAGAGCCCCAGGGAGCAGCCTGGACACTGATTATGTAAATATAACAGATGGCTAAGCAAATGCTATGCTGTACTAAGACTAGGTTTGTTGTAGTAATCTATGTTTATATAGAAGATTTAAGAGGCACACTATGCAACTTTTTGAGAACAAACCAGGTATTGACAGTACCATTCTCCCATGAAAATTATTTTAGAATGGGTTGGAATTTTTTCAAGTTAACATTCTCTGGAGAAAACTACACTGTTTAGGGCGCCTGGGTGGCTCAGTTGGTTAAGCGACTGCCTTCAGCTCAGGTCATGATCCTGGAGTCCCTGGATCGAGTCCCGCATCGGGCTCCCTGCTCGGCAGGGAGTCTGCTTCTCCCTCTGACCCTCCCCCCTCTCATGTGCTCTCTCTCATTCTCTCTCTCTCAAATAAATAAATAAAATCTTTAAAAAAAAAAAAAG
>NC_138370.1:110563651-110588678 GCF_054177405.1 Leptonychotes weddellii | reverse complement strand
TCACCTCATGCTAACATTTAAGAACATAACCAAAAGCCCAGAATGCTACCCAAGATTATGCCTAAGAGGGTATATGACCTAGGACCTCCTCATAAAAGTTCCAATTCCCACCAAATAACACCACTTGTCTTCTTGATAGATATAAACAGGATCTACCTAAAAGAAGTTATCAAGGGCCATATGCTTTGGGGAGGGAGAGAGGGAGGGCAAGAGCTCCACAGATTTGCTCCTGTAATGGTGTTTGCAGTAGCACAGTTAAGATGGCAGATAGACATATTTGTGCACTCATATACATATAGACATATATATGTGGCACAATTTATTTTCAGTGCTATCAGCCTGGTCATGCAAAATGTGATTTTTTTTTTTCACTGAAAATTTAGTAGATATTGCCATACCACCAACTTGAGTTTGTTGACATTTTTCTCTTTCATTTAAGATAGAAAAGAAAAGAAAAACAACTAATGATATCTTTAACTATTGTCTAGTTGCCAGACGGATCTCCAAGAGACACTTAACATCTTATATGAAGGAAATGGCCTCAGGCAATAGATCATATCTAGTATTATACTGCATGGTCAGCAACTAATTCAGCTGTCTTGAAATATTTCTTTTTTTTTTTTTTCGAAATAGTTCTTTAAGCAGATGAATGATATTGCCTCCTATGCAGTCTTATACCCCAGACTCATAATGAAATTAGAATTTTAATCCTCTACTATTAGTTTAACATTATAGTTTAAAAGGATGTTTAATTTCCTCAGGAAAGATATGCTAAGCCAGTTCTGTATTTAATCTACTATACCAAAATAAGTTCTAGCATTTCTAGTTAAATGAAAATAAGCAAATATATTAATTCTGGGTAAAATAATTCATCAGTAGACCTTTATGTTTTACATATTTGTTTATTAGTAGAGGAGCCTCCAAATTCTTTGCCAACATAGTTATAAAGGAAAGTACAATGCATTTTGAAACTAGGCAAGGTCAAAAGTTTTACTTTACTGTTATGCAGGCTAACAGAGTACAAAGAAAGCCAATTTCCTACTCATAACAAAGACACTAAATAGGTAAAATTTACTAGATGGAAAAACTACAATGTAAATAAAACAAAATTTAAATACAATATTTTGTTCCTAGAAGAGTTACAACTGAACTTATACATTGCAATTCCCCAAGAGAGCGATAATTAGACTCAGCAAATAATTTTAAATCTATTTTACTAGCCTTTTTTGATTGTTAGATTGATCAATAACAATACTGTGTTTCATTCTTTTCTAAATGCACAAGGGTCTAACTTTCTTTTTTAATAATTATTTCTACTGAAATAGTTATAAATCTTTTCCTTGAAATTTGTTTTAGAAAGAAGTAGCACCTAATAAGTTTACTGGGTGGATGTTATTAATTCTAAAATTATTAATTTATATTTCTTTTCATGGATAATTTAATGCCAACAACATCTAAAGAGTCGAACGTTTAATTTTTTACTCTGTGATGATACTTTTAGTAAGCAACATGCTGTAGGTAATGAAAGAAGTGGGTATAAGCTAACAACGATGAGAACTCAGGGTTACTTATACTACTATGATCTTACCTAAATAAAAATATTGGTAGCCATAATAATAGTGAAGTCACCAAGAAAATAGATTACTTTTTGGGAAAAATAAATTATTATGTAATTCCCTAGTGATAACTGAGATAACTGGAAAAGTAGGAAGCAAAGATAAAAATTGATGTCAGAAGAAGGATACTAACATGTAGGATCAGTGGCTGGAAGAATTTCTAAATGCATGAGTCATACTGACTTGACTGTTCTATCTTTTCCTCTTTTCCCCTTCCAAAAGCACTTGGAAAATGATCATTTAAATTTCTACCTGATCCTCCTTACAAGTTTGGAAACAATGTTGCCTGGAATACAATATGAAATTACTGTTAACAGAATATTCGTCTTGTTGAAAAGTCCTCATAGATTCCTTGATACAGAAAAATGTTTTCCTGTTTTCTGTGACTAAATAGATTCTTATTGGAGGGGCCATCTTAGAAGCCCTAACATGCTGAAAGAATTGCAGCATTGATTATACAAGAAGCTGGGAAAGTAAAATTTACTTGGATTTGAGTTATTTTTTAAAGTGAAGTTTTAAATCCATTTAAGCTAAATATACCAAGAAAGGGACATCTTTACAAGGATGTTTGATGTTGCTATTAATCTTTTTAAATGCTTAAATAGAACCCATAAAACTTCAAAAAATGGAACTTTCAGAGTGGCTATTAATTCAATTTGAATAGACCCTGGAACTTGCATTGTAGAAGGAGCAGCCTTTTGAAATGAATATTGGTATCTTTTCCAAGTGATTAGAAGAAAGCTTATCATTTATGCAGTCCTGGTCCCCAATCATATCTTTAGGGGTCATGAAAGCTGTTGTTACAAATTATCTGAATATTATTTTCCAGATTATTTTTCCTTTGGACTTCATTTTATAGAATTGGATTGCATAGTCCTTCATTAATTACATAATTTCATTCAGAATCCATGTGCTATAATCACTGTGGACACCCCACCCATATCCCCTTAACATCTACCATTCCAGTTCTTGTTAATGACTTCTCTATACGTCAGTCTACTCTGAATGATGGCTTTCCCTAGCCCAGGAAGGGCATACAACCAAGACAGCTGGTACTGGAAATAAGGTTCCAGGAAGTAAATACCTAGGTTAAAATTCTAGAATTGTATCAATTATCAGCCATATTCAACAAGGAAACCTTTACTGAGGATGACTGGAGTAATAATAACCTCTAATATGCTATAGCTTTACCATTATTAAGACTTTCAAGTGTTTTGGACTAAGATAGGATAGTGGTGGAAGGGAATTTATTAGATTATGCAAATAGCTGTAGCACTTGAGAAAATATGGGGGCAATAGTATTTAAAAGGATTGAGTATGGGTTGACTATTGTTCCTCTATAGGAAGAAAATAATAGGTTTGGGTACTCAGACCATAGTGGTAAAGCCAAAAGTCTTCCGTTACAACATTTTAAAATTATCTTTTTTCCTGAAGTACAAGGGCAGACTGTGCTGAAAATCAGACCCAAGATTTTACTGTAATCAAGTGGTAGAGTTAAAAAGAAAATTCACAGTCCCAGAAATCTACTATGCTAAAATCCAGGCCCTAGTAGGAAAGGAAGAGTATTCCTGAGACCAGGAATGGAACAATAGGGCACAAACAAATGAAATATTGAACATCAAGATTCTTTTATAGGGAATTTGGGCCAGAAAAAGAGGTCCCCTCACCCATGCAATTGAACATCTCATTCTCGTTGCCTGAAAACTGAAATAGCTTTATCAGACATGATTTCTTCATATAATGATGCTTGTTGTTCTTAAGATCTGCTACCTCCTCCACTCATTGCTTCTTGACCAAGAGTTAGGGTCAATTATCAACATAATCTTGTTTAGGGAAGAAATAAGTTATCCCCCAGGAAGATCCAGAACCTGACTGATATGTACCCACAGGAGAACGTATGTGACATTAGATATTGAAGGGACTAGAATGGAGTGGCAGAATACATGGCTAGATATGCAGAAGTTTAATGATGTGGAGTTACTCTTGTGACTTAGTGTATAAAGTTCTGGCCAAGGTTCCTGGAACTGTCCTAATACACTGGAAGAATGATCTGTGAAAATTGGGAACACTGATTTATATTAAATTAAGCGGAGATATTGTAACTAGGCAGCATATTGAGGAAGAGGTCAAATAGTTCTGAAGGTAGGTCATGCTAAAATGGATCTGTTATGTAAGACCAAAGAATTTACCAGCTGATAATGATCTCTGGGAGGATCAAAAAAATATTCCCTTCACTAAAGTGATAAGAAATGTTGTGGTGTGGGGTTCTAGCATCATTGATATATTCAGTGGTGATTGTCCTTTCAAATGCAAGGTTGATATTAAGAATTGCTGCTATCATTTTGGGCTCTCCAGTGATAACTGTGGATGATGGGATTCCGAAATAGCAGAGGACAGGTGACAACATTTAAACATCATATGTGAGGCCTAGGCAATGACTGCATGGCACCAATGATAGAGCAGCAAGCAGCTGACCTTCGTTCCCAGGGATTTGAGGTAGGTGGCTAGTACACAATGATATTCCTAAGGACAAAATATTCAGGCAGTCATTGAGGCCACTGCTTCATTTATATAACTAAAATTAATCAAAAGCAGGTGAGCAGAAAGCTGATGGCAGTCACCACTAAAGGTAAATCACTGTCCCTAAGAGAGTTTTTAGACCTAAGCATGGTATGAGACCCAGAACTCAGCGATAGAAGAGGAGATAAAAATCTATGGCAAGTATATTCAGCAGCTATTCCCTAAATGTCAGATTAGGGAAGAGAGAATACCGCAGATCGTCCAAAAGCCGTCAGATATGGGTTGTGTGCTGACACTGAAACTAGGAGCATACAACACCATCATGGCCTCATATAAGAGTGGGGGCATATATAAGTGAGATGAAAAATTAATTTCTGGCACAAAGTCATCTCATATTGGGCCTAATGGGTCATGGAAACACTCTGCAGTCATTCCCCAGTTTGTTGAATACATAATTGTGATGGACATACTTAATAGCTGGCACAACTATTGCATCATTTCTGACATGTGCATTAACAATATGATAGGAAAAACCAAGTAGAGGCTCATGAAAATGTTCACCCCTGCAAACCTCAACCCAGACTGTAAATAACAAGCAGTAAAGCATCCTGGGTAGAACGGCAGAGATTAATACATCTCTTAAAGACTCAAATAATATAAAGCTAGTTGTCTCATCATATTCTCATTTAACTAACTAGCTTAATCAAAAATCAGATGTATCATGCAAATTTACAGTATATTTCTATAAACTTAACCCCATGATAACCCCAAATGCAGCTGTTATGCTGGATGTGTTTTCTTTATTAGAATCAAAAATATAGCCCTTGTTCTTGGTATGAATTTATTTAGTGAATGCTTTTCAATCTGTTATCAAGAAAAGAATCAAAAGCTATTTCAATCTTCCTGAGAAGAACAACAGCATGCATTCATTGTCTTACCCCAGGGCTATGATGAACTTTTGGTTTCTGTCTCAGTGTAGCCCAGAGATCTTGATTGCTTTAACATTCTTCAGAAAAAAAATATGTTGGCAATTATATTGATAACACTTTATTAACTGAATCTGGTAAACAAATGGTAGCAAGTACTCTAGATATATTGGCTCCACCATAGCTTGTATTACCAGAAACTCTGGCCTGGTTGGAAATCGTAATGACCCTTAAAAGGGACAGTAAATGTGTAAGCTTAGGAATGACAACCTGCAATTTAGACATTGAATCATCGACCATTATATGATGCTATGCTTGTGAATACATGGATCTGCGGAAGAAGTGGTCCCTCTTATCATTACCAGTGAAACATTTGGGAAATTTATATTTTCAATCTTTATAATTGTAAGCATTTAAGGATTAGAAGTCCTGTTTTCAGCAATGGGGGTAATACTTCTACCAGAGTACATAATAAGAGCTTCAATAAGCGTAAATCTATGGCTCATGCCTAGTCAACTTGAGCTCTTCATGATTGTAGATTGACAAGCAAAGAAAGGATTTACAAAGCTGGTATGATTAATTGACCCTGATCATCATAAAAAGATAGGGTTGTTGCTACATAAGGAAACAGGAAAGAGTATGATGCAAGTTAAAGAAATTCATGTGGGGCTCTTTATACGTCTAGCACAAATGGACAACTGTAGCAATCACAGCCAGAGATGAGTACAGTATTAAAGGGGCTTAGACACTTCAACCATAGGTTATTTCATTGGGTAATCAACCTAAATTAGCACAAATGCTGACCAAAGATGAATGAGGCCCAGAATGCATAATAATGGACAGAGAGTATGCATAGCAATTATAGCCTCTTCTTCATAAGGGTCTTAGCTATTTTTGGCTATGCTCTTTTATATAAGATTTAGAATTAGCTTGCTAATATTCAAAAAAAATTTTTGGATATTTATTGAAATTTAAATGTACATCTAAATAAATAAAGAATAAGAGAAGAAAGTATAATGGGATTTAAAATACCTAGAACTAAAAGATTATAAAAACTTAACACATCAAACCTGTGGGATGCAAGAGTACAGTAATACTTATATTAGAAAAAAAAAGAAGCGAAAATGCAAAAAAAAAAAAAAAAAGACAGTGTAATATTGAAGGGGAACAAATTTAGAGGACTGATATTATCTGATTTCAAGACTTACTATAAAACTACAGTAATCAAGACAGTATAGTATTGGTGAAAGAACGAACAAATAGCTCAATGAAACAGGGAGCTCAGAAACAAAATCACATAAAAATAGTCAAGTGATCTTTAACAAAGGAGCAAAGACACTCATTTCAACTAATGGTGTTGGAACAATGGGACATCCATTGTAAAAAAAAAAAGGGAATCTAGAAACAGACCTCATACCCTCCATGAAAATTGACTCAATGGATCACAGACTTAACTACATAAACTCCCTAGAAGATAACAGGAGAAAACCTAGATGACCTGGGGTATGGTGATGCCTGTTTAGATAAAACCACCAAAGACATGGTCCATGAAATATATCACTGATAACCTGACTTCATTAAAATTAAAAACTTTTCTGTGAAAGACAGTGTCAAGAGAATTAAAAGACAATCCACAGATCGGAAGAAAAAAAATATTGCAAAAGACACATTTGATAAAGCTCTGTTATCCAAAATATACAAGGAACTCTTAAAACTCCAAAAAAAAAAAATAACCAAATTAAAATATGAGCCAAAGAATTTATATAGATAGAAAATATGTATATAAAAAGATGCTCCAAACCACATGTTGTCAGGAAATGTAAATTAGAACAACAATGAGATACCACTACACAGCTATCAGAATGGCCAAAATCTGAAACATTGGCATTACCAAATGCTGGTGGGGATATGGAAAAACAGGAATTCTCATACATAGCTGCTGAGAATGGAAAAATGGTACAGCCATTTTGGAAGACAGTCTAGCAGTTTCTTATAAAACTAAACGTATTCTCACCATATGATCTAGTAACCATGCTCCTTGGTATTTACCTAAAGGAATAGAAAACTTATATCCACACAAAACCTGAACACAGACATGTACAGCATCTTTATTCATGATGGCCAAAACTTCAAAACAACCAAAATGTCCTTGAGTAGGTGAATGGATAAATAAACTGGTACATCCAGACAAGAGAATATTATTCAATACTAAAAAGAAATAACCTTTCAAGCCAGGAAAATATAGAACGTTAAATGCATATTTCTAAGAGAAAGAAGCAATCTGAAAAGGCTATATACTCTATGATTCCAACTATTTAACATTATGTAAAAGGCAAAACTATGGAGACAATAAAAAGATCAGTGGTTGCTAGGGATGGAGGGGGATAGAGGATTTCTAGGGCAGGGAAAATAGTAGGTACTATAACGATGGATATACATCAGTATACAACTGTCTAAAGCCATACAGAATATACAATGCTAAGATTAAGCCCTAAACTATAGAGTTTAGGTAATTATGATCTATTAATGTAGGTTCCCATTTGATTTTTAAAAAAATGTGCCATTCTCATGAGTGATTTTGAAATTAAGGGAGACTATGCATTTGTGGGGACAGGGAATATATGGGAAATCTCTATACTTTTCCCTCAAATAGTTGTAAGCCTAAAACTGCTCTAAAAGCAAAGTGTTTACACATGCCAAGATTGTATTCTTTTTAATGGCCGAGAAATATTTCTATATATATATACACACCACATTTTCTTTATACTTCATCTATGGATGAGCACTTTGGTTGATTCTATATTTTTGCTATTGTAAATAATGCTGCAATAAACATGAATGTGTATATCTTTTCAAATTAGTGTTTTGTTTTCTTTGGGTAAATACCCAGTAGTGAATTACTGGATGGATGGACCTAGCGGGCATAATGCTAAGTGAAATAAGTCAGACAGAGGAAGATAAAGAATTGCACTCATTTGTGAAATTTAAGGAACAAGCAAAGAAAGAAAAAATAGGCAAACAAAAAAGACTCTTAAATACAGAGAACAAACTGGTGGTTGCCAGAAGTTGTGTGTGTTTGGGGGATGAAATAGATAAAGGGGATTAAGAGTGCACTTATTGTGATGAGCACTGACTAATGTATAGAATTGTTGAATCATTATATTGTGCACCTGAAATTAATATAACAGTGTATATTAATTATATTTTAATAAAAATGAAGTCTTAAAAATATTAAAACACTGGTATAAACCAAAAGAGAGTGAGATAAGCTAAAATATTAATGAAATCAGTGGCCAATATAAGAAGTCAGTTGATATGTACAGACATTTCTGCAAAGAAGACATCCAAATGGCCAACAGACACATGAAAACGTGCTCCACATCACTCAGCTTCAGGGAAATACATAAGCCACAAGGATAATCTAGTCTGAAAGCCCGGTTAGGGAGAAATAAAAAGACTAACTGGTAGAATATAATATGCACTACAAGAGAGCTGCATCATTAGCAAAGGTTGTTAGTGAGGCAGGTATAAAAAGTGTGATGAAAATAGAAAGTAGAGAGAAAAGAAGAAATCAAGATAGAAGACACATAGATGATGACAGAGCCTGTGCACAAATTTGGAAGGCACACTTTTTAAGTAGGAGTAAAATGTTTGTCTTACGGTTTCTTTTTCAAGAGCTAGGACCAGAAGGTGATATTACAGATCTACTATCCCTTATCAGAAACTCATGGGGCCAGATGTACTATAAATTTCAAATTTTTTCAGGCTTTTAAAAATATACATCTTGGGGCACCTGGGGGGCTCAGTTATTAAGCGTCTGCCTTCGGCTCAGGTCATGATCCCGGGGTCCTGGGATTGAGCCCCGCATCAGGCTCCCTGCTCCGCGGGAGGCCTGCTTCTCCCTCTCCCACTCCCCCTGCTTGTGTTCCCTCTCTCACTATGTCTCTGTCTGTCAAATAAATAAATAAAATCTTAAAAAAATAAATAAATAAAAATATACATCTTATATAGATTAACACTTCCAGCTGAGTTCAGCAGCATCTCTCAGTGCAACACACTCATAATACTCCAGCAAAATATAAGCATATCCACATTGTTCAGCTATATAAAGACTATAAATGGATTTCTCCAGTTCTGGTTTGGTTTTACCATCACCTGAGTTCAAGTCAGCTCAGCACAGGTTGAAATACCAAAATAGTTAAGGAAAAAAATCAATTTTTAGAACATTTGGATTTTGGCATAATGAATACAGTGATAATGAAAATTCCTTCAGTAGAGAAAAAATTAAGTGGATCACTTTTTAAACTTTCTTTTATTGAAATGTAATAACAATAAAATTCTAATATTTGAACTATATAAAAATTTGAGGTTCAGTTAATTTATGCTCGGAAATAAACAAGGAGGGTGACAGGCAACATTTCTGCCTTTTATTCTCCATCAAGTGGATGAAGAACATAAAGGAGCCCTACCTTGTCTTTAGAAGACATCACTTAAAAATAGAAGGGCTTGTCTAGAAATGAGTAAATTGTTTCATAAAATCTAAGATCCAATATCTTGTTAATCTTGTCTAATTTAAATGTTATATGGACCATAAACAGATAATTAAATACAATTATTTTGAATGAATTACAAATGTATATATCTTTAGTCCTTTGAAAGTCTCACACAGCTTAGAAAATGAGACATATTTGTTCAGGGAGTTTACACTGTCAGCATTCATTTCATCACTATAAACTTGCTTTGGAGTTTTTCAGTACAATTAATAAATATTAGATATTTAAAAAATGATTTTTAAAAGACCAACTCTGATAACCAGTTTATAGCTATGGAACCTGAACTTTATTTTCTTGTGCAAATTTAAGCTATACCAAGTTGGAAAATGGCACACAATAAATTGCCCAGTCCAGACTTGCTGAGAGTTGTAACTTCTTCAAATTATCCTAATTGTCCCAAACTTAAAAGAATTTATACAGTACATATTTATTATAGAACATACAGAAAAGAGTAAGTGGAAAACAATAAAATGGAAATATATATTTTAATATTATCACTTAAATAAAAATCTGAAGTGAAGTTATAGATATTAACTTAATAATTCATTCCTCTGCAAGGGCTAGCATGTTTTTCTTAAGTTTAATACCACTGCCTCCAAAAAGCTTTTTCTTGGAGTCAAATAGTGTATTAATTTTTGTGAATAGATAATAGATAGATGATAGATAGAGAGATAGGAAGTGAGAGAGGATTACCACAGCTGCATGCTAAGCATTAGGTGATCTATATATGATTAGTTCTACAAATTAATATGTATTTATATATTTATATAGGTGCAAGGATGTAATTGTATTAATGCTGTAACTCACCATTAAAGTCATTTTTAAAACCTGGCACATTTATTCTTTTAATCCTTCTTGATTATCCAATACATGCATAATCCTAATAAACAAACAAAAAAAATAATAAAAAATGGGTGAAATAATTGAATGGTTCATGTTATGATGTGATAATTATAAATAAGTGATTAGTTATCGAATTCAACTGGTAAAATAGTATTTGAAACACAGCTTAGGATGTACACAGAAATTGGAATTTCTTCTACTTCTGCCTGCATTGAATTTATGCACCCAGTTGCAGGCAGAGATGTACATGCCTGTGACACACAGAGTAGCTACTGCTACAGTTCTATCCTAATCTAGAACGGGAGAAACAAACAAGATGTGGAAGGAATAAAGTACTTCTTAAATCTTCATGGAGAGGTTGGAATTTCCTATTTGGGGACTAAGACAGGAAACTGGAAATCCTTCAGGGCACCAATGTTGATTCAAAACCTTGGGAGACTCTTGAGTGAAATCTGAAACTGGCCTCCATACGTGGAGGGCAAGAAGAGACTGAAGAATGAAGCAAGCCACTCCAGATTGCTAAATGGCAGGTTTAGCAAGTAAGGGAACTTGCATATGAAGTTTGTCTTGGGCAGGCACAAGATAAGGAGATCTCCTCACCTGCCCAGCAGAAACTTAAAAAGTTTATACAGAAGCCTTAACTGTGTTCAGTACCAGTATACCATCCAGATGGTCTTAGCAACACACTGCTTTCTCCAGGTTGTGTCCTTGAAAATGGCTCCCGCTGTGGGAATGGTGGGTGGAGAGTGCATTCCAAGGACAGAGGAAGAGGTGAGGAGCCTCATATTGCCAGGCTCCAGACTGGAGGCCACATCTTCTCAATGACCTCCTTCAACAACTAAAGTCACCATACTGAGATTATAGTCACAGGTTTAGAATGTTTATATTATCCCAAAGGTCTGTGTCTAATTTTAACAGGAAACCACCAATATGATTTTAAGAAGTTCTGAGCTGGACTAAAGCCTCGTTCCCTAGAAGAATGGCCTCTGTTAATGACCACTCTGAAACTAGTGACTGTAGGCAAGGGAGAGGCAACACAAGAGAATAGGTAGGTCCAGGGTCTAGAGGAAGAATGACTTGTTTTATAACTAAGTTCTTTATTTACTAGTTATATGGTCATGCGGGTCTAGGCCTCAATAGTATCATCCTTGTAACAGGGATATTAATAGTATAAAGTTCTCTTTAGGATTAAATAAATTAATCAATATAAAAGCACTTAGATGAGTCCCTGATGACTAGAAATGCCAACAGTTGGAGGTTCTGTTAGTGTTACTATTTTCTCATAAATTCAATGTATATTTGTTAATTTATACTTACTGCCAGCATGGAAATGTATACGCATGTAAATATGTTATTTATCCAGATATGCATATGGACAGATCTAGAGATAGTATGAAATCTATAAAATACATATATAGTATTATATATACTGAGATATAACAGTATCTTCTAAGCATCTGCTGTTACCTTTTCTTCTGGAACAGGGAAAGAAGCAATGTTGTAAAATAAAAATATTGGTAGTGATGGCAAAGAAATTTGGGACCACGTAATGTTACTTATCTGTCATCTTATACATCATACTCACATTATTTTTCTCTAAAATACAATCTAGTGGCAAACTCATCACCTAATTATGAAGTTTATGTGAGACTACAAATCTCAAATGATTATCTGAAGACATGAAATAAAGTATGTCCTCAATATGGTTTCTCTTCCTTCTGTTAACTCTAATCTTATGTTGTTTACATTTAACATTGTTTTATTTATAGAGGATTTCATGTATCTCAACACTATTTATATCTTTAAGCATTCATAGCCTACATTAATGTGTGTGTGTGTGTTTCAATAATTAACTACAGAAGTCAGTGGAGGATTTCTCCAACCTCAACATTTCTGAAAAACACAGATAAGTAGGTAGGTATATAAGTAGGTAGGTAGATAAATAGATTAGATAGATCAACAGATACAGAAATAATATTTCCTATCATTTTAAAATTTTGGTAAGATTATATTTTAGTCCAGAATCCTATTGAAAGTTTTACTATCTCTATTTAATATAACCAATCATAATATTTTCCAATAACTAAAAGTTATTGTAGTGGTGTTTACTTTTTCATAAACAGTATCTTCTGAGAAAGAAATTCCTCAAGGGCAGATGTTGCTTTTTGTATTAAATACTTTATATTATGTATGAGCATACAGGATTCACAAAGAGATTGTTCTACAAGTATTAATTTTTTGCATCTTGACCATTATTTCCAATGCTAGTGTAGTTGCTGCATTACAAATAATTACATCTGGACTAATATAAAAGACCATAACACTTATTGTGGAAAGTGGAACTTCATGAAGAAATGGTCGACGTCAATAACAATTTAGTTGAGGATTATGGTTACTAAATCATTTCATTTAATGTGTGTTTAATTATGTTTAAAATCTTGTGTGATCTTTGAATACTTTGAGACCCAAAAAAGACTAAGGAAATAAGCTGAGAGAAATTTCTGAAAACGAAAAAAAAAAAACCTTGAAGAAAAATTAAAATGTAAGGGAAGCTTTAGTGAGTTTAATTTGACTTTGAACATATTTTCCCACAAACTTTAAAATTTTCTTAAATATTTTATGCACTACAGAGTAATTTTATACTGAAATTTATACAAACACATGTAATTAAAGTTCATTAAATTGCATTTAATGGGAGAGTACATTTATATGGCTTAAAAAAGAAAATCCCTAATGATTTTTGGTGTTTATACTTTCTGAAGATTTAGCTCTTTTAAATTTCACCAGTAAGTATATAGATTTTTTGATAATTGTTCCATTTTTGAGAATTTGTAGGAGTCCTTGTTATCAGATCTCTACTACTTTCTATAGCTCACATGTGTATTCTTATTAATATGGAAAGTAACATATCTTCATATTTTACACCTCTACTACCTTATGTCCTGGACACTTTGTTTCTTCTTGGTTTTGGCTGAATACATTTTTACCACATTCCAAAGAAAATGGAAATTTAACAGAGAGATTGTGTAAAAAAGGAGAAAAAAAAGCAGTGGGCTAGGATAGCTTGTATTATTTATCTTTGTAGCAGTATTTTTAGTCATTTTCAGTTCACTTGAAATGATGCAAACTATGACATGACAGCAAAGAATAAGCACTCCCTCTAAAACTTTAATCACCAAATCAGTTTGTCCTGGAGTAAATTTGGGAAAACTCCTGTTTGTGGTTATTAAGGGAAATTTTTCTTTGTGATTATTTTGTTTGTGTGCTGAATACTATAATGAAAATGTTGTAACTGTTACTGTGGTTTTTGCTGCTATTTCTTGTACATTGTTAACAACAGCTTTATGATATCATTAATTATTATAGAACTTTTAACACCACAAGTGTTTCCTTCCCAAGAAAACATATTTTTGACGTTGTAGCTATATAGATATACAGCTGCTTCTAAATTTGATTGTATAGAAGAAATCTTAACTCTTGTCATTTTATGTAACCTTGGCTAAATTATTTAATGTCTCTAAGTTTTATCATCTCTATTTATAAAATGAGATATCATCAACAAAACTCAAAAAGTTTTTGAGATTATTAAATAAAAATGCTTGTTAATTTCTTAGTAGAGTTCCTGCCACATAGGATGTACTCAAAAATGTTAATTGTATAATATGTTTTATAAAACATCATACATGAGTTATATATATATATAAAATATCTAATATAAAATGTTTATTTTTTACTTTCATCATCATTATTATAGTAGTCCTTTTAAATGTAGAAATCATATACTTGGATCTTTGACTTTGACTAATCCCTTGTGAGCTAACGTGGTCTTTCCCAGTAACATGAGTTACATGACAAAGTTACAGAGTGTTTCTCCTATTCAGCAGTACTCCACAAAAAGAAATTCCTTCTAACAGAAATTGTTTATAACTAACAAAAGGAGACAAGTCCTTTCTGAAATTTGTACCTCTGCCCCTGCTAGTAGGGATCCTTATAGTAAATAAAAACCTCCTAGATGTTTATACAGTAAAAGCTATCTAAGGAAAGTGAATCTCCCATTCCTTATAATTGCTCTTTTTATTTTCATGTTAGGCCAGTGGAAATCAGATTGAAAGAAGGTATCTGAGGAAAATGAGGGATGATTTGGATTATTTGTGTTGTGTGCTTTACTACCAGATTGTAATTTTGTGGTTAATATCATAGAAACAAAATCTAGAGAAGAACAAAAACTTGATTTGAAATACCTTAGCATCATTATATTATATTTTATATACCATCTATATACCATTTTGTAATCTCTGTATTGTTATATTTTTTTCTATGACTACCACACATACTAGGTAATGTGTTCTGAGAAAATAATGGTTGTAAAAATATAGATATACTACACTTTATTCTACCTGAAATATACTATTGATTAAATTCTAGTCCACAATATTTTAGCTCCCCAGAAGTATGACAGCCACAATCATGAATTTTAGTATGGGTTATAAAGGGATACTATATAAACTTCTCACTCAAAAATTGTTCCTCAGCAATATATATCTTTGGTGTAAGCACCTAAACAACACTTTCCCATGTCAGTTGTAACATTCTCTTCAAGGTTCTGGGTCAAGTACTAAAAGCTGTAGTGATAAAAGCTTAATTTCTATTACTCTGAAAGGCTACTGTCATCACTTATATTTTTAACCATGAATAAACTGAGTTGTACAGCAAAAAAATATGGAGTTCAATGTCAATTTTTTGTTTGTTTGTTTAACCTACTCAAATTCACAAGAACATTTTTAGCTTTGGCTTTATAAAATCTGGATAAAGGAAAGCGCTGTCAATAGTAGGTTATGAAATTATTTTACTTAGATCAAACAGGACCGTAAAGCTTCAGACAAATTATATTTGTGAATAAAGCAATTCAAACTGACTATACTTATGTGCTCTGAAATTTTAATACATGTTCTTTGAACTAATGGTAGGATTTCTTTTTTACTATTAGTTTTGTTTTGATTTGGTTTGGTGTTATGTATGTTCCTAGTTCTTTTAGGTGCCAGTCTTAAAAGTTGGATGCTTACTCTGTTGGTGGGAATGCAAGCTGGTGCAGCCACTCTGGAAAACAGTATGGAGTTTCCTCAAAAAGTTAAAAATAGAACTACCCTATGATCCAGCCCAATAGGAGAAAACCTTTTTGCAGATTTGGAGCTGATTATAAGCAAGTTATTTGAGAATTTTAAATAGATTTTATGCTACTAATTAGGGCCAGGTTGAAAAGACAGTTACCAGATTACATATGGCAAATTCAATTTCTTCCTCTCCGGTAATTTTAATTTACCCTTGTTCTAATATCATTGTCAGGCAAAAGCCTCTGTTTCTTAACACTGGACATGACCACTCCTTAGCATGTGTCCATTTTATGTCGTCTTTGCATCTTTTCTCTTTCATCACTATTAGTAATAGTTCTTACAAAATGGGGGAAAAAAGCCCATCATTTTTATATATATACTTAAAATACATTTATTTCATTAATGTAGATTTATATTTTAATTCATAAATTACTAATGGGTAAAATTTTTCATTTAACATAAATTTTATACCACCCCACATCTTGCTAAACTTGTAGAAACAGAGTATTCAATAGATATCTGTATTCTAGCTTCCTTAGAAAATATGTCATCCTGTAGAAAACTTTCAAAAGAAGTGAATTATTTTGCTAATCAATTTGTTAGTATGGCTACCTGGATTTTTGGTGGTTGACCAGTTTGGTTTTTTTAAATATTTATTTATTTATTTATTTGAGAGGGAGAAAATGAGTGGGGGGGAGAGGCAGAGTTAGAGGGAGAAGCAGACTCCCCGCTGAGCCGGGAGCCCAATGTAGGGCTCAATCCCAGAACCCTGGGATCACTACCTTTGTTGAAGGCAGACGCTTAACCAACTGAGCCACCCAGGTACCCCTAGACCAGTTTTTTTTAAATAAACTATCAAGACTACAGTAGTACCTAAAATTCTAAATTTATTATTCATTTCTTAAAAGCTTTCATCTATTTGGAATGAACCCATAAGACCACTCTTTAAAAGAAGGATAATGAACAAGTGGAGGTTTTTTTATTGTGTAATTCTGGACATATTACTCGTAAGACTGTTTCTATAAAGATTTCATGATGCTAGAATACAGTGTTCAAAGTGAGTGAAGTACAGCTGAGTATCCATAATCTAGGAATTAGTTCTCAATCAGTATGACATCAAGTTAAATTTTTAAAAATTTTGCTACAATGAATATGTATACTGTTACACTGTCCACTATCTGTCCACTAGAACATAAGGTAAATGGTATACTACTTGTGGCTCTCCATGGGAAATTTGGTTCTGTATCAAGTTGGCACTCAAAAAAAGATCTTGTGGCTACAGGTACACATAACCAAGCAGGGCAAGAGTTCTATTCAAATGGTAAGAGAATGCTTAGGGTAGACAAAAAGAAGGTGGCAATTAATATGGATGCTTTTATAAGTAATGCACAGGATTGAATCATTGTATTACTGATATATTTTCATTATTCTTCCTCTATTTAGTGCTAAAATATTTAACTTTGTCAAGTGTATTATCAAAATTTTGGTAATCAGAAGTATAACAGAAACACACAAAAACTTGAAAACTATTATCCTAAAGCTACAAGTGAGAAGAATATCTCACATATGTTTATTGACTTCTCTAAAACCTTAGAAATAATAATAAATGTATATCCCTAAGTATAATTTGAAGGTTGTGCAGTAGTAATAACTTAGTATAAGAACGTTATAAAGTGGTTTTGGATTGTTTATTTTTACTTCCTTATTCCTATACTATGAAATAAGACAAAAATATTTCAAATACATGTACCAAGTTTGTTCTTGTTATTTGTATTTTTAATAACAATCAATAGTTTAAAACAATTTATCTTTTAATTAGGTTTACATATTCATCATAATTTTGTCATCTCACTCTTCTACCCTACTCCCAAATTCACCTTATGTCAATGACAACCAAACTGATTGTAATAAAGAAATAATATTCTCCAACTGCATATCCTTCTTGGCACCTCAAATATCTATACACATGTATTAATAAATAAAGAATATGGTGTCACAAACTAGTTAAGTAGGGAGAAATTAATTGTGATATTAGTTTTTTACTGGGATATAAATTTATAATAATGGAAAAAACTGCAGATCATGTCTACCATTTGTCAATATTAGAGATCATGTCTTAAGTTTCTTAAAATGTAAATGACTTCAAAATTAAACAGTTTTACTCAGCCAGAAAAATTACATATGACTTTGAAAAGAAGAGCCTTTGCCTACATATTTTGTCTATTTTTTTATTGTAAATAATTTAGTACATGTCCACATGAAATTTGGTATTCTATAAGTTCTCTTGATGATGACATTTACTTTCACAGGAATTATTACTGGTATTGGTACCTTTATATATGAATTTTTTCTTGAAAATTTAAAGCTGATTACTATTTTGAAATCCCTTAAAATTACTTAAGTGCTAGACATTGAAAATCACATGCTATTTAGAACTGAGCATACAGAAAGCAATGCCAAATTCTAATCATGGACTCGGGTACAATATGCCTTTTAATACTTTACTTCTGTTAGAAATGTCTTAAATAAAAAGAAAATAAATATAAATAAATAAATAATAAATAAATAAATAGAAATGTTTTAAGGTGTATGTCATTAATGCATTAAGATGATTAGTAGATTTCTAAAACTCAAGTTTATTTTCTACTTTGTGAAACTTGTTAAGTTTATGAAAGAATTTTTTGTTGTAAGGAACTATCTCTAAGGAGTGACATAATAATTAAAATTTGTTTAGCTTCTCTGTTTCAGAACAATTACATTTATATTTTCTCATTTGATATTTTCATTAACCTTAAAAATCTGGACTTAATTTTTTTTTTAAAGATGTTATTTATTTATTTGAGAGAGAGAATGAGATAGAGAGAGAGAGCATGAGAGGGGGGAGGGTCAGAGAGAGAAGCAGACTCCCCGCTGAGCAGGGAGTCGGACGTGGGACTCGATCCCGGGACTCCAGGATCATGACCTGAGCCGAAGGCAGTCGCTTAACCAACTGAGCCACCCAGGCGCCCTGGACTTAATTTTATGTCATTATTTAGAGGAGAAAACTGAAATAATAGAAGGGCAAAGTAAAACAGAAGAACATTGGTAAAATTGCAATTGTGGCAGCCACAGAAGTGCACTACTCAGAACTTGCTTCAGGAGAGACCTGCTGCAAGGAGCATAAAGTGAGCTGACAGCCTCCGCCTGCTTTATCTTCTGGATTCACTCTACCTTCTTGGCTGAGGCCAAGGCCATTCTCTTTTCTGAGTGTTCCCAGCCAGTGACTGAGCTCAGTGGGATTCCTAGAGTTAAGTGATCCCTGCTCAATAGTGGACTATTCTAAGGTAGTATTTGTCCTAGGACTCCCAGTTGGCCTGGCTGAGACTTTCTCAGAGCTGCACTGTGGTCTGAGGCTCTTTCTACTCAATGTTCCTTTATTTTCTTCTTTAACAAGTGTCAAATCAGCATTGCAGTCTTCCAGCTCTCCCTGCCTACTCCCTGCTCCCTGTTCTTCCTCTAGTCTATCCTATACAGGAATTGCCCCAAGTAATTCCTTTGTAAATCCAATCCTGTGCTGATGTCTGCTACATGAAGGACCTCAGATGATACAGTGGCTAAAACTTCATGGATAGTAGAGATAAGCTCACACTGGTAGGAACTAGTGATAATTGAGAAATTTGGCTAAAATATTACATGCCTTTCCTATTCTGTGATTGAAGTATAAGGATTTCTGCTTCTAAGAATGGTAAAGAAACATTTTGCAGACTAGCCTAAGTACAGGGAACATCTAGAAAAATTAGACAAAATTTGAAGAAAGAAATTGTTTGAAGAAATCAGAAAACTAGCAAAATATCAAGGATTTTAAGACCAGATCTAGAGAGAAACAAAAAATGAGATAAGCTCAAAATTCTGAGTATTTCTACAGTAGAAGCATTTCAGAAAGGAAAAATGGAAAAAGGTGGGGACATAATCCCACAAATAAACTATTCAATTTCAGGATAAATACTGCTTAATATGAAAAACTCAAAGATCAGATTTTGTACTTCAAAGTGTAATAATTGTGTGTGAATTTGGGCAAGCTACTTAACCTGTCACATTTTTCTCTCTTTAAAATGGTTGCAATACTAATATACTACCTCAGTGTGTCATGAGGCCATATTAAGTTAACATTTACTGTGCTCTGAGAATATTGTCCAATACATATTGAACACTAAGATTTTGTTAAAGATCTAAAATAAGAAGTGAAATTCACACACACACACATATTTTCTGAAAAACAATAGTTCATTTAAAATTATTATTTTCAAAAAATGTTTCTCTCAAATGACTTTTGAGGTTAACCCACAAAACTTCATCAGTAGCTATTCTTGGGTGAGAGTACAAGGTGTAGATACTCTCATAATATTCTATGCTCTATATTTTGAAACAGTTTATTCTCTGAAGTAGTATATCAGAAATATTTCCAAGTGGTTGCTGATTAATTTGTATATTTAAATATACAGGTTTTTGTAAAGCAAATTTAACTATAAAGTGATCAATTAATTATGGGATATGACTTGATTATACTAAACACTGTTATTACTCAATTTGAGATTAGAATCTTCTGGATATCTTACTCTATTTTGGAAAAAACACTGTGCTTTGCCACATAAACATATTATGTTAGAGTGGCTTTCCATATTCTTTACCAAAGCAATGGGTTAAAAACTGTATAATGCTTAAATGCCTTTTTTTTACTCAAGCAATTTATATTATAATACTGATATGATAATGGATGGTTTCTTAAGAATGCACCTACCTAACTGCAGTGGAACAGAAGGTATATAGCATTTTTCAGTTTTAAAATGTCAAAAATATTAAGTATTTCCTGCAATTATCCTATTAAGTCAGCATTAATATTTCCATTATGCAAATGATACATTGAATCATAGAAATTGAATCATATAAATAAATTTTTAAAATTATGAACAATAAAAACAAATGATTGTAGAGTTTGGTGAGTGGTTTACCATTCTAAAGTCTCACTATTTACTGGGTAATGATGGTGGAGTGGAGTAAATCTTTTTTCATCTAAAAAAAAAAAGTAATGATTTATGACATTATTGTCTAAATGCCATCTGGACAGATGCCACATTTCATTCTGAAATTAATTTTCAGAAAGTTTCCAGGAGTTTCAGAAGTCATAATTTATTTCTATCTGCCTACCATATTTGGTCAGCTGGCTATTATTTCCTAGCCTGTTGGCACTGATGATTTGGATCAGTTTGTATTTCAAACCACTCAGGCACTTAATAGCTTATAAATGTTTACACTGGAACCAAAATAGAGAAGAAAACAATTTTTGAAGGAAAACATCAGTTTGTATACCAGCCATGGACAATACCCAGTAATGTTGGCTTCATTTTTTATTATTAGTTTCACTCTGTTGTTGAAGCCAAGTCCTCATACAGACTCCGTTTCCATACCAGTCTAGCCTTTTGCAAAATAAACTTTCATATAATGTATCTTTGTGGGAAAAATCAAAACTATCTAAAGGTATAAAAGTGCTCATAGATTGTTACATTTATTCACTTGTCCCAGTATCTATGCCCTCAGTTGCCTCCCATAATGATTCTGAGTATTGTCATGCAAATTGTTTTGGCTAATAGAAAAGTAGGAAATAGGACACAAACAGAAACTTGAAAAATGTTTCAGTGTTGGAATTTGCCCCTTCTTGGTGCTATTGAAATAGTGCTCCCCCTCCCATTTGTGAAAAAGCCTGAGGTAGCCTGTTGCCTGAGGAGAAAAAATAATCGTATAATTGCCCTACCCCCCAGTAATATGTGGCTTCCATTGTCCGGCGTAAGTATGAGGCTATCCTAGATCAACCAGCCCTAGATGACCTGCCAGCTGACCACAGATGTCAAGCCAAGCCCAGTTGAGATGGCCTACATGAGCAGAACTGTCCAATCAACACACAGATTGATAAGAAATAATAAATTAATGTTGTTTAAGAAACTGGATTTTGGAGTGATTTGTTATGCAGCTAAAGCTAATTGATAGAACATAGTTTGTATGGTAAGTCATGAAAAAATTTCACTCATTGGGCCTTTTTCCAATGTTCCAAAGCAAATATTCATTAATAAATGTTGTAAATAGTGACATTCAGGCTTTGTTTTGTTTTGTTTCGCTTTGCTTTGCTTTGTTTTGTTTTTGTAAGGAAATACACTGGAACTCCATGTAGTCTTTGCTCAGAATTACGGAAGTCAGGAGGCCATTCTGAAATCCCACTTTTAAATGAATATCATTAGCCAGTATAATTAAATACTTGCAATACACTAATGATGCTTATATTCACATCAAATGTGTTTGTATAGATGCATTTTTGTATTCCTTTAGATATTAAGTGAATTTAATTTTTGTTGAAATTTTTAAGTAATTTAAAATCTTTTTTCCACTTCTACATCTGACCATTTCATTTCATATTCAATGCTACCAAAAAATAATATTAGGTAGAAAAAGAAACAGCAGATTTTCCTTTATTAGGTAGATCATAGGTAGCTATTAGTAAATTTTCCATTAGAGTTTTCCTTAATTTCTCCTGGGTCTGAGGGAAGAAGGGAAGCTTATTAACAGAAAAAGTGTGATGTGGTTTATTGGTGGGAATTTACTTTACTTTTTTATTTGCTTTATGTAATGTCTATCTGTTTATTTTGTAATAGCAAGGAAAGGACCAAAGCTATACTTAATGATGAGCACACAACTGCATTTGAAGATTTTACTGAATATTTGTAGGTTTCAATTCATATTTTATGAGAAGTATAGGTATAATGTTAAGATATCAGATAGTTTATAAATATAAAACTCTACCAGCAAACACAAACAATGTTATTATATATTAATAGCAAATTTCCCAAATGTAAAAAATAAAGAGTCCTGGTAGAATTAAGAAGTCAAATATGTTAAGGGAAGGGATGAAAGCTCTAATGTAAACAAGTTTCTGAGCCAAGTATACATCCTCAGAACAATGTATCAAATATAAGCACAGAATTATTAAGTCATCTTTCTAATGGCTCAAAAGGATAAAGTTTTAATATAATTATTATAATGTTTTCATTTGCAAATTTTTACTTGTCTTACACTTTGTAGCCAAGTAGGCAATAAATCTAGGAACTTACGCCAGAAGACCAAAAAAGCAACAAACTGATTTAGCTAAAACAATTTTAATCTGAATTATTTTAAAAGTGAAACTATAATCATAGACTATTTTGACCATCAAGTTACCATTTCCATTTTTCTCTACTTTCCAAATATTTTAAAAAGACAACCCTCAGAATGAAAGTATTTGCAAATCATATATTTGATAAGGGGATAAGGGATTAATATCCAAAATGTATACGGAACTCCTACAGCTCAATAGCAAAAACAAAACAAAGTAAAACAAAATGTTTCTAAGGATGTGGAGAAATAGGAACCCATCTATACTATTGGTGGGAATGTAAAATGGTGCAGTATGAAAACATACTGAAAACAGTATGGAGTTTCCTCAAAAACTTAAAAAATAGAGCTACCATATGATCCACCAATGAATACCACTTCTGGGTAAATACCCAAAAGAACTGAAATCAGGATCTCAAGGACATATCTGTACTCCCATGTTCATTGGGAGCACTATCACAATAGCCAAGTTATAAAAACAACCCAACTGTTAATCAACATAAGAATGGATAAAGAAAATGTAGTAAATACATACAAGGGAATATTATCCAGACTCTAAAATAAAGAAAATCCTGCCATTTGTGACATGAATGAAACTTGAGGACATTATGCTAAGTGAAATAAGGCAGTCAAGGAAAGGCAAGTATTTCATGATTCCACTTATATGAGATACCTACAATAATCAAACTCATAGAATAGAGAATAGAGAATAGAATGCTGGTTACCAAGGGTTGGGGTTACAGGGAAACGTGAGGTTGTTTACTTGGTATGTTTTCAGTTATGCAAGATCATTAGTTCTAGAGATCTGCTGTAGCATAGAACATACAGTTAACAATACTCTAGTATACACTTAAACATTTGATAAGAGACTAGATCTTATGTTAGGTAAACATACATAAAATAACAAAAAACAAAAAAAAAATTGGACACAAGGAAATTTTTGGTTGCAATGCCTATGTCCAAAACCCTGGTTTTGGTGATGGTTCCATGGGCATATATATATGCCCAAACTCATCAAATTATATATATTAAATATGTGGTTTTGTGTATCAAGTATACCTCAACAAAGCTGTTTTTTTTTTTTTAAGAAAAAACTCTATAGACAAACTTTTACATTTTCCCAACTCTTCTTTCATATATCCTTGAGCTTCTGTTCTGAAAACACAATCACTCTCCGTCATCTGAGAAGTGGCTCTAGGGGAAAAATAGTGAATTTAGAAACCAAAACTCTTTCTAAATCAAGTATATATACCTACAAAACAATTATGTTGGCCTTTGGAAGATAAATAATTTATTTTTCAACAGATTCATCTAATAATCATTCATCCAATAATTCATAATAAAATTAAGATTAGTTTTAAGTTGTTAGGATACTTAAAGTCAGAAATATTATCATTTACGAAAGTGTTGGGATAAAAAAATAAGTTAACATTTAATTTGTCACTGATCATTCAGATACAAATATATATGAGTGAAGTATATAGTGTATATGGAAAATTAATATTTAGAAATGTTTATAATCCATGTAATCAAATAGTTTATTACTTGTCTTAAAATTTCTTATGATTCATTCCTGCTTTTATCCTCTCACAGTGCCTGGTAACCACATCTATTATATACTTTGGCATTATAATCCAATAATTTAGTTAATGTTTTTCTTTTCTCTGACTGTGACTTCTTTGAGGATTATACTTGTTTCTGGTTTATCTTCTTATCTCTAATATCTGACCCAGGAACTCATAATCAGTTGATGCTTTAAAAACAATTGCTCAATGAACTAACATTCCCCTGTCAATTTTCTCACATTTTTAATAAATATTCCAGTATATTTGCATCTTAGTACCATAATACATTTCCCATCTCCATCTGAGAAGCTTCCATTTAGTCTAAATGACTCTGTTTAAGGCAGAAGGTAGGGAATCCAATCAGAGGGACCAGTTACAGATTCAAAAAATAAGGAAGTAGATGAAAATAAAAGAAAGTCAGTCCAAAGACAGAATTAAATCATAGCACCAGGATATCAACATATAAATATGTATGAGGAGAAAATCTAAGTTTTAGATTTTATGAATCTATTGATTGCATGATGTATACAGTAAGATAAGCAAGCTTTCATAGAGTCTGACTCTGTTAACTAAAATTATAAAATAGTTGATTAAAGAAAGTAATATTTTTAGATAGGCTAATAATATACAATTAGAATGGAGACTTCACCTAAATAACTGTGATATTACTACACTGATTCTAAAATATTTCCAATACAAATTTCTTTTTTTTTTTTT
>NC_138370.1:110543284-110563151 GCF_054177405.1 Leptonychotes weddellii | reverse complement strand
CTCATTCCTTTTGATGGCTGCATAATATTCCATTGTATATATATACCACATCTTCTTTATCCAGTCATCTGTCGATGGACATCTTGGCTCTTTCCACAGTTTGGCTATTGTGGACATTGCTGCTATAAACATCGGGGTGCACGTACCCCTTCGGATCCCTACTTTTGTATCTTTGGGGTAAATACCCAGTAGTGCAATCCAATACAAATTTCTTAAAAGTTGATACTTACCCATCATGAAATTCTCATAAATCATTAGTGAATTTTCATGAAATATTCATTGAGCTGAGTTTATAAGCATTCATTAAAATTCACAAATGTGTGCTTATGGACAAACTATTAAATCTGGAAACATAAAAGGCCACATTTTATGTACATGTAGGTTCATGTACCCTATTTGAAAAGTGAATTTTTATTAACTTTAATGCCTTAGCCATCCCAAATAAACACATTCTTACTATGTTAAGTTGCTGAATCTTTGCAAATAATTTAAATGACACTTATTTGTACCAAATAATATGCAATTTAATGAAAAAAATGACACTTAAGTCAATGGCATTCTATAGAATTACTCAGTTTACATGCATTAAGCCAATATATTTAAAGAGGCTTAATGGAAGGGACATCTTTTATAGTAAAAAATAAAAAAAGAAATGAGACCTATTTGGGCCACGAAAAATTTTGTCCCAGGTTTTTTTCTTGTTTAATATTTGTTTTTGTTTATGTAGTCAGTGATGACTCTTAATTGGTAATTACTTCCCCAATTCTATACATTAGTGCTTCCCTTCACTTTGTGCTTCTTTTCCTGAACTAAGAAAAGCATTTAGAACTTTTTTACATTTCCTTCCCAGTTCCAAATACTAGCAGGAATAAAGATCATACAAAATATCACATCTTTAATCTTTGTTCCTAGTTTAAATTTGATCACATAAATTTAATGTCTTTTTTTAAAATTTACAAGCAGGATAATCTAATTTACTGTTAAATAAAACAGGTAAATTCAGTTCAATTCAACAAGCATTTATAGAGGAACTACCCTGGGTAAAGCATTATATCAGGTTCTGATTATACAAATATTCTCTGATGTTTTTGGATGTCAATTTCTTAGTGGAAAAATAATTTGCATTTAGTGGGAAATATGAAATTGAAAACCTAAATTTTACATAATGAGTTGTGTCTCATTAAATCTTCTGCAGAGGGCTTCTTCTTTCAGAAGAGATTGAGCAAAAAATACTTCAAAGGCCACAAGTCTTTCCTCAAGAGTAAAGGACAGCATACTCTGATACTAACTTCAGTTAAAAAGCCCTCAACTATCAGTGCAGGACCACCAAGTTAGAGGTAAAAGCCACTATAGTTTCTGAGCACTTATGTCCTTTCAGCTGGAAACAATTGTTTTCTCGTCAAAATGCTTCAAAAAGATTCATTGTTTACTTTCTAGAAAAGACTGAAGCTTGACTTTGGGCTATCAGTTCCTAGACAGTTCTGCCTATAAGGATCACAAAATAAATGCTTTGACATATCCAAGGTGCAATGTCTAACAGACACCACCTGCTTTTCAGGCTGTATTTGGGGAAAAAAAAACACTTTAATTCAAAAACTTCATTGAAAGCATAATCATTTCTTATTTTGTAAAGTATGTTTGCTCATTGCAAAACCCCAAACAAAATTCATATTTCATTAAAAGGGACAAGTGGAAGTGTGGAAAAGAAACCAGTAGCATTAATGGGATTACATGTCAGGGTCATATTTTTCCTTTCACTCAAAGAAGATACAGTTGGGAATTAATTAATCAATCACATTAAGAAGTTCAGAGGTCCGATGTGTATGCAACTTCATATATATAATATATAAGCATCCTGTTATATGAGCATCCTGTTATATAAGCATCCCGTTAGTTATTTCTTGAGAACCCTGCCTAATACAAGGAGTAAGGGATGTTCCCAGCCTGTAAGAAAGAAACCCTTCCAAGACCTGTGTACTTCATACCAGGAAGATATCTATCACAGGAAGAGAGAGAAAAGAAGATATGAGATTCAGAGGGCATAGATTCCCCCACAGTTGGTGTCAAACTCCAGGAAATAAGAGATATAGAGTTATCCTGTTGTATTAGGGGAAACCTGCTTCCTAGGGCATAGAAGAAACTATACACAGAGGCTTGTCCAACATGGTGTTGGGAAATATATTAGCAATATCTGGTGGGGAGGTGAACATGCTTGCCCAAGAGGAAGGATAGGTCTGGAAGAGGCCTGGGTAAATGAAAAGAGAGGCTAAAGATGCTAGAGACTAAGTAGGGCCCATGAATATCAGTAATAGATGCAACTATTATCCTAAAATAACATGTAGATCAGTGGACACCAGTACAAAATAATCAGGTCAATGGCCCATAATAGTCATATTCCAACAATGACTTGCAGGAACTTCTGGAGAGGCTATGGATTTATAAATATCCCCTGTGCCTTGCCCACACCTCAACCCTTTGCCCTCCTACAGTCACCTTTACCAGTTTCTTATACATCTTTCTAGAAATATTGTAAGTTTGAGTAGGTATTTGTGTGTACAGGTATTTTTAAAAATAATTACCTCTATTTTACTTTTTTCAAGTTTTTTACTTAAATTCCAGTTAGTTAACATAGTGTAATATTAGTATTAGGAGAATTTAGTGATTCATCATTTACATAGAACACTCAGTGCTCAACAAGTGCACTCCTTGGGGCGCCTGGGTGGCTCAGATGGTTAAGCGTCTGCCTTTGGCTCAGGCCATGATCCCAGAGTCCTGGGATCGAGCCCCACGAGGGGCTCCCTGCTCAGCAGGGAGTCTGCTTCTCCCTCTCCCTCTGCTTCTCCACCTGCTTGTGCTCTCTCTGTCTCTCTCTCTCTCTGTCTCTCTTAAATGAATAAATAAAATCTTAAAAAAAAGTGCACTCCTTAATACCCACCACTCATTTAACCTGCCCCTCTCCCCACTCACCACTCCTCCAGCAACCTCAGTTTATTCTCTACAATCAAGAGTCTGTTTTATGGTTTGCCTCTCTCTTTTTTCCCCATATGTTCATCTGTTTCATTTCTTAAATTGCACATACCAGTGAAATCATATGGTATTGTCTTTCTCTGATTGAGTTATTTTACTTAGCATAATACACTCTAGCTCCATCCACATCATTGCAAATGGCAAGGTTTCATTCTCTTTGATGGCTAAGAATATTCCAATGCGTATATATACTACTTTTTCTTTATGCATTCGTCAGTTGATGGACATCTGGCCTCTTTCCATAATTTGGCTATTGTTAATAATGCTGCTATAAACATTGGGGTGCATGTATCCCTTCAAATCAGTATTTTTGTTTCCTTTGGGTAAATACCTAGTAGTGCAATTGCTGGATCATAGGGTAGTTCTATTTTTTAACTTTTGAGGAACCTCCATACTGTTTTCCAGAGTGGCTGCACCAGTTTGCCTTCCCACCAACAGTGTAAGAAGGTTCCCCTTTCTCCGCATCCTCACCATCTGTTGTTTCCTGTGTTGTTAACTTTAGCCATTCTCACAGATGTGAGGTGGTAGCTCACTGTAGCTTTGATTTGCATTTCCCTGATGATGAGGGATATTGATCATCTTTTCATGTGTCTGTTAGCCATCTGTATGTCTTCTTTGGGAAAAAAATGTCTATTCATATCTTCTGCCCATTTCTTAACTTGATTGTTTTTGGGGTGTTGAGTTTGATAAGTTCTTTATAGATTTTGGATACTAACCCTTTATCAGATATGTCATTTGCAAATATCTTCTCCCATTCCAAAGGTTGCCTTTTAGTTTTGTGGATTGTTTTCTTTACTGTGTAGAAGCTTTTTATCTTGATGAAGTCCCAATAGTTTAGCTTTGCTTTTGTTTCCCTTGCCTCTGGAGACATATCTAGTAAGAGTTGCGGTGGCCAATGTCAAAGAGGTCGATGCCTGTGTTCTCCTCTAAGATTTTGATGGTTTCCTGGTCTTTCATCCATTTTGAACTTATTTTTGTGTATGGTGTAAGAAAGTGGTCCAGTTTCATTCTTTTGCACGTTGCTCTCCAGTTTTCCCAACACCATTTGTTGACATTTTTCCCTGTATATTCTTTCCTGCTTTGTCAAAGATTAATTGACCATATTGTTGTGGGTTTATTTCTGGGTTTTCTATTCAGTTCCATTGATCTATGTGTCTATTTTTGTGCCAGTACTATCCTGATACTACAGTTTTGTAATACAGCTTGATGTCCAGAATTGTGACGTCTCTAGCATTTCTTTTCTTTTTCAAGATTGCTTTGGCTATTCAGGGTTTTCTTGTGGTTCCATACAAATTTTAGGATTGTTGTTCTAGCTCTGTGAAAAATGCTAGTGGTATTTTAATAGGGATTACACTAACATTTTAACATAGAACAGTATTTGTTTTTCCAATCCATGAGCATTGAATGTTTTCCCGTTTCTTTGTGTGCTCTTCCATTTCTTTCATAAGTTTCTGTAGTTTTCAGAATATAGATCTTTTACCTCTTTGACTAGGCTTATTCCTAGATATCTTATTGTTTTTGGTGCAATTGTAAATGGATCGATTCCTTGATTTCTTTTTCTGCTGCTTCATTATTGGTGTATAGAAATGCAACAGATTTCTGTATGTTGATTTTGTATCCGTTGACTTTACTGAATTTGTGTATCAGTTCTAGCAATTTTTTGGAGTCTTTGAGGTTTTCTACATAGAGTTTCATGTCATCTGCAAACACTGAAAGTTTTACTTTTTCCTTGCCAATTTAGATGCCTTTTATTTCTTTTTGTTGCCCAATTGTTGAGGCAAGGACTTCCAAAACTATGTTAAACAACAATGTTGAGAGTGGACATCCCTGTCTTGTTCCTGACCATAGAGGAAAAGCTCTCAGTTTTTCCTCATTGAAGATATTAACTGTGGTTCTTTCGTATATGTCCTTTAAGATGCTGAGGTATGTTCCCTCTATCCCTACTTTGTTGAGAGTTTTTATCAAGAATGGATGCTGTGTTTTGTCAAATGCTTTCTATGCATCTATTGAGAGGATCATATGGTTCTTTTTTTTAAGACTTTATTTATTTATTTGAAAGAGAGCGAGAGAGAGCACGAGCAGGGTGAGGGACAGAGGTAGAAGCAGACTCCCTGCTGAGCAGGGAGCCCGATGTGGGGCTCGATCCCAGGACTCCAGGATCATGACCTGAGCTGAAGGCAGATGCTTAACTGACTGAGCCACCTAGGTGCCAGAGGATCTTATCCTTTCTTTTATTAATGGGGTGTATCACGTTGCTCGATTTGTGAATATTGAACCACTCTTGTAGCTCAGGAATAACCCCCACTTGATTGTGGTTAATGATTCTTTCAATGTACCATTGGATTTGATTTGCTAGTATCTTGTTGAGAATTTTTGTGTCTATGTTCATCAGGGATATTGGCCTGTAATTCTCTTTTTTAGTGGGGTCTTTGTCTGGTTTTGGAATCAAGGTAATGATGGTCTTGTAGAATGATTTGGAAATTTTCTTTCCATTTCTACTTTTTGGAACCATTTGAGAAGGACAGGTATTAACTCTTCTTTAAATGTTTGGTAGAATTTCCCTGGGAAGCCACTGGCCCTGGACTTCTGTTTGTTGGGACATTTTTGATTAAATTTCTTGGCTGGTTATCTGTTCAAATTTTCTATTTCTTCCTGTTTCAGTTTTGGTAGTTTATATGTTTCTAGGAATTTATCCACTTCTTCTGATTTCCCAATTTGTTGGCATATCATTTCCCATAATATTTTTCATAATATTTCATGATATTCTCTTAAAATTGTTTGTATTTCTGTAGTATTGGTTGTAATTGCTCCTCCCTCATTCATGATTTTATTTATTTGAGTCCTTTCTCTTTTCTTTTTGGTAAGTCTTGCTAGGGGTTTATTAATTTTATTATTTCTTTTAGAAAACCAGCTCCTGGTTTCATTGATATGTTCTATTGTTTCTTTTTATTTCTACATCATTTATTTCTGCTCTAATCTTTATTATTTCCCTTTTTCTGAAGGCCTTAGGCTTAATTTGCTGTTCCTTTTTCTAGCTCCCTTAGGTGTAAGGCTAGGTTGTTTGCTTGAGATTTTTCTTGCTATGTGAGGTAGGCCTGTATTACTATATATTTCCCTCTTAGGACCTCCTTTGCTGCATCCTAAAGGTTTTGTACCATTGTGTTTTCATAATCATTTGTTTCCATGTATTTTTAAATTTTTTCTTTAATTTCCTAGTTGACCCAATCATTCTTTAGTAGGATGTACTTTAACCTGCATGTATTTGTAGTCTTTCCAATATTTTCTTGTGGTTGACTTCAAGTTTCATAGCATTGTGGTCAGAAAATATGCATGGTATGATATCAGTCTTTTTGTACTTGTTGAGGCCTGATTTGTGACCAGTATGTAATCTATTCTGGGGAATGTCTCATGTGCACCCAAAAACAGTGTGTATTCTGTTGCTTTAGGATGAAACGTTCTGAATGTATCTGTTAAGTCCATCTGGTCCAGTGTGTCATTCAAAGCCATTGTTTCCTTGTTGATTTTCTGCTTACATGATCTGTCCACTGATATAAGTAGGGTGTTAAATTTCCCTATTATTGTATTATTATCAATGAGTTCCTTTATGTTTGTTATTAATTGTTTTATATAATTGGGTGCCCCTAAGTTGGGGGCATAAATATTTACAATTGTTTTATCTTCTTGTTGGGTAGACCTCTTTATTATGATATAGCACCCTTCTTCAATTCTTGTTACAGTCTTTGTTTCAAAATCTAGTTTGTCATATAAGTATGGCTACTCTGGCTTTCTTTTGACATCCATTTGCATGATAAGTTGTTCTCTATCCCCTCACTTTCAATCTCGGGTAACTTTAGGTCTAAAATGAGTCTCTTATAGGTAGCATATAGATGGGTATTGTTTTTTAATCCATTCTGACACCTTATGTCTTTTGACTGGAGCATTTAGTCTATTTACATTCAGAGTGATTATTGATAGATATGAATTCAGTATCATTTTATTACTTGTTTTGTCATTGTTTCTGGAGATTTTCTCTGTTTCATTCAAGTCTTTGTTGCTTTTGGTCTTTCTTTCCCCCTCAAGCAGTCCCCTTTAATATTTTTTGCAGGTTGTTTTAGTGGTCACAAACTCCTTTAGTTTTTGTTTGTCTGGGAAACTCTTTATCTTTCTGTCTATTCTGAGTGACAGCCTTGCTGGATAGAGTATTCTTGTCTGCATATTTTTGCCATTCAACACATTGAATATATCATACCACTCTCTTCTTGCCTGTCAAGTTTTTGTGGAGAGATCTGTTGCTAACATTATTTGTCTTCCCTTGTAAGTTAGGAGCTTCTTTTTTCTTGCTGCTTTTAAGATTTTTTCTTTATCTCTATATTTAGCAAATTGAACTCTGATATGTCTTGGTGTTGGCCTAATTTTGTTGATTTTGATGGGAGTTCTCTGTGCCTTCTGGATTTGGATGTTTCCTTCCCCAGATTAGGCATTTTTCAACTATAATTTCCTCAAATAAAACTTCTGCCCCCCTTCCCTCTCTTCTTCTTCTGGGACTTCTATGATATGAATGTTATTATATTTTATGAAGTCGCTGAGTTCCTTAAATCTACATTTGTGATATAATATTTTTCTTTCCCTCTTCTTTTCAGTTTCATTATTTTCTATAATTTTATCCTCTATATCATTTATTCATTCCTCTTCTTCTTCCATCCTTCTTGTTATTACATCTAGTTTGTTTTGAATCTCAGTTATTGCATTTTCATTTTGGCCTGACTAGTTTTAAGGTCTTTAATCTCTGCAGTAAGAAACTCCCTGGTGTCTTCTATGCTTTTCTCAAGCCCAGCTAATATCTTTATGATTGTTGTCTTAAATTCTGGGTTAGGCATATTATTTATATCTGTTTTGATAAGATCCCTGGCTGTGACCTTTTCTTGTTCTTTGTTTTGGGATGAATTCCTCCCTTTGGCATTTGTCTGTGTCTCTGTCTTCTTCTGTATGTTAGGAAAGTGGTTATGTTTCCTGCTCCTCAGAGTGATGGCTTTATAAAGAAGAGGTCATATGCTGTCCAGGGCCTGGTGCTTCAGGAAGTGTTCCTGGTATATGTTGGGTATGCTCTGCTGCTGTTTTGGCTGCTCCTCAAGTCACTCCTCCACAGTTTCCCCTTGCCTGTAGTGGGGAGTGTTTAAACCTTGGCCAGAGTGTGGTGAGGTTTTTTTTTTTTTTTTAAGATTTTATTTATTTTTTAGAGAGGGAGCGAGAGAGAAACAGCATGAGAGGGGAGAGGGTCAGAGGGAGAAGCAGGCTCTCCGCTGAGCCGGGAGCCTGATGTGGGACTCGATCCCAGGACCCTGGGATCATGACCTGAGCCGAAGGCAGACGCTTAACCATCTGAGCCACCCAGGCGCCCGAGTGTGGTGAGTTTTAACTAGGTGTTTTCTGATCTGTTTGTTAAAAGAGATCTGATGCTATTTGCACTAGAGCTGAAGCTTTTCAGAACTCTACAGCCAGTAGATGTGGTGTGTGCTGGGTGTTTGTGCTGGTTTTCTGGGGAACAGGCCCACTGCCTTGGTTCTCAGGCACACTTGCCTAAGAAAAGCAACATCTGCAGAGCGCAGGAGAGCAGGGCTTGTGTAAGTGGTTTAGGCCACCACTGTTAGTGCTGTGCTGCTAAATGCTAAATGAAGTTAGTTTATGCTGAGAGGTGGGGGAGAGAAATGGCACCAGCTCCTGCCCTCTTTCCTGGGAGGGTAGTTTGGGCCCACTGCTATCAAGGAAGCTGTCCCAGAAGAGTGAACAATCTCCCCTCATGTATCCCTGTTGTCCTGTTGGATATTCCTTCCTGCTTTGTCAAAGACTAATTGACCCCATATAGTTGGTTCATTTTTGGGTTTTCTATTTTGTTCCATTGATCTATGTATCTATTTTTGTGGCAGTACCATACTGTCTTGGTCACTACAGCTTTATAATATGTCTTGAAGTCTGGAATTGTGATGCCTCCAGCTTTGCTTTTCTTTTTCAAAGTTGCTTTGGCTATTTTGGGTCTTTTGTGGTTCCATACAAATTTTAGGATTTTTTCTAGCTCTGTGAAAAATGCTGGTGGTATTTTGATAGGGATTGAATTATATGTGTAGATTTCTTTGGGAAGTACAGACATCTTAACAATATTTGTAATCCATGAGTATGAAATATCTTTCCATTTCTTTGTGCCATCTTCAATTTCTTTCATAAGTGTTCTATAGTTTTCAGAGTACATGTCTTTCACCTCTTTGGTTAGGTTTATTCCCAAGTATCTTATTGGTTTTGGTGCAATTGTAAATGGAATTGATTCCTCACTTGTTCTTTCTGCTGCTTCATAAAAATAAATTCAAAATGGATTAAAGACCTACACATGAGACCTGAAACCATAAAAATTCCAGAGAAAACAGGCAGTGACCTCTTTGACATTGGCTGTAGCAACTTCTTTCTAGATATGTCTTCTGAGGCAAGGGAAACAAAAGCAGAAATAAGCTACTGGGAATTTATCAAAATAAAAAGCTTCTGCACAGCCAAGGAAACAATCAATAATACTAAAAGGCAATGGGAGAAGATATTTGCAATTGACATATCCAGTAAAGGTTTAGTATGTAAAATATACAAAAAACTTATAAAACTCAACACCCAAAAAATGAATAATCCAATTAAAACATGGGAAGAAGACATGAACAGACATTTTTCCAAATAAGACAGGCTGCCTGGGTGGTTCAGTTGGTTAAGCATCTGCCTTCTGCTCAGGTCATGATCCTGGGTCCTGGGATCAAGTCCCATGTCTGGCTCCCTGCTTGGCAGGAAGTATGCTTCTCCCTTTGCCCCTCCCCCACTCATGTGAGCACTCTCTCTCCCTCTCTCTCTCTCTTTCAAAAATAATGAATAAAATCTTAAAAAAAAAAAAAAAAGACATACAGATAGCCAACACATGAAAAGATGCTCAACATCACTCATTATCAGGGACATGAAAATCAAAACCACAATGAGATATTGACTCACACCTGTCAGAATGACTAAAATCAAAATGCAAGAAACAAGTGTTGGCAAGGATGTGGAGAAAAAGGAACCCTCTTGGACTGCTGGTGGGAACGTAAACTGGTGCAGCTGCTCTGTATGGAAGTTCTTCAAAAAGTTAAAAATAGAACTACTCTATGACCCAGCAAATGCACTACTATGTATTTACCCAAAGAATACAAAAATACTAATTCAAAGGGATACATGCTCTCTGATGTTTATTTACAGCAGCTTTATTTACAATAGCCAAATTATGGAAACAGCCAAAGTATGTCCATTGACTGATGAATAGATAAGGAAGATGTGATACACACACACACACACACATATACATATACATAGAATATTACTCAGCCATAGAAAAGAATGAAATCTTGCCATTTGCAATGACATGAATGGAACTAGAGTGTATTATGCTAAGTGAAATAAGTCAGTTAGAGAAAGACAAATACCATATGATATCATTCATATGTGGAATTTAAGAAACAAACAAACAAGCAAAGGGGTAAAAAAAAGAGAGAGAAAGAAAGAAGCAAACCATGAAATAAACTCTTAACTACAGAGAACAAACTGATGGTTACCAAAGGGGCAGGGGGATGGGTTAAACAGGTGATGGGGTTTAAGGAGTGATGAGCACTGGTGTTGTATGGAAGTGTTGAATCACTATATTATTGTACACCTGAAACTAATATTACACTCTATGTTAACTAAATGGAATTTAAGTAAAAACTTTTTAAAAACTTTAAAAACCTTTCAGATTATACTGAAAACATAAGTGAAATGAATAAGAAAATCTCTATACTAGTGTTAGCTATGTCTATAAACTCATTTTTTTTTCTTTTACCTTGGACTAACAAAAAAAAAAAAAAGCTTTGAGGTAAATTGGTATACAAAAAAATCATACAAAACAGAAAAACATCCCCTCCATAAAATGAATGCCTTTTTGCTCACATAATAAATATTTATGAGTACAAATTTTCAAGATGTTTTCTAACTCTAAATTATAACTTTCTATGAAGAACTAAATCATACTCTCTGATATTAGCCATAATAAATATGCTCAAAATCAACCTAAACAATATAAATTTCTGTAAGCATTTATTTATAGCAATTTCTCTCTTCAGAACATATTCCCAGCTTTCAAAGATATTAATGACATGGGTCCCCAGAAGACAGAAAAATTACAAATATTTTGTTCCAAGAAAGAAATTAATGTGATATTGAGACTGATATTTGAAAATTATGATTAAACATATTGAGAAAGTGTAGAGGTTCAAAGCAATTAAGTCATATCTCTAACACATTCTGTTCATGGGGAAACATTAGTTACTGAGTGTATTATCAGAACATAACACATTTACAGCAATACCAGTACACCGTTTATGATGAAATCCACACTGTGACTGATAGTGTCCAACAATATTAGAAACTGAAAGATTTTTTAATGCACATTTATTTGGTGTAACAAAGATATTTGTTTTGTTGCTATGATCAAGATATATTTTCTTTTTTCTTTTGTGTTTTTTGCTAATGTGTCTTACTTTAGTGATTACCTTAAGTGCTTTGCAATGTGCTGCCTTGTTAAGCATTTTTAATTAACTGGCTAAAAACCTTGCTAGAATAATATATTAACAGCTCAAGTCATAAGAAATTAATATATTCAGTGCCTCTGTAATACCCATAATAACTTAACAAGTGCTCCTGGGCAGTTCATTGAAAATTAATTAAGTCTTGCCAAAGAAATGCAAAAAAAGTCAACTAGAAGACTAACTGAAATCACTGTAACTTCTTTATGTAAATATACTTTAAGAAGACCATCTTGTAAATTTGATTAATTACCAGATCAATTATTCTTAACATTTATATTTGAAATATCAAATAAGACATCACCGCTAGTTATTACACCTTAAATCTAGTTTTCTGAGTATTTAAAATCATATTTCTTGATACATTTCTCAGTTAACTTGTTTAGACATTCAAATATTCTATTAATATCATTGCCATTGTTAAAAAGTTTGAATTAAGTGGAATTCTTTACAGTGATCTAACATTTCTCCTTTTTCTGTAATCCTCCCTCTCATACCCCCATAGTTATCATAATATGTTCTCACCCTCCTTTGTTCCATTCAAAATATATGCCTGCATCATATGGTCACAGTTTTCTGTAAGGTGGATATTATATCCTCTGACACAAGCACTTAAACAAGTACAGTGAATGTATTTGTTATAACTTAATGCCTAAATGAAATTTAAATGCGTATCTTCTTCAAATAGTATTTATAGATTAATGCTAAAACTGTTGATTAGAACAACTAACAGGACTGTGAGAGAGCTGTTTCAAATAAGGGAGCTCCTCAATAATTTAAAAAAACTAGACTTTATTAAATCTATCCCTATGTGACAAACACTAGGCCAAGTGCTTTAGGAGAAAAGAAAATTATTTAAACTTCATGTAACACCTATGGGGCTTATCCTCCTATAACTATTTAAAAACATGAATAGATGCAGAATAATTGATAGATAATTAATAGGTACAGAAATTTGACCTCCAAGAAGTTAATTAAGCTACTCAGGGTCACTTGGCTAGGAAGTGATAGATTTGGGATTTGAACCAATATAGTCAGAGCACAAAGATAAAGGGCTTAAACACTGCATAATTCCTCAAAACTAGACTGAATGCCACTTCCTCTGCTTAAGTATAAGAGGACAACCCTGCTTCTGGATGGCTAATAAACTGATAGATGTGAAGCAGAAGTTTAATAATGGTAAAGATATGACTATCTGTGGATAACATTTCAAATTTTGTTTTTATGGGTTCTTCTTCCCAATGACTGTCCACATTAAGTTAAAGAATATCTTTCAAACTAAATGAGATATGGCCAATAAAAAAACCTTGGGACTAGAAACTCTTTGCAAGTTGATAGGAAATTTTATTTAGAAACAATAGATAAAAAAAGAGTGATATCAGCTAGGGCACTTGTACCTGTATTCACCAATTTATTCACTGCCAGAAGGTTATTTTGACATCATGTAAACCTGTCGTTAAACAACACATATACTGTGTAGGGTTTACCTTCTTCAAAGGAATGTCTGAATACATTTGGCACTTTAAATGCCAGGAGTTCACCTTCCATATTTCCCCATAAAACTTTGACAATGAATGTTTAACATATTTTTGTTGCTATTTTTATATTCTAGAAGGGAATATTTTGAAATAAAACTATTGACATGAATATGATACTAGATTTATAGAAGTTTATCTTTATTTATATATCCATATAAAATTATGAATTGCCATATGCCTAGAACTTTGTTAAATACCAGAAGAAAAAAAAGACTGTCAAAAAATATACAATTAATGTGTAAATGTGTGTGATAATGATAAATTAATTATGGTTTTGATATTTGTCAGTGTTAAATAGAACAAAATTCTACTCTAGGTAGTTTAAGAAAGAGGGAATTTGTTTAAGGCTATTAAAAGATATTATTTAGATATTATTGTAGGATATTAAAAGGCTTAAGAAATCAGTGGGAGGGCTGAAGAAGGAAATGCTAGGTTGATTTTCAAGAATAACAATTCAGGGGCGCCTGGGTGGCTCAGTTGGTTAAGCGACTGCCTTCGGCTCAGGTCATGATCCTGGAGTCCCGGGATCGAGTCCCGCATCGGGCTCCCTGCTCAGCGGGGAGTCTGCTTCTCCCTCTGGCCCTCCCCTCTCTCATGCTCTCTGTATCTCATTCTCTCTCTCAAATAAATAAATAAAATCTTTAAAAAAAAAAAAAGAATAACAATTCAAATCACTCCAGGGAACCTGTACATCAAGGAAGTTTCTTTTAAGATCATAAACTTACAAACCCTACAACACTTACATTGCCACAACCAGGAACTACCAAAATTAAAGTCCACCATGATTAGGAAATCATACTCTCACACACCTATAGACATTCAGGACAGCACCATGATGAAAAAAAATTACAGTTTTTTCTCTTGTCTCCAGAACCACATTGTATCTACTATAACCTGCACCAGCAAAACTGGTGTTTGTACCCTGTCTTTCTGCTTTCATGGTGCCAGTTACTGAACTATGGCACAACTGTTGATGTATTGCATAAAACAGCAAATGCCTTAATATCCATGTCTGCCAGGTGAAACAGCAGAAGAAGCTGCCATATGGCCTCCATCTCACTTCTGTCTTCCAACATCTTATGTATGCACGTGATGGGCCAAATCTAAATCACATCTAGAAACCAAATAAGTGTGGAAAATGGAGTTTTTATTTTTCCAGCCTCTGTATTTCAGGGAGGCAAACTAGAGAAGGGTGGAATGGATGTTGAATGGATAACATAGAACATACAATCTGTGTTACTAAAAATGAATTATATGTAATAATGATTTATCACTTAGGCGCTGATATATCTCAAAATTGTATTTCTCATCTACTTTGTTTTCCAAAGCTCCTTGCCTTTGCCTCTGCATTCAGAGTGTTTCTCTGTATTTGAGCATACTAGAATACTGCAAAGAAACAAAATATCATATTAAAAGTGACTTAAATAAATGTAGGTAAGTATTACCTCACAGATAAAGAAGCTCAGAGCCAGAGCAATTTCAATGTTGATGAAATAGTTTAAACATGTTATCGAAACCTGAGCTCTTCCTTCTTTATATTCTGCCATCTCAAAGTGTTCAGTTTGAGTTTCAGACTTGCCTCTCATAACCTGAAGATCTAACATGCATGTTGATAGAGCTTGTTGCAAAAGCAGAAGTTGGAATCAGATTCTTCTCATATGATTCTTTATACAGGGGGAAAAGGTCTTCCTGGGAAACCCAGCAACTCCCATTTGCCAGAGCTGAGTGAAATGGCAGGGCACTCAGGGAAACACTTGGAAAGCTATTGCATTTTTGCAGGAAAGAAAGTGAGAAGGGCTTAGGAGTTCTATGCAAGTATCTCCAAATCCACCAGCCAGGTCAGAATTAATTACCTTTCTTCCACACCACACCTACTCCTTTCCTTTAGAAACTGTTTCCTTAAAGGATATGCTCCTCTATTCAGTCTCCTAAGTTATTTCCTCCTCCGCTATACTACCCGAATTCAGTTGGTCACCAAGTTCTATCAATTTCAATTCTTAGTACATCTGAAATCCATTCCTTTCTTTTTATTTTCAATGCTTCAGCTATAGGTTCTAACTTCATTACTACATTATTACAAAAGTCTGTTTAGTCCCCATACTGGGGTTTTAATTCTCTTCAATGCCAGAATGATTTTATGGAATACAAATTTCATTATATTATTCCCCTACTTTAAGTTGTTACTGTTTCCCAATAGCTTTTAGCATGAAGTATAGACCAATAAGTTAGCACACAGTCCTTTATCTTGTTTTTGCTACCTCTAGGCCTTCTTAACTTGCCGTTTCACCAAATGCAATTCAAACTCCAACCATCTAAGATTTTATAATGTCACCTATGTTTTTCACCTTATGATTCTGAACATATTAATCACTCTTTATAAAACCTCTCCTTCCCACTATCTTTCTTCCTTAATGGTACTTGTCTTTTAAGGCTCAGCTCAGTGCTCCTTCAAGAATTATTTCCTGACCTACAAATATAAATTAGGCATCATGTTTTCCCACTTTATCTTAGGTACATATAAGTCATAATTTATCCTATTCCTTTGTAATTCTTATCTGTATATATCTTCAACATCATTGAGTAACCTTTTTGGGAACTAGAACAGTACATTTTCTCAGTCATGAAATACTAATGAATTAAATTAAAAAGTATTTATTGAGTGGCTACTGTATAACATATAATGTATGAGATGTGAAGATGTAAAAGGTAAGCTGTGGCTCCCGTTGTCAATAACTTAAACATTACATTATGGAACTGAATACAGGCACTTTCTTCTGGTCATAGCACTAATCAAAACTTGTAATTATATATGTATTTCCTCCAACAGACTGAAAATTACTATTCACAAAGAATATGTCTCCTTTGCTCACCATTATATACCCATTGTCCACATAATGCCTAGTCCATAGTAAACTCTAATTTTTGAAAAAATTTAAAACAGCTTTATTGAGATATAATTGGCATAAAATAAGCTGTGTATATTTAAAATGTACCATTTGATAAGTTTTGATATGTGTATAAATCTGTGAAATTATCATTGCAATTAAGATAATGAACGTATCTATCACTCAAAAAGTTTTCTTCTGCCATTTTGTAATCCTTTCTTCCCAGCCCCACCAGACCATCTCAATTCCTAGCAACCACAGATCTGTGTTCTTCCAGTGTAAATTAACTTGCATTGTCTAGAATTTTAATAAACACAATCATATATCATGGGGTCTTTATGTCTACTTTATTACACTCAGCATAACTATTTTGAGACAGCTCATTCCTTTTTATAATGGAATACGATTCTATTTCTAAATTTACCACAATTGTTTATCCATTCTCCCATTGATGGACTCAGGCTATTTCCTGCTTCATTTATTACAAAGACAGCTTCCATGAACATTTATATACTAGTATAGGCACATGCTTTCTTTCTCTTGGATAACAAACGAGGGAAATGCCAGTTATTTGAGGGCATATGTTTAACTTTTTTTTTAAAGATTTTATTTATTTATTTGAGAGAGAGAGAATGAGAGAGAGCACATGAGAGGGGGGAGGGTCAGAGGGAGAAGCAGACTCCCCGCTGAGCTGGGAGCCCGATGCGGGACTCGATCCAGGGACTCCAGGATCATGACCTGAGCCGAAGGCAGTCGTTCAACCAACTGAGCCACCCAGGCGCCCCTATGTTTAACTTTTTAAGAAACTGTCAAACTCTTTCCAAAGCAGCTGTACCACTTTGTATTTCCACCAACAATGTATGAGAATTTCAGTCCTTCCATATCCTTTCCAACATTTAACATGTTCAAACTTTTAATTTTAGATATTCTCCTAGGTGGGTAGTGGGATCTCATGGAATTACTTTGCATTTTCCTAATTGTTAATGATGTTGAGTGTCTTTTCATGTGCTTATTCACCATTAGCATATCCTCTCTAAAGAATTACCTATTTAAGCCTTTTGTCCACTTTTTTATTGGATGATTATTTTCTTACTGTTGCATGTAGAAGGTTTTTAAAAATACGTTTTGGATATAAGTCCTTTGTTGGATATGTGATTTGTAAATGTTTTCATTCTAAGCTCTGAATTTTTAAATAAGACCAAAATATATGAGAACATTAAAACAAATTTTATTTTTCCCAAGTGGATACCCACTTGTCATGCTGAAGTAATAGAAACCAGATTGATCTTCCTACATGAAATAGTAATTTTAAAAAGAAAATAGAAAAGAAAAGAAAAAGGAAAAGAAATAATGGGGCAATAATTTCGGCAAGGCCCTAGGAAGTGTCTTGAATGGCATTCCAGTTTATAAAATAAATGATATAAACCCTATCATTACCCCAGATTATTGCTATGAGAGAGTTTCTAGGTCACAGTTCAGAAAAGGAGAAGCAGGTGGAGATCAACAGACTCCATGAGTTCTGGAGGCAGAAATGATGGTCCAGAGTGAACAAAGCAACTAGAGTTCAGAAGACAGAACTGGAGAGGAGAAAACTACAAACTTTGGATATTTGCAGAGGCTCCCCATTACATATTTTGCTGAATGGTGATCAGCATGTGCATTTGAGGAAAGTAATCAAAATCAGGAATAAAAACAAATAAGCAAAATGAACAGTGTCTTGTGCTCACACAGGGCTGAAGAGCTTCATAATTGGGTGGAGGATACAGAAGTTTCCTATCTCTATAATGGGGACAATTAGTCCTAGATTGAACACTTCTTCTGTCCACTTAAAATATCTTGGAAACAAAACCAGAAATGATCAAATTGTTTCTAACTTAACTGCATCTCAAAACAAAACTCAAGAGTATTTATAGGAATACAAATACCAACACTAAACAAGGTAAAATACAGAATATCTGACATCTAATAATAAATACCAGCCATGTAAAAATGCAAGAAATATGATATATAATTAGCAGAAAAGTCAATCAATTGAAACCAATCCAGAAGTCATGCAAGTGTTAAAAACAACAACAACAACAACAAAAACTAGGACCACCTGGCTGGCTCAGTTGGTAGAGCATGCAAGTCTTAATCTCAGGGTTGTAAATTTGAGCACCATGTAGGCTGTAGAGATTACTTAAAAATAAAATTTAAAAAAAGGAAAAGGAAAAGTGATACTTTAAAATAGTAATTATAACCATATACCTTGAAAAATTTAGCAATGAGGTATATGTGGATAGGGAAAAGATGGCAGAGGAGTACGGGGTCCTATTCCAACCAGTCTCTGGAATTGAGCTGGATATCTACCAGACCACTCTGAACACCCACGAAATCAGCCTGAGATGTAAGAATATAGATCTGGATCTCTACAAACAGAATATTGCCTGCAGTTGGTTTCAAGGTATGAAGTGGGGAGCCGTGATTCTGCCAGCAGATATCAGAGGATAAATGGAAGGGGGAGGGAGCCCAGCCCCCGGGAACCTACAGCACTGGTGAGTGATAGCCTCCTGCATTGGGGACAGGGCACAGACACACAGACCGGTAGCAGAGGGGAAAGGACTTTAGGGAAGCCCCCAGGACGGAAATCCAGAGCAGGGCTGTGCGTGTGAACTGGGGGCAGCTGGCAGTTTTAGAAGCACAAAGGGTAAACACATGCCTGGACCTGGAAGCGAGGGCTCAGAGTGCTGCTGAGGGGCGCACAACCCAGGACACTGCAGTTTATAGCAACACAGACAGAAATGGAGATAGTGTGGCCTGGAGAGCTCACAGAAGAACACACTGCCATCTCTCTGTTATGAGGCAGAGGGTTGGAAATGGTCTCTTCTGCTGTGACTCTCAGAAGAGATGTGGAAAGCTGCCAGGGAAAGCCACCAGAGAACAAAAGCCCCAGAAAACCAGTTTTCACTGAGCAGGGCAACTCTGCTCAAACAGGGTTGCCTGAATAACAGTGCAGCAGGCCCCTCCCCCAGAAGACAGTATGGGAGAACAAGAGGATGACAACACTAAGGTCCCTAAAAAACAGGTGCATCTTGCTTGGGTTGTGGTCAATAATTTGGACTCTGTACATTCCCTCAACCACCCTCAAGAGAATGACTAGGAGGAGGAACCCCCAAAATAGGAAAGACTCAGAGACTATGACTTCTGCCACAGATTTACAAATGGATTCAGATATAATCAAGATGTAGGAGATGGAATTCAGGGTAGCAATTGTGAAGACAATAGATAGAATGGAGAAATCGATTAATGGCAACATAAAGTCTCTAAGGACAGAAATAAAAGCTGAATTGGCAGAACTCAAAATCCACGAAAATAGAATCAGAGAAATAAGTGACACCATGAAATGTTCCATTGTCAGAATTATTGGGATCCCTGAGGAGGTGGAGAGAGAGAGAGGACTAGAAGATATAGTTGAGCAAATCATAGCTGAGAACTTCGCTAATCTGGGGAATGAAACAAACATTCGTGTCCTAGAGGCAGAGAGGACCCCTCCCAATATCAAGGAAAACACCCCGGCATGTAATAGTAAAACTCACAAATCTTAGAACCAAGGAAACCATCTTAAGGGCAGTTAGGGGGAAAAGATTCCTTATGTACAGAGGGAGGAACATCAGAATAATGTCAGACCTATCCACAGAGACCTGGCAAGCCAGAAAGGGCTGGCAAGACATATTCAGGGTACTAAACGAGAAGAACATGCAGCCAAGAATACTTTATCCAGCAAGGCTGTCATTTAGAATGGATGGAGAGATGCAGAGCTTCC
>NC_138370.1:110504218-110542784 GCF_054177405.1 Leptonychotes weddellii | reverse complement strand
TAGAGGAGAACATAGGCAGTAACCTCTTTGACATTGGCCATAGCAGCTTCTTTCAAGATACATCTCCAAAGGCTAGTGAAACAAAAGCAAAAATGAACTTTTGGGACTTCATCAAGATAAAAAGCTTCCACACAGCAAAGGAAACAGTCAAAAAAACAAAGAGGCAACCCACAGAATGGGAGAAGATATTTGCAAATGACACTACAGATAAAAGGCTGGTATCCAAGATCTATGAAGAACTTCTCAAACTCAACACCCAAAAAACAAATAATCAAGTCAAAAAATGGGCAGAAGACATGAACAAACACTTCTCTGAAGAAGACATACAAATGGCTAACAGACACATGAAGAAATGTTCATCATCATTAGCCATCAGGGAAATTCAAATCAAAACCGCATTGAGATACCACCTTACACCAGTTAGAATGGCAAAACTTGACAAGGCAAGAAACAACAAATGTTGGAGAGGTTGTGGAGAAATGGGAACCCTCTTACACTGTTGGTGGGAATGCAAGTCAGTACAGCCACTTTGGAAAACAGTGTGGAAGTTCCTCAAAAAGTTAAAAATAGCTACCCTATGACCCAGCAATTGCATTACTGGGTATTTACCCCAAAGACACAGATGTAGTGAAAGAAGGGCCATATGCACTCCAATGTTCATAGCAGCAATGTCCCCAATAGCCAAACTGTGGAAAGAGCCAAGATGCCCTTCAATAGATGAGTGGATAAAGGAGATGTGGTCCATATATACAATGGAATATTACTCAGCCATCAGAAAGGATGAATACCCAACTTTTACATCAACATGGATGGGACTGGACGAGATTATGCTAAGTGAAATAAGCAGACAAAGCCAATTATCATATGGTTTCACTTATTTGTGGAACATAAGGAATAGCATGGAGGACATTAGGAGAAGAAAGGGAAATTTGAAGGGTGGGGAGTCAGAGGGAGAGATGAACCATGAGAGACTACGGACTCTGAGAAACAAACTGAGGGTTTTGGAGGGGAGGGGAGGTGGGGGTTTGGGTTAGCCCAGTGATGGGTATTAAGGAGGGCATGTACTGCATGGAGCACTGGGTGTTATATGAAAACAATGAATCGTGGATCCCTACATCAAAAACTAATGAGTATTGTATGGTGACTAACATAACATAATAAAATAAAATTTAAAAAAATAGCAACGAAACTATATTGTTTGAGATACTAGATGGGATTAACAGTAAATTAGATATTGAAAAAAATTAGTTGACTTGAATGTAGTAATAGAAACTATCTGAAAATGAGGGGGGGAAATAAAAATAAAAAATAATGAACAGACCATAGCAGCAATGTCCGCAATAGCCAAACTGCGGAAAGAGCCGAGATGCCCTTCAACAGATGAATGGATAAAGAAAATGTGGTCCATATATACAATGGAATATTACTCAGCCATCAGAAAGGATGAATACCCAACTTTTACATCAACATGGGTGGGACTGGACGAGATTATGCTAAGTGAAATAAGTCAAGCAGAGAAAGTCAATTATCATATGGTTTCACTTATTTGTGGAACATAAGGAATAGCATGGAGGACATTAGGAGAAAGAAGGGAAAAATAGGGGGGGATTGGAGGGAGAGACGAACCATGAGAGACTATGGACTCTGAGAAACAAACAGGATTTTAGAGGGGAGGGGGGAGGGGGGATTGTTTAGCCCGGTGATGGGTATTAAGGAGGGCACGTACTGCATGGAACACTGGTTGTTATACGAAAACAATGGATCGTGGATCACCACATCAAAAACTAATGACGTATTGTATGGTGACATAACATAATAAAATTTTTAAAAATTTAAAAAATTAAAAAATTAAAAAAATAATGAACAGAGAATCATTCAGCTGGAATTAGTGGGAAAACTTCAAGCATTGCAATATTATTTGAATTTGGAATTCCCAAAGGAGAGACAAAGGAATCAGAAAAAATATTTGAAGCAATATGATCAAGCATGTTATATATGTTTGATCTATATGTGGTCCTATAAATCTACAGATGCAAGAAGCTCAACATACTCCAAACACTAAAAGCACAAGGAAAACTATGATAAGGCACATTGTATTCAAATTCCTCAAAACCAATACTAAAGAAAAATTTTAAGTATTATGTAGAACAAAAAACGCATTATGAACAAAAGGATAAAGTTAAGGATGGCTCGACATTTATCAGTGGAAATATTACAAATGCAAAGAGAGTAATGCAACATCTTTAAAGTATTAATAGAAGCTATCACCCTAGAATTCTATGCCCAGCAATAGTCTTTCAAAATAATGTCAAAATAGAGATTTTTCAAAGACATACAAAAGCTGAAAAAATCATCTCCAAACACACAGTACAAGAAGTTCTTTGGGCAAAAGGAAAATGATCCATACAAAAAATGCATCTACAAAAACAAAATGAATCATTGAATAATTGCCTAAATTCAAAAGCCATGGTTGTTGTTTTGGTTACTCTCATGCCATATATCCTCATTGAGTAACTAAATGTAAAAATAAAGCATCTGTGATGGCTTGTCTCATTCCTCCTGTGTCCCTCTCCAAGATTCACATTATCAGGGAATAAGAAGTCAGTATTTCTTATAAGAAGCAGTTCTATGATAAATGTTAACAAAAATGTATTCACACCGTGTAGACAACAGGACTTTACAGTTTCTTTTTATGTTTTCCTGGCTCCCCCTTTTTGAATTTGCAACAATGGCAATTTCTCAGATATAGGCTCTATTCTACACTCTTTAAACTTCATTCTTGTTGCTTTGAAAAATATATCTTCTAATATCACTTCAGCTGTCACTTCTTTGTCATTAGCCAGCAAATGTGGAATCCTAAATACTTGGCTAATGATGACACACCCAGGATTCATCTCCACTTCACTGGCTCATTCTAGGCTCCTTCATTAAAGGGTTGCCCCCAATTTGGTATTTCTATTTAAAATTAATTTCCTGAATCACCATACATTTTATATCTCATATCTTGCACCACCCTTTCAGGTGTTTTTTGTTTACTGAACAAAAATGTTAAATGTTAGTAAAGTTAGACATTGAGTAAAATGTGTAAGTTGCATAAATCAGCTTGACAACTCAACCCTTTGTATTACTACAACTTCACTGTGCCTAACATAGTTTTGATGAATAGAATCTATTCAGAAATGTTCCAATATTGATTGCTTATAGCCTGAGAAAAAAGAAGAGCATCCACTTTTTAATAATTTCATACATAATAGACAGCCATATATATACAGATATGACACAATTTAACCTATAATATAAAAGTATATAATAAAACATTTTTTATATATTTGGCATGTAATTTACAGCACTATCTTCAAACTGAGTGATGTTTTGTACCCTGATATAACATTTATGACACTAACATATTTACTGTGATTAAAATTTTATAAATATAGAAATTTCTAACCTTGAAATTATTTCTAAAATATGTAATTTTTATTTAGAACATCAGTAGTCTAACCTAACTATTTTTCTGTGGTACTTGTTTTAGTGTGCAAGGAATCATAGGCTCTTTTTTTTATTCCCATGCCCTTTTAATAGAATGTCCCAATACCTGGCATTCTAGGAATTTTGTGCCGTTTTGGTTCAGTGCTATTCTGGATTCAGATAGAATGGTGTGAAGTTTGATGTTGTTTGAAGAAGCTGGGGTTCATCTTGTGTGATGCTTTGAAAATGAGAAGAAAAGGCTTTCTTATATTTGGAAGTGTCCTGGCAATGAGCAAAGGCAAAAGAAAATCACTGCAGAATGCTGTTTGTTCAATTCAAAAAGCAGTCTGCTACTTTATGGGCCATTTTTATTCTTTGACTGGCTTCCCTGGAGAGATTCAAATAAAGAGGTTTGAAATATACCAGGTTGAAAGGCTGAATATGTCAAGAGTATGGATCACTGAAGCAAGATCTTCATCTTGCAGCTTAATTTTCTGGCTAGAGCAGTTTACAGATGAACAGAGACATTCATGGTTACTGCTGATGCCTCAGACTCCAGAAACATCAATGAGTCTCCAAGGGGTTCAAAATATTTTACCACGTTGAACATCAATGGGGAAACCTCTTTTTAGCAGAACAGATGCTACAGACCTTACCAAATTTCCAAATTCCTCCTTTCAATAATATATACTTTTTTACACTCTACAGCATGAGTCAAGGCAAGGAAATTGTAAACAGATTTTGTTTATCATTTCATGCAATAGGGAAACCAGCAGTTTTGTTGCACAATATGTATATTAAAAATAGACAGTATTGGGCGCCAGAGTGGCTCAATTGGTTAAGCGTCTGCCTTCAGCTCAGGTCAGGGTCCCAGCGTCCCAGGATCAAGTCTCACATTGGGCTCCCTGCTCAGTAGGGAGCCTGCTTCTCCCTCTCCCTCTGCCCCTCAGTCCTGCTTGTGTTCTCTCTCTCTCACTCTATTTCAAATAAATAAATAAAACCTTAAAAAATAGGCAATATTGAGCTGTGTATCATTTTGAATAATTCTACTTTATTCTTTTTATGTCATTAATCTCTTGTGGTCTCTTGAGCAGAAAATACAAGTGCTAAACTCCTTGGTACTTCACACTTGAGGTGATTCAATATGTGCTACAGTTATGTAAAGATCTGAAATACTTTTTATACAAAATTTATTGACTGACAATAAATGTACTTTCCAATTCTACCAGAAAGAACCTGGAATGAAATAGTGAATTTGAAATTCAGTGGAGGATATTAAAACTTTGGATTCATGGGAGTGTTTTCATCGCTCCTCCCACTAAAAATTAATTACTCTGAAAAAGATGTGTGACCTGGGTAGTTTGTTACAATGGTGAAATGGAAGAATACTTCCCCCAAAGCAGAATGATGTCCTTCTTGTAAAGAAAGGAATTACCAAGCTTTGTCAGGCAAATCCCCTTTGAATTTTAGAAATTAAGTTTAATTAAATCCGTAGAAAAATAAATATAACCCCATGGGCAGAAACATGAGAAAAGAAGTTAACCCAGGGGAAATGTCACACAAAATTTTGATAGTATTGTCACAAAATATCATGACAGAGCCAAAAGAGTAAGTCAGTCATCTAAAGAAATGAATGTGATGACACAAAGAGCTCTTTGGAGAGCTCAGATATAAAAATGACTTGGACAAAATGTAGGAGGAATGAGGCAAAATAAAAGGTAAATTTTAAAATATTAAACAATGTCTAATAACGATGTCAGAAGACTAAAGGTAAAATGAAATATGAATACAGAAAGATAAGGAAATGTTTAAAAGGCAAAGCATTTGGGGTTAATGGTAAAATGTTTATGAAGACCCAGGGAGAATGAGGCCACTCATATTTTTCTGCTATTTTATGAATTATTTGTTCTATTCATTTATATATCCTATTTTTTTTTTCAATGTTCAGTTTCCTTTAATGACCCCCATCTCCCTGAAGGCAGGTACAGGCAGCTAGGCGATGGCAAGAGATGTTCACTTGAAGATCTTGCCCTGATTGAAGGTTTTGCCCACATGCTGGAAGGCCCCCTCCCAGGAAAAGTACTCTCGAACCAGCGTCTGGGTCTCCTCGCTGCCAGGATCCAGTTTCCGCCATGTATAGGACTCGTAGTCCACCTGCCAATCTGGACTCAGCGGAAAGGCAAGCTCCCGGCCTCGGAAGACCCAAACTCCAGAAATGGAGCTGCTATTGTTGGTTCCAAAGAGGATGACGCTGGCAAAGGCATTCTTCCTCAGCTTGTCCAACCGCTGGAACATTCCAGTGATGAGGTTGCAACTCATGAAGGTCTGGGTGAGCTCTTCAGGGAAGCGGTACTCAGCGTACCACAGAGACCAGCCATCCTTATCAAAGTGCTCCCAAAAATACGGCAGCGCCACAGAAAGTGTGTCCTCATTGGAGTACTTGCGCTTAAATTCGTCCAACACAAAGGTACTCTTGGGCAGGTGAGCAAAGGGGTCCTTGGCCTTCGGCTCAGCAGCCGGTGCCTGCTCACATTCATCCATCTCCTCCTCAGGAGCAGGGGCAGCAGCCTTTTTCTCCTCTTTCCTCTCAGCCTGGGGCTTCTGCTTCTCTTCCCGAGAACCCTTCTCTTTCCGTGGGGTGTCCTTTTTAGGCTGGCTCTCCGCAAACTTTTTAGCGTCAAACTGGGCCATCTTCTCGCAGAGCTTCACCTCCCCCAGGACGGCCCGGAACTGCGGCTGGTTGATGCAGGTGACGAACCAGCGGGTGGTATTGGGGAAAGCCTGGCGGAAAGAAGGCTCCAGGACCTGTTTATAGAGCCACAACAGGGTGCAGACAACTGTGATGTCAGCCAGTGTCACACGTTCGCCCACCAGGAAAGTCCTCGTCTTCAAGTGAGCATCCAGTAGCCCCAAAATTCGCCTCACTTCCTCCTTTGCATTCTCTGTGGCCTGCTTATTGTGGTGGATGATGCCCAAGGTGGGGAACACCCAGGTACTGGCTGGGGGCACTATGTCGCTATCAGCGAAGCTCACCCACTGCACCACCTGGGCTGCTGCCTCTGGAGTGCTTCCCCGCAGCTCCTCATTGCTCACATAGTATGCAATGGCATTGCTCTCGAACACACAGAATCCATCGTCACCCTCAAATGCTGGAACCTTGCCGGCAGGAAATTTACAGAGAAATTCAGGGGTGCGGTTGGTTTGGCCAAAGTGGAAGTGGGGTGGTGCGGAGAGCACGCGGACCTGAGCCCCGCTGTACTGAGCAGCAATGAGAGCCTTGAAGGCCCTCCAGTTTTCAGGATATGTGTACAGGGTCCCAGCCGCCATGGTGATTCCGCAGAGAAAAGCTATATATCCTATTTTTTATTATGCACAAACTATGTGCTAGAGAAAATATAGGGTTCCATCTGAGTAGGATAGTGTTCAACCAAAATGAAAATAAACATGAATAAAACAATTGAAATTTATCTGCAATGACTAGTAATAGAGCATTTAACTTCTCAAGATAATCATCCATTATTCTTATATTATTGACAGCCAACATTTAATGTTACCATTTGCCTTGAACTATGCCAAATTAAGCCATAAATTATGTGTTAAATGTGTCACCTCACTTAGCCTTCATTTCAGATTGTTATCCAAAATTTACAAATGAGGTAAATTAAATTCCTTACATTGCTATTTTCTTCAAAGCAAGTCTACACACTTTTCATTTTCTGGAACTCCTCCGATCTGCTGACCTCAGTTGAGGCCTACCTGCCACTATGGAAACTACAGGGCCCTGTTGGTAACTAGAATGCAAACAGACCCAGCACAATTAGTTAATTTTCCCACATGGAGACTCTGCCAAGACTACAGCAAAAATGCAAAGTTGTAGGTTTGAGAAATAAAAGCCAAACCATCAAAGAGGTCTTTCCTGATGCCTACTTTTCACTCCTTACCCTGCCTATTTTATCAAGCCATAGTTATCTTTAGTCAGTTTACTGAAAGTTATTTGAAAATTTTCTTTGTGTGTGTGTGTGTGTGAGTTTATTACATGATACCCTCCCTAGAAGGAAGATCTGTGAGAAGAGGGGCTTTTTTTTTTTTTGTCTTTTTCTATGCTACTTACCCAATATCAAATTAATACCTGTCATCTAGTGGGCACTCAATATATATTTAGTTAATTAATTCATGAATTATGAGAGGAAAAAGGCACATAAGGCACTTAGAGCTCCCTATTTGTACAAAAAGAGTGAGCTAAAAGCAATACCACAATCATAGGAAAATTTAAGATTACTATCACCATAAAAGTATTGAAAGATGCAGAAATGGTCATTCTTATAGCAAAATAATTGTTTTTCACTAGATTGACTGATGAGGATGAAAAGGATAGTTCTAGGAGCCTGATGTTTGAGAAATAATTTTTTACTGACTACAGGGTCCCAGTAGAGAATGGCACGCTAGATGACCATGTGACCTAAGCTATCTCCCTTGAATAAGATGTATATAATACATCTTGCCTGCCATAATGTTAGGCTTGCCCAACAGGCCTCCATCATCATTTAGGGAGCATACCTTTCCCATTTAGGAATGTCTCTTAAGAACAGTGGAGAGAATCAATCTTCCACCAGGCCAACTTGTCCCCTTAGCCCAGAAGGATAGATGGATTAACATAAGGATACATTCTGGTTTATGCTTGGTGTCTAAGGTTTTGACAAGATGACCCAAATGATCAGGGATGTGGAAGGAATAAGATTGGACATTTAGTGACAAGGAGGTGTGTTAACAGCACCATCCTTGGGAATATTGAATGCCTGATAACACATATTCTCTGACAAAACATTTCTCATTTTCTAGAAACAGTAGATCAGTGGCCTGATGCCTTTGGAGTTTCATGTCTTCTAATATACTGTATATTATACAGATAGTATAAAATAGTGGAATGACATTTATTGGATAAAAAATGCATTCTAGAATTGCTCCGGATAATCTCTGTACACAGTTGTTTGAGTATAACCATCAACAGTGTCTTCTGACTCATAAAAACAGTGGTTTGGATAGCAAATTATTGATATCTTATCTAGTGAATACATATTTAGATGCACCTAGGAGACAATGTTATATTATTTTATAAAGTGGTAAGTTTTACTGGAAGTGTACTGTAAATTTACATAATTTACTATAAACTTATATTGTTCTCATCCCTCAAAATTAAGGCTTGGCTTGTGTTACCAAAAAAAGAATGCTGACCAGCAAGATACTACTAATCAGTAGAGAGTGCATACGATGGGCAACGTAGAAGGGAATTTTACATCAGGGCTATTGCCTTGTGACTAGTAGAAAAAAACAAGAAAAATCTTTCGTCAATCTTCCATCTTGCTGTGTCATAAATATTTCTATGTTTTAAATAATTTTTCTGTCAATACTGTACAAAAACAATATTTAATGGTCCATAAATTATAAAATATATAGAAGTAATTTTAACTTTAACTAGAGATGTCCAACTATACCTAGACTTGTAGTTAGACATAGAAATTCATTTTTTTGTTCTCTTTGGAAGGGATGTTTGCATTATGTTTTGCAGGAACTTTGTGTTTTGTTGTAGTTTTGTTGTCATTTTAAGATATAATTGTGAGGGGCGCCTGGGTGGCTCAGTCGGTTAATAGGCTCAGGTCATGATCCTGGCGTCCTGGATCGAGCTGCACATCGGGCTCCCTGCTAGGTGGGGAGCCTGCTTCTCCCTCTGCCTCCCGCTCTGCCTACTTGTCTTCTCTCTCTCTCTGTCAAATAAATTAAAAAAAAAAAAACTTAAAAAAAAATTTAAAAAAATAAAAAATAAAAAAAAGATATAATTGTGAAAGAAAATATAATGAATAAATGTTAGGTCCCCAGAAAGGTGAACTTTTTTTTTTTGTCTAAAATTCATTTACCCTCACTTTCTATACAGGGGGAAAATCCTACTGAGACTTCTGCCTCCCAGTGTGAAAGTTGAAATGGGTTATGTACCTCCCAGCACTTATGGAGTAGACATCTGATCCAGCTTGACAATAGCTGCTTCAACTCAATATTGTGAATCTTGAACAAGTTATGTAATTACATAAAAACAAATGACTATTCATTTAAAATTTTAATATATTCCTTAGCAGCAGTGTATATAGCCCCAGAGTATTCACTGCTAACAACAACAGCAAATTCCTATTCTAACCAAGTTATTCCTGTGGCCTGATCTTGGGTGCTGCTTCTGCTCACATCCAGCTTCCCATGAATTCTTTGAACTATCAGACAATCTTTCAATAATTACTCTTCTTGAATTATCCAGAGCCAATATTTGTTGGCAATCAAAAAATTCTGATACACACTATTTGAAAAATAATATAAGTATTTTCATATATAAACTTTACTACTATAAAAAAGTCCATAAAACTGTAATATAGTAGCTTACATACAATCAGATCTAATGATTTTAGCTGATACAAGAATTAGTGCAAATAAAAAGTATGATGTATCTTACAGAAAGTCTAGCGAACATATAAGGTATGTTAATAAAACATGATACAAAAGAAAGATGTAATAATATCACCAAGCTATTCAGGATCAGAAATTAGAAGTTATAGGCCTGATGATCTCAGTTAAATACCATGAAGACTATTTAATAAGTTTTTAAAGAATGGAATTATCTCACTTGGGAGAATGTGTGGTAAAATGAGACTTTGTCCTAGATCTTATTCCCACATCTAACACTTATTTCCCATGTGATTTTCAGCAAATAACTTCCCTAAGATACAGTGTCTTCATTTCTATAATGAACAAAACCAGTCTTGCCATTTTATTGTTTTCCTCATTTATGAATTAAATAAATCTCTGACACATGCTCACTCTATCTGTGTAAGAGCTTTTAACTTTAAAAATTTATGCTTTGGCAGTAAGATGTCCAAGTAGACTCATCTTGTAGAGCCAATTAAGCTGTGTAGCCCCAAAACTGTATACCTCATGGACTGTTTAAGTCCAGGCATGTATTTTCTTGGTTCCCAGAGTAAATCACAAATAGTAAAAACAATTTTACTTCTGCTTCCTCTCTGATTCTCTGTTTTCTGCTTCTGATTTTGTTTTTATTTTTTTAAATTTTTTTTGGCCAAGTGTAGTTTTGATTCTAGTTGAAACATGGCTTCCCCACTGGTGGCAGTAGTTTTGGGAATTGGATTTTATTTTCTGTACATTTAGTCATTTCTGTGGAGTAAAAGCAGGGACCTATTCATTGTCATGTGAGATGTTACTGAATGTCTGTTTGTTAAATAATTAAATAAAATTATAATTATATATTTGGGTTATATTAAAAATATTTAGTAATATTATCATTATTCATTTTTACTATTTAAGAAAGTGTAAAAGGAAGTGTGTGGCTGTGTGGGGCTTTATTTTATGGGCTTATGATCTTTGCAAGTCTGCTAAAATGTTTATGTATGACAGCTGTTCTCAAATAACTGGCTTATGGGGCTTTTTTGAAAGATAAGTTAGTTACTTTGGTTAAAAGCTATATGATGTTGAGACTACGATATGAAGGAGAATAGTAAAAAGTAAATATAAAGAGAATAATGAAAGCAATCACTACTGACATTAACAACATAATGTGAATATGGAAATTTTTTCATTATTAACACATTATTTCCTTTCATTTTTCTTATAATTCATTTTTTATTTAATATTCTTAATGATTTTTATTAAATCATTCCATTTATATTTGAATAGCTGAATTAAATTCAACACAAGTACACAGTATTAAGGTAGATGAAATGCCTCTCTTGGATTTTTATAAAAACTCTCTTTCACTTCTAATAAGCATTTGAGTTTTGTTCCTTAAAAAAAGATAAAAATTATGTTTCTATATCTTTGTTTTGGGACATTAAAACTGTTGTTTTTTTATGAATTCACATGTGGAAAAATTAGGCCTGAAATAATTGTTTCAATTTACAGATTTTCCGTTTCAAATTTTAAGTAACACTAATTTTGAAAAATTAAATTTATCCTTAATTTATTAATTATTAATTATTAATATTATTAATTTATCCACTGAAAATATTAGAGATATCAAATGTCTGATGGACACAATTGCTCAATAATAAGGTCATCAACTCTGCATGACTCTGGTGTACTAACAGACATGCTTTTAGGCCTGTCCATTTCTAATAAAATCTGCCTTTTCCCCTGAGCTCTAATAAACATATGTAGTATTACAGTTGAAAAAGTACTGATTTCACATTCATCATGGATTACCTTCCTTTATAAATAATATGTCAATTTCTTCACAATACTTAATTTTCATTATAGTTTATGTGATACATATCTCTCTCTTTAATCAGATATCAATCATGAATACTAGCTTTGATCATAGAAACAGACAAGACATTTTTCTATGTGAAATACAATGGCATTTCCACAGGGAGGCATTAGTCTTCTGAACTGCTTATTTGATTGCTTTAGCCCTTAACCAGAACACATCTGGCAAAGTAAGCCATTGTTGCAGTACTAAATCTGAAAGTTTTTGTTTTTTAAGTTTCCTTCCATTCTAATTTTGAAAAATCATTACTTTCTCCGAAGAGGAAAGAAAAAGCTATTACTATTAGAAAAGCATGATTAGGGGCGCCTGGGTGGCTCAGTGGTTAAGCATCTGCCTTCAGCTCAGGTCATGATCCCAGGGTCCTGGGATCGAGCCCCGCATCGGGCTCCCTGCTCAGTGGGAAGCCTGCTTCTCCCTCTTCCACTCCCCCTGCTTGTGTTCCTGCTCTCACTGTGTCTCTTTCTGTCAAATAAATAAATAAAATCTTAAAAAAAAAAAAAAAAGAAAAAAAAAAGCATGATTACACATTGTGAATTTTTAAAGTATTGACCACAAATCTCAACATGAATGTAGATGCCTACAGTATTAGAATAGTTATATTTGGTTTTGCTTCCCCAGCTTTTGCTAAAAGATCTTCACACTTACCACTTTATTTGTAGGTTATACCACCCAGAGAACCATTCTACAAGGCTAAATTCTCATATTTTACCCACACTGAAAACTAATAGATTATTGACTAATGTTCTACCAAAAGAGCAAATGCATATTCATACATTTAAATTAGTAGTGTTGGTATGTTTATGTTACATTTGTGTGCAAATGTATGGTCTTCCATATATTTATCTTTACCCTACATCTATCTATCTATATCCATATTTTTTATGTATACACATACACTTCTAGTATTCCTTTCTGTGTATCTAATGAAATTACTAAATATAAGCAAGAAGACATTCAATTATACTGTAAAGCTATCCATATATATTATTAATCATTATTTAACAACCATTATTTTATATATGTAAATATGCATATATATTTATATTAAATATATATCTATATATGTTTAATATTCTTATTAAGCATGCTAGACATAAACAAGTTGCTTAGAATCATAGCTATGACCAAAGATTAACTTTTCTTGTTTTTGGTTGCACATTCCCCAATGACTGTATTATTAGTTCCATTGGGACCAATTTAAAACTATACAGCCCTGTTCTCATGGATCGAATAAGGCAATGTATCATTGTTTAAGTGTGCTACTCAAAAATTTGGAACCCAGAGGGAAAACATAGGAAGATTGAGTAAACAGAAAACAAGCACCTCTCCAATCAATAATCTTTTTACAAAGTTTTAGAAACAATTTTTTACTTCTAATTTATTTATAATGTTTAAGGTATTAAAAAGCAGGAGTCAGAAATTTAATTTATATTCATCATATTTTTCCCTTGGGAAAATACTCAGTATTTGTATCATGTGAGATATTCTACTACAGCAAACCCAAAGAAAAGGAAAGAGAGATTATATTCAAAAGCAGTTCCTAGCATATGTAAGTTATTCTGTTATATACATAAAACGCTTAAAGACTCACGATAATAGTATGAATGTATCTTATTCTTATTTTACAGAAGAAGCTGAGATTGCAATGTTATTTGAATCACTTTCTATTGGACTCCAAAAAAATCACAATATCCTAATGAACATAACTTGCTCATTCCTACCTATCCATACCTTTGCACAATCATTGTTTTATGCAGTTTATATGCATACACCACTTTAGCAATTACTGACTATTTAATATATGCTAAAATGCATTTTACCTAAAACTTCATGTAGCTGCCTCATTTGCATAATATTTGCAGAAATATTACTCCAGTATTTCTTTCTCCAATACTCCAATATTACTCCAATACTCTCTTTCCCACTTAATTTTGTTCATAGAACTAACTACTTCTGGAGTTACTATATTTATGTTATGTATTTGTTTCATTTTATGTGTTTATTGGGTGTCTTCCACACTAGATTTTAAGCAACCTGACAATACAGAGACTGTGTATAATTCACTGTTGTATACTTAGTGTTTAGAAAAAAGTAAGCATTAATGAAATACTTGGTGACTGGCAAGATAATAAAAGTGTGTGTAAATGAGTCCTAGGAACTATGATAAATGAAGTTAGATTGCCTTTAACTCTGTAATGGTGCCTTGCTACCAGCTGGTAGACAGCAATTCTCAGGAGCTCAAATTGCATAAACCCAGAAAGTTTTAAATTAAAGGTCACCATCTGGAATGATATCCACACATACTTAATTCCAAAATGCTAGTTTAGGAGGAATTATTACATTCCACAACTTTTCACTAATTCTCAAAATTGTTTATCTTGTTTACCAAAAATTAAAAATTGTCATTGGAGACTTATAAAAGGTCAATAGCTTAATCTTATCTTAATTTAAGATTGTGTCAAACCGAAAGGTCTATTTTGACTATAAATAACAAAATTATGTATAAACGAAAAATATAACCACATAATTTTTTTAAAATTAGAATGAAATAAAGGAAAGCAAACTCATCTAGATTATTGTTAAACACTTCTAATGATCACACAAGCAAGCAAAATTAAATCATTTAATGAAATTAAAACATATAAGGCCTATGTTACCTAGTAATGTATCATATGAAACAAGATTCATATTTAATTATGTATCTTTATATTATATTTATATAGTACTATATTATTATTAAAGTGCCATAACATCTATTGACTCAGTTCATGCTCACATGAACACTTCAAACTTAACATGGCAGATATTATCTTCCTGTCCCATTTTGTTGTAATAAAAAAAAATCAGTTGCATACATACTATTTTGCTAATTCATTTTCTGACAAATGTTAATTGAATGCTTATCAAGCACCAGGCTATTAGAAAAACAGACATTTTTTTTTTTTACCCATTATGATAGAAAACAATCAATGACACAAAGTTGTTTTAAATAATATAACAAAAAATAACACTGAAGTATATATATATATAGAAAATTGGGAGAAACTGATCTTGCCTGAGAGTTTGGAGTAGGCTTTCTTAAGGAAATGATATCTCAACATAAACCTGAAGAAATTCACCGGGAAAGAGAGTGCAATGATTATGTGTTACAGAAAGAAGAATCAGGAAGTACAAATAGCCTAACATAGAAGAAAGCTAGTACTAGAATCTAAATCTCATTTATAATCCAATAGTATTGCAAAATAACAAAGGGAGTAGTTGCAATTCGTTTATTCTGAGCAAATAAATAATAAACAATGTAGATGATTTTTTATATTAATTAAAATATGTGTTCTGGCTACTGTAACAAAGACCAAATAACACTGGCAGAAAGCAGAGCATTGTAATAGTTGTGCTATGGGGCACTTGTGTGCCTACTGGTAGTAGCAACCAATGGGACTGTTACTTCATCTATATACCCAGCATGTTATACAGATAGGATTTTCTAACTCTGCCATAATTTGGAAAATAGTGTGAAGCACTGGCTTAAAGATAGAGTTTTATTTACCTCTTAAATAACAACCTACTCATGATCAGTCCAGGACTATTATTGAAGTGTCTCTGTATCAGGGATCCAGGACCCATTATATGGTTTTATACTGACATCTGTACAATGCTGCCTCAAAGAAATGGTCTAAGATGGCACATGACCATAGCTGTATTCTAAATTGTTCAAAGGTTGATCCCTTCCCCATTAAGGTCACAGTGCAAGGGTTGAACACATTACTTCCAGTAACCTCCTGTTAGCCCGAAGATGGTCAGATGGTGAGAATGTGCACTCTGATTAACTTCAAAGGAATCTGGGAAATATAGTCTTTCCTTTGGGAGTACTTGTTTGTCACTGCATTAATAGGGTTCTTATTGTTAAAGACTCATTTATTCCACCTGTATTATTGAGTGCCTTCTAGGAATCCAGACTTTTCTAAGTATAGATACATCAGAGAGCTAACATTAGTGAACAAAATAAAAAAAGTCTACACTTGTGTTTAGATTATAATAGGGAAGACAGACAATATATAATAAACACACAAATAAGTATATTAAGATGTATTTTAGAAGCTCATAAATACTATGGAAAAATAGGGAAAAAAAAGGAATTGGTAGTAGTGTGCTGGCAAATGTTTAAAAAACCAGCTCTGAAAAAAAATCCTACTTTGTAGTGTTTTCCAATTTCTATAAATATTTCCACCAACTTTAAGCTACTAATGTGATATCAATATACCTAGAAAATTTCTAAAATATTAATGATCAACTATCATAAACTGTATAAGTTGCCTCCAGCATAATACCATAATACTGGAATGTTGGGAAGATGGAATTTGGAATTTTAATATGGTGATCAGGAAAAGATATATAACTTAATGACATGTGAGCTATCTGGATATCTGTGAAGGAGACAGCATTGATAAAAATTAAGGATCTCAAATTTGTGAGGAATACTTTAGAAGTACAATTTAAAAGTTGCATTTCACTTCACATTCCACTGGCCTGAAGTCAATCATATGACTTCAGGGCAATCAAATGTGTCTGGAAAGTGTGTCTTTATTTTTCACAGATTATTTCAGCTAAAATTCTAAAGTTATATTATTTTTAAAACAGAATAGATATTGAATCATATCTGAGCATCAATGATCAGTTTTAATGTATTTTTTTCTAAATTCTAAGTAAGTGGATACACATTTTAATATAGTGTTTGCAAAAACTGATACACTTAAAGCAATGTTGTAACTTCCAGTGTAAGAGCCTAGGCCAAAGCATCAAATTGCTTAAGCTCTAACATGCGCATATTTCCATACTGACATAACTATGCAACATTTATGAAATTTTGTAACTATTTTTTAAGCCTCATTTTCTTTACCTGGAAAATGAACATATTTTTTCTCCATTAGTTTGTGAGAAACTAAATAGGAAGAAAATATGCATTGATTATGAGCATTTATTATGTGACAGGCTTTAATTTATTTCTATGCATTAGTCATTTAATCTCAACATCTGTATGCATTAGACACTCTTGTTATTCTTGTTTTACAAACAATTTGAGTCACAAATTCCAGCTTCACCTGAAGTTTCAGAGCTAATGGCTAGAATAACTGGCTGGACTTCCATATACTCTGGCTTCAGAATTCCACTCTTATCCAATGCACTGTATAAAGGATTTAGAGCAGTCTCCAAATATAATATGAAATCCATTGTTATAGCTATATGTGGTAAACAGAATAATCCCCCCTCCCCATCAAAATGTCCACATTCTATTCCCAGACCCTGTGAGTATGTTAGGTTACACAGCAAGAGGGAATGAAGGTTGCAGATGAAGTTAAGGATGCTTATCAGCTGACTTTAATATAAAAGGGGTTATCTTTGATGGTGGATGGGGCAATGTCATCCTTTAAATGTGCAAGAGGAAGACAGAAAAGTCAGAGTCAGAGTGATGCAATGTGAGACATGACTGGTCATTGTTGGTTTTGAAGATGAACGGGGGACATGCACCAAGGAATGCCTGTAGCCTCCAGGAGTTGAAAAGGCCAAGAAAAGAGATTCTCTTCCAGAAAAGAAGATGGCCCCACTGACAAATTTGTTTAATTGGTTATAGTACCCACAGGGAACTAAAGAGTATTGACACTCATGTATAAAATTAGCTTATATAGTTTATGATGCTGTTTTGTCATTTTATTAATTGATCAATCATATTTTAAATAGAATATGTTGAGTAATTAAATACTGTGTGAAATTAATATAGGAAAAATTATAGATGGTATTTTTGGGGAGGATAATCTTGCCCATCTTTATGTTTTTATGATTTTGTTATAGGTTGATACAAATTTTCTATGTAATCTCAAGCTTTCTTAAAACTTGTAGAATTTTTTCCATATATTGTTGCATTCTTATTTGCATATATACTTTTAATTATGTTCATTTTTCCTCTATGAAGAATTGCCATTTTTTCCTTCCTATTTCATTACTCATTTCAAAAACACAACTTCTAGGCTTACTGATCAAATTTATTTTTCTTAGTTTCATTGTAAATTAATTTAAATTTACCTCTTTATTAATTCCCTCTTTCTACTGTCCTAGTTTACTTTGCTGTCACACTAGTTTTTCCAATTAAATATTTCAATTATATATATCCAATAGTTTCATTTTCACATAATCTTATTAAAGGCTATATATTTTCTTCTATATAATGATTATTTTAATGATTGTCCCCATAGGTATATTGAAAGTGGTGATTTTATTTTTTTAAATAAAATTTTATTATAGAACAGTTTTAGATTTATAGAAAAATTCTGAAGATAGCACAGTGTTCCATATATAACACATCCAACTTTCCCCATTATCAATGGTATTTTTGTTACAATTAATAAATATTGATATATTATTATTAAAGTCCAAACTTTACTCAGATGTCCTTAGTTTATCTAATCTATTTTTTTTTGTTCGTTTCAGGATTCCCTCTAGGATATCACTTGACGTTTAGTAGTTATGTTTTCTTAAGCTCCTTTTAACTGTGCCAGTTTTTTTAGACTTCCTTTGGTTTTAATGACTTGGACAATTTTGAGGAATATTGATCAGATATTTTGTAGAAGACCCCTGAATTGGGATTTTTTCTGATTTTTTTTCATGATTAAAATGAGGCTATATGTTATTAAGTGGATGACCCCAGAGATAAAGTACTATTTCCATCATTACATATTAGGTGTGTCAAAGTGACTTATTGTTCATGTTAATTCTCATCACCATACTGACGTGGTATTTAAATTTCTCCAATATAAAAGTACCGATTTTCCCCTTTCCTTTGGAGGAAGGCAGTACGTACAGTCCAGACTTAAGGAGTAATTACCTACCATCAACTTGAGGACAGAATTATCAATATAAGTTATTTGGAAATCTTCATGGAAGATTTGTCTCTTCTTCTCCATTTATCTATTTTTATTAGTATGAACTGAAGGATATTTATTTTACACTTTGTGTTAAAATGCAATATTATTTTATTGATATTGTTACTCAAATATTCCAGTTTTGATAACTGGGGGCTCCTTGAATTGGCTCATGTATATCTTCATCATACCACCATCACTGTGGTTTCCTTGGGATGAGGGAGGGAGAATTTCCTTAATTTATGGTACTATAAATTACTCCAGGCATATCTTTATAAGTCTTTTCTTAGTACTAGAATCATCCCTTTTCCCCAGGAGCCTTCCCTCTTTTTACTGGAGAAGGGCTTTAGAAACCAAATTCTGAGTGCTAGGAGTGCTTGTAGCTACTGGGATTTCATTGTTTCTACACCCTCTCAGTTGACAGAGGAAAGAAATACATGTATGTGTACTAATCCATGCATATATACCCATGTAAAAATATTTGTATATATAACCATCTGTGGCTCTAGTAAGCTAATGTAGAATTCATATGATATCTGTAACTCCTATACATTATTACCACATGAACTATTCTATCCTCTTCTGCTTGTTTATCTGTTATCCTCTACTTCAACAGTGAGAAATCTGGCTTCCACCATCTATCATTCCATTTCCTGAATTGTTAGAGTCCAATATATAAAAATAGTAGTATCAGAATAGTTAAATCACTCCCCATGGGAACTGTCGACAAGATTACAGTTCTTATGTACAGTTACATTTGCCTTTTCTCTCTACAAATTCCATTCATCTCCAAAATTACTTAGGTCAGTACCATTTCTCCCCATTCTCCTTTGAGTGAGGTTTTTTCATACATTTATAGTACAGTTAAGTCATTTTTTAATATATTGCACTCTATTTTGGAATCCTTCACTCTCCTAAACATAAACATTCTTGCGATTTACATACATTTAGATTCATTTTTATGCTCTCAATCTCTGTGGGTTTTGACAAATACATAATGTCATGTATTCACCATTACAATATCATACACATTAGTTTTCCTACTGCACAATTTTCCTCGTGCTTTCACCATTCTCTGTAAACACTGATATTTATATAACTTTTAAAATTTTATCTTTACCAGATTGTCATATAATTGAAATTATAATGTGTGGACCTTTTAGACTGCCTTCTTTCATTTAACAATGTGCATTTGTAATTCACCCACACATTTGTGTGGCTAAATAGCTCATTTCTTTTTATTATTGAATAAAATATTCTATTGTATGAATGTACTGACAATTGCTTATCCATTCACCTGTTAAAGGATAATCTGGTTACACACAGTTTATGGCAATGATGAACAAAGTTTCTAAAAAATTTGTGTGCAGTTTATTTTTAAATGCATATACATAAATTCTCAGATTGGTGGCAGTAAATACTTAGGAGTGTTGTTGCTTGTTTGTATGTTCAGATTATGTTAGCTTTGTAAGAAATTTCCAGATTGTCTTCAAAAGTGGCTACACCTTTTTGAAACACTACCAGCAGGATGTGATGGCAATCTAGCTGGAACATCTATCACCCCATTGATCACCAGGGTTGATTTAGCTGATCTGGCTGGCTAGGCATGTGTCTCCTTCTACTCTCACTGCTCCATGTGCATCCTTCCCAAGGCTGCATGTTCAGTCAAAGAGGACAACCTCCACCATTAGAAGAGGACCATTCTTCAGTCAAGGGGTATATGAGTAGCTGTGCTCCCCTGCTAGAACCTCCAAACAAGCTCTCAAGGTCCATTTGAAATACGACCAGCAATGATGAGAGTTCCTATTGCTCCACATCCCCTTCAGAATTTGGGATTATCAGTTGTCTAGCAGTATTTTATTCTTGCTTTCCCTGATAGGGTATGATGTTAAGCATCTTTTCATATACTTATTTGTCATTTGTATATTTTCTTTGGTGAGCTGTGCATTCAGATTTTTTGCCATCTTAAAATTTGATTCCTATTGTTGTTTTGAGGGTTATTTGTATTTTCTGGATAAATGCCTTTTATAAGATATCTGTTTTATAAATATTTTCTTCCGGTCTGTGGCTTTTAATTTTTTTTTTAACAGTGTTTTTTGCACAGTGGAAATTTTTAATTTTAATGAAGTCACCTTATCAAATTTTTTCTTTCATAAATTGTGCTTTCAGGGTTGTGTCTGAAAACTCATCAAACCCAAAGTTACATAGATTTTCTCCTATATTTTTTTCTAGAAGTTGTATAGTTTTTCATTTTTCATTTAGGTCTATGGTCCAATTTAAATTTATTATTGTGAGGTATGTATAATATTGTGTAAGCTTAAGGTACAACATATTGATTTGATAAACATATATTGCAAAATATTTACCATAATAAGGTTATTGAACATACCCATCACCTCACATAACTACTACTTTTTTAGAGTGAGAATATTTAAGATCTACTCTCTTAGCAATTTTCAACATATAATACAGTATTGTTACTTATATTCTACTATTCCATTCTACTCTCTGTTTTTATAAGTTTGGCTTCTTTTAGATTCCACATATAAGTGAAATTATACAGTATTTGTATTACCCTCAGTTATTTCACACAGCATAATACTCTCAAGGTCTATCCTTGTTGTTGCCAACGAAGGGATTTTCTTCTTTGTGGCTTAATTATATTCCACTGTACATATGTACCACATTGCCTTTATTCACGTATACTTAGATTGTTTCCATGTCTTGACTATTGTGAAAAATTCTGCAAAGGACATGGGAATGCACACACCTCTTTGAGAAAGTGATTTTATTTCCTTTGGATATCTACCCAGAAGTGGAATTGCTGGATCACATGGTATTGTGATTTTTAATTTTTTTGAGGAACTTCCATACTGCTTTCCATAGTAGCTGCATCAATTTTCATTCCTTCTCACAATACCTTCTAACAGGAAAGTTCCCTTTCATCCACATGCTCACCAGCACTTGTTATCTCTTGTCTTTTTGAGAATAATTCTCTAACAGATAGAAGGTAATATCTAATTGTACTTTTGAATTGCATTTCCCTGGTGATTAGTGATGTTGAACATCTTTTCGTGTACCTACTGGCTATCTGTATGTCTTCCTTGGAAAAAATGTCTATTCGACTTCTCTGTCTCTTTAAAAATCACATTAGTCTTCTTGCAATTGAGTTGTATAAGTTCCTTATATATTTTGAATATTAACTAATTATCTGATATATGGACTACAAATATTTTCTCTCATTCCATAAGTTGCCTTTTCATTTTGTTGTTTATTTTGCTGTGCAGTTGTTGTTGTTTTTTTTTTAATTTGATGTAGTCCCATTTGTTTATGCTTACTTTTGGTGTCATGTGCAAAAAAATGTTGCCATAACTAATGACAAGGAACTTTTTCTCCATTTTATTTTAAGAATTGTATAGTTTTACAGTCTTACATTTAAGTATTTCATCCATTTTGAGTTGATTTTTGTATATGGTGTAAGATATGGTCCAGTTTCATGCTTTTGCATGTGATTGTCCAGTTTTCCCAATACCATTTAGTGAAGAAACTGTCCTTCTCTCATTGTACATTCTTTAATCCTTTATTGTAAATTAACTGATATATGTGTGGGCTTAGTTTAGGACTCTATTCTTCTATTGATCTATGTGTTGGTTTTTATGCAAATACCACACTATTTTGATTACTATAGTTTTGCAATATAGTTTAAAATTAGGAAGAGTAATGCCTCCAGTTTGTTCTTTCTCAAGATTACTTTGGCTATTAGAGGTATGTTGTGATTCCATACAAATTTTAGGGTTATTCTTTTTCTGTGAAAAATGAAATTGGAATTTTAAAAGCAATTGCATTGGATCTATAGATTCCTTTGGATAGTTGGACATTTCAACAATATTAATTCTTCCGATCATGAGCATGGAAGATCTTTCCATTTATTTGTGTTATCTTCAATTTCTTTCAACAGTGTCCCCTAGTTTTCAGTGAAGAGGCTTTTACTTCCTTAGTTGAATTTATTCCTAGATATTTTAGTTTTTGATGTAATTGTAAATGGGATTGTTTTCTTAATTTCTTTTTCTGGGTTTTTTATTAGTGTTTAGACAAACAACAGATGTTTGAGAACTGATTTTGTATCCTGAACTTTACTAAAGTCATGTGTTAGTTCAGATGGTTTTTGTTGGAGTCTTTAGGATTTCTATATATAAGATCATGTCATCAGCAAACAGAAACAATTTTACTTCTTCCTTCCCTACCAGAATGCTTTTTGTTTCTTTTTCTAGCCTAATTGCTCTTTCTAGTACTGTGTTGAATATGAGTGGTAGAGTGGGCATCCTTGACTTGTTTTAGAGGGCAAGAGTTGAGCTTTTTGAGTATGATGAGTATGATGTTAACTGTGGGTTTTTATTAAGTTGAGGTATATGTCCTCCTCTATACATATTTTGTTGAGAGTTTTTGTCATGAATGGATATTGAATTTTGTCACATGCTTTTTCTGCATCTATTGAGATGATCATATGATTTTATCCTTCATTTTGTTAGTGTGGTATATCATACTGAAAATGTTGAACCATCCTTGCATCCCTAAGTAAATCCCACTTGATTATGGTGTATGATTCTTTCATTGTATTGTTCTATTTAGTTTTCAAGTATTTTGTTGAGGGTTTTTGGTGCATTTTCATCAGGGATATTGGCCTGTAATTTTCTTATTTTATAGTCTCCTTTCCTGGTTTTGGTGTCAGGGTAATGTTGGCCTCATGAAAGGAGTTTGGAAGTGTTCCCTCCTCTTTAATTTTATAGCAAAGTTCGAGAAGAATTGGTATTAATTCTTCTTTAACTATTTGATAGAATTCACTAGTGAAACCATTTATGCTGATTCCATACTATTTTTGATTACTGCTTCAATGTCCTTACTCATTACTGGTCTGTTGAAATCTTTTAACTTGTCATGATTCAATCTTGTATGTTTCTAGGAATCTATCCATTTCTTCTAAGTTCTCCAATTTGTTGGTGTATAATTGGTGTATAATTGTTCAGTGTAGCCTCCTAGGATCCTTTGTTTCCCGTGTTGTCAGTTATAATGTCTCCCCTTTCTTTTGTAATGTTGATTGTGTCTCTCTCTTTCTTTGGTTAATCCAGCTAAAATTTGTCAATTTTGTTTATCTTTTCAAAAAACCAACTCTTTTTCATTTATTTTTTCTATTGTCTTTCTAGTCTCTATTTCATTTATTTCCTTTATACATTTTATTATCACTTTCCTTCGGCTAACTTTGGTTTTTAATTGTTCTTTTTCTAATTCCTTGAGTTGTAAAGTTAGTTATTTGAGATCTTTTCTCTCAATGTAGGCATTTAATTCTATAAATGTCCCTCTTAGAATTATGTTTACTGCATCTCATAAGTTTTAGTATATTGTGTTTTTGTTCTCATTTGTCTCAAGATTGTTGCTGATTTCTCTTTAAATTTCTTTAACCTATTATGTTCATGAAAGTAGAGTATTTGTCTTTCTCTGACTGACTTATATGGCTTGGCATAATACTCTCAAGCTCCATCCATGTCATTGCAAATGGCAATATTTCTTTCTTTTTTAACGCCTGAGTAATATTCCATTGTACATATATACCACATCTTCCTTATCAATTCATTAAAGCTTTTACTGGGTCTGCAGTGGAGTTCACACTTGGCATGCTTTTTAACCATGAGCACTGGTAGACATGGATCCTGTCTAGTCCCTGGATGGATAGGACTACCTCCAGTACCTTGTTCAATAGGGAAGCATTGGGATAAAGGTCCACTTCAAAGTCCATAGTTGGGTTGTTGGTACGCCTGCCTAGTACCACATGCATGGACAGGTTTAGCTCCCACCAGGTCCCTGAGAGTTCTCCTGTCTGGTCACTGGGTCCCTGAGTGGGCAAGACTGATCCTGGATTGTGGCTGGGAGAGGTAGAACTGAATACCAGGGCTGTTTCAGGATCCACAGCCAAGAATGAGTTCTGCAGACCTGGCTCTGGAAACATAAATGGGTGTGTCTCCCACCAGGTCTCTGGGTGGGCGGGACTGCTCCCTAACCATGGCTGGAGGAGCTGCAGCCAAATATAGAGCCCTTTCAGGATCTCTGGGGGGAAAAGACAGAATTGTCTCCTGCCGAGTACCTGTTCCAGTAGGACTCTTCACTGACTGTGGGTAGCATGGGCTGGAGCCCAGTTATAGAGCCCTTTCAGAATCTATAGTCTAACCCTGTTTGGGAGGCTTATCTCCAGGGGCTCCTTAGCAAAATGGGCTGGAGCCAGTTCACAGGCCACTTCAGGGTCCACAGCCAGGACCAAGTTGTATATGCCCATTACCCATTGACTTCTCCCAAGTTCCTTGGTGTATGGTGCTGATGAAGGACCCAAAGCCAAACAGGGCTGTAGCCAAGTTCTTAGGATATGGAGCTGTTTTTAGGTATGTAGCTAGGACCAGGGTAGGTTAGTCAGCTGCCAGGGTGTGAAACTACCTTCTCAAAATGACTCTCCTTGGTCTTGGACTGCACTGGAGTTTTACAAGCTCTTACTTAAATTCCAAAGCTCCCACAAAGCCACTTTGTCCATGAATTGCACAATTATATAATTAATAATTATTGTTGAGCAGGAGATACATGAGAGAGATATCTTATCTGAACATCTTGTTGACATCACTCCCCATTTGGTATATTTTACATTTTACTTTGTTTACCCAAAATAACCACTTTGTATTGGAAATTTATCCCACTTCAATTTAGTAAATACTATTTTTTTAATAACACTATCATGTTGGGGGTTTTTTGTTGTTGTTTCCTCTTTATTATCTTTTCTTGTATCTTTCTTCTCTCATCTTTACTGGTTTATTTCTTGTTTTTTTTTTTTTAATTTTAGCATTTTGGAAACTATTCCTATTTCTTTTATTTAGTAGAGAACTGTAAATGTGCAGTAGTTACATTAAAACTGCTTTTTTATTACAATAAAAATGCAGTACCAACAGCGTCTTCATCCTAAATGAGACAGGACTTATAGCAGCTCAGAATATTTTGTTCCTTTTATTTAAAATTTAAATTCCTAGTTTTCATTCATTTTATTTGCTATTATACCTTCATCCTAGAAATAAGTCCCTAACTATATTAAGCTTCACAGCCACCTCTTCAATATTTCAGGACTGATTTATATGCTTTACTGATATCTCTTCTAATATTGGTTGTGTGTGATTATATCTACAAATGATTCTTTTAAAATACAGAATACATTCTTGAGTGCTAAACATTCGCAGCTCTTGAATGTCTCAAATAGTCTTTATTTTGCCTTTACACTTTGATGATCATTTTGTTAGATATAGAATTACAGGTGCAAAAGTAACATTTTTCAGAAATTTTAGGGCATTCCTGACCCAATATTTGAAGAAAAACTAAGACTTTTTTCTTTGTTGGTAGTCTTTCTGTTTTCCTCTGAAACTTTCCTTTTTTCATTTGCTCAAAGAGTTCTAACATTTTAACAGATTTTCAAGATATAGTTTCTATACATATATATCACTTGGACAATGCTTGCAATCTAAAAACTTGAATAGAATTTTTTTCTCTTATTGCTTTTATTATTTCCTCCCTTCTGTTTTCTGTTATTGGTTTTTAGAAATTCTATAACAGGAATGTTGTCACCACATTCTATCCTCAATGCACCCAACTTTATACTCATTAACTTTTAGCTTTTTGTTTCTTTCACACAGCATTATGGAGAAGATCTTTGATCTTCCAGCTAAGTAATTTATTATTTAATAATACTAAAATTTTATTTAGTGTATTATTATACCCCTTTATTTACAATTGTAGAGAACTCTAAGTATTCCTTTTTCATAGCTAAATTGCAATCTGTTCTTTCTTTATGAATCTAATATATTCATAAATGGTTTCTGTAATAACTCTGTTCTAATTCCTGAATTCCTTGGAGCTTAATAGTGCCCTGTTTTATGATATTGGTGATTCTTTTTTGTTTGTTTTTTTTCTTAAATGTTTCATCATTTTTGGTTTTGTCTCCACATTTTCAGATGAGGGAATAAAGTGCTCAGTATCAGATATAAACTCCCATCCACATTAATATTTTTTCTTGGTAACAAAGGTAATAGTCAAAGTATTTAATAATCACTACAGTAATATTAATAAGCATATGAATCAATATATATCAAAATTTATGAATAAGCCTTTTAAATTTGAAATAAACTGTATGTGATAAATATATATTTTATATAATCAACTACTTTTAAGTAATAAATTGTGGGTATTTTCTAAGTAACAAAAATATAGAACAAATTGTTAGTAAACTTGATATTTTGTAAGTTGATGTTATAAGTTTATTTGGATTTTGTGTATGTGTGTATGAGACAGAGCTAATAGTAGCTAATAATGGTTCCTTTGTCTATGTAATTATTTGACATAAAGGACCATATGAAACTCTTCCAATAATTTCCTCATTAATTTGAAAGTTATTAGATTACTTGTGGTCTCAAAAGGTAGAGAATTTTTCCTCAACATCAATGATAATGTTCATGGTGCTGAACTATCTTTCCCTTCTGCTTTTTTTTTTTTTTTAAAGATTTTATTTATTTATTTGACAGAGAGAGACACAGCGAGAGAGGGAACACAAGCAGGGGGAGTGGGGGAGGGAGAAGCAGGCTCCCCACTGAGCAAGGAGCCAATGTGGGGCTCGATCCCAGGACCCTGGGATCATGACCTGAGCCAAAGGCAGACGCTTAATGACTGAGCCACCCAGGCGCCCCTCCCTTCTGCTTAATTTCACAGCAATTACATTCAAAATGTTCGACCCAGTCTGTGATTTTTTTTTTCAGTGTTCAGTATCTCTATTATTGAAAAAGTCATGAAGGTAGTTTATTACAGTGCCATATTTAATTTGATAAAACCTAATCCTGCGGAAGCAGTGTAACATGGAATTTAAGAGACCAGATTTGTTATCAGGTTGCTTATATTGAATCTTAGCTCTGTTATTTATCTTTTAGTCATATCTTTGTGCCTCAGTTACCTAACCTGTAAATGATAAGATAAAATTATAATATTCTTATTATTTAATGTAGATATATAACAGTGTCCTGCATAGAGTAAATGCTCTGGAAAAATTAGTTATTCCTTTGTTGGTAAAATTAAAATTTGGTAATGTCCATTAAGGATAGGAATTGTGATAGTTTTGCCAAATGCATTGAACAGGGACAAAATTCTATGGGATAATAATGAAAAGGAGAAACCATAATGAGACTCCTCTGAACCCCAGATGCACATGTGAGAACAGTCCTTTCTTCTGCAACAGAGGTGTCACTCTGCTGGTAGATCCATAGAAGACCAGTGCCCGCAGTGGCCCTTGGTACTGCCTTTTCACCTCTTTTCCCTACCTCTGCTAGGATTTCTCCATTTCTTCAAGGAATTATGTGGATTAGTTATCAGTTGCAGTCATACTACTACCCTTAATCTGTTCCTACTAGGCTCCAGCAGTGGCTTCTGCCCCAGCGAGCTGTGATTCTGTTTGTCTTTCTCTTCAATATTCAGGGTTGTGGTCTGCCCTGTGTCTTCAGTTTTCTGATGGATCTAGGAAGAATTGTTGACTTTCAGTTTGTTCAGTTTTTTCTTGTTGTAAGAATAGGAGAGATGACTTCTAAGTTCTTTACATGTTGAACCAGAAACTGGAGGTGTCCTATAGTATATTTTATAAAGTGGAAAAGCATGTTCGATTCCTATTAGCCTCATTTTCCCACACAGAAATTTAACAGAACCTTGGAAATCAAAATTAGAGAAACTATAGTAACATGGCTTTTTGAGGAATGTATTTTGTCATAGGAAATCCTTTCTTTTTATTAGACAAGGATAATTTTTGAGATTCATAGATACATATACCTGCCTTTAATAAGATTTTAAGCTCTTGTTATATAAATGTACAAATTCATAAAGAAACTATGGATTTATCTTCTGATAGATAATCATCTAATAAGACTACCTGAACATGTTTCAAAAATAGATATTATTTAGTTCAAGTACAGTAAATATCATAGGGTAAAGTTCTTTAGAGACAAATTTTTTTTTCTATTTAAGATTTTCAGTACATGATGCAATTTTCAATAGTTTATAGATATGAATTAAAAGTAAAAATATATGTTTCATATAATTAGAGAGAACAGAGTTGAATCTTTTAATTTCGAAGTATCACTTGTGGAGTGGCTCACTTATGAGTAAATGGAAAGAGTCATACATTGACACTCTCAAGATAGTACTCACAATCAGGAGAGCCTAGCCCAAAGTCTCAGATATGACTAAAATGTCTTGCTAAATCTCTGATATGGACACATAGCCATATCGTACATCAACTAGATAGCATAATGATATAGGGAACACTTTGCCTAACTAGTGATAAAGGTAGAAGTTTCACAAGAAGATGAAAGGCCTTTTTAATTAATACATTAGTATTATAGATTTGCATCTAAAAAATAAGTTTTTGATCAGATGTATTTTTCAAGTTCTGCTTACTATTTATAACACTCTCTTGTAAACTCAAATATATATTAATATAGTAAGAGCTTTGAGAGGTCATATTGCAAAACCAGCTGTTAAATTTTATTTAACCCAGCATTGTCCAAATTTATTTGACCATATACTGTTTTTACAATATGCTTATTAACTCTGTGGAATATACATTGGGAGATATTGTTCACTGTTTTTTATTATTTATTTGAGTGCATGAAATAGTATACTTTCATCATATTTTAACATTGTTTTGTATCCTCCACTTGGAGAAATGAACCAGTACAATTAAATTATATACTTTAACTGTGATAACTATTCTGAATTTAGAATCTTAATTTGTCTTTTGAGTATTCTGTTATAGTGAGAAGTTCCTATATGAAATTGATCAAAATTCTCCAGACAGCTATTGTAAAAATTTTGCATTGCACAGTTGTTGGAAGAAATTGAATCCTCTATAAGAACAAGATGAGATAAGCTTTTTTCTTCTTAACATATGCTAGATAAAGACCCAGATTCATCAATAGATTTAACAAGTAATTTGGGTACACAAATAACATGTCAAACATGATATTAGCAGGTTCTTCCACACCTCCAATTATCAGAAATTATTATAACACAAAAATAGCAGGCAACATTGTTTCAAGACGCAAGTCACACCACAAAATTGAATCTAATTTCCCAATTTACTGGTCTATTCCAGAAAGAAAAGTGTGTTCTGCTTTCATTCCATTTTAAATTGTCTTTTCAAATGCCACAAATATCTGTAAGTTTTTTCTGTCTCTCCAGGAAAATCCAACCCTCTAAATTATGTACCCTTTCCTAACTTATCTAGGCCACTATTGGGAAGACCTCAGAAGGTATAAATGACCACACTGAGAGATTTCTGTAACAGCCTCCATAATCTATGACCTGGTTTTTAAAACAAACATATAGAGTGCATTTAAATGTTCTCGGTAAGTATCTCCTCAGAACTGACATAGAACAAAGAGTAGAACAAAGAGCACACATACACATTATGAACATTCTTTTATTGCCTCAAGAGGAGAGAAAAAATCCCATTCTCCATACCTTTCACTCAGATATATTTCACCATTATTTGACAAATCAATCAATCTGGTTTCATCAACTTTTTCAAGTTGTTTCCTATCAACATCAGACTTAAGAGTATGTCTAACGTTTCTAATATGGCATAACTTACTGTAATTTTTTGCTTATATAATTGTATAAAATCATCAAGCAATTTTCTATCAGAAATTTGTAGTAATCATTTTAAATTTAAAAAAGGAAATAAAACAAAAACTGCTGTTGCAATAGCCAAAATGGGGGGGGGGAACTATTTACTTTTGTTTCTCTAACAATGCAATAGAAATTGAGTTTCTTTAGAGTTTTAACATTTGCAAAAGTTGTAGGAATTTCACCAAGACAAGACACAACTGTTCCTGCTTCAGGAGAAAACTATTTGCATATTAACATTTTTAAAATGTTTGAAGGCTCTTACTATGCATTTGTAAACACGGTAACAAGAATATTAGATCAAGAAACAGTTTTAGCACTAGGGAGCAATAAAACATATGGGATAATTTTCTTTGCCTATTGTGACATATACATCAAAGGGAGGGGGAAAATCAAACCAAATGATAATGGTCCATTTATGTAACTGACTTTATTCTTACTATTACTAAATAACAATAAGGTATATCTATTTCTCTTCACCCTTGTTTTAATTTGCAACAGAGAAAAATCACCAGCAATGTTTTTAGTATAATTATATGAAAAAAATTTCTAATATCTTGGATACTAGGTTTAAAGCATTTCTAAGTTGTTTTAATATTGCAAGATTTCCAAATGATGACTTATTCTTCATACATTAAAAAAATAGGTTGAGAATATGTAAGAATAAGTGTCTTATTCTTCATACATTAAAAAATTAGGTTGAGAATAAGTGAGATCTATGTGAAACTCATCTAAGAATTTGTTGTATGTCATTAAACAGAAATCAGTTGTTGCTTATTGTTTGTATCTTTAATACCTACCTAAAGGCTTGAGTGGTGATACAGATACCTGAATAATTTAGAAATCAAATTATTTATTAGAAAGGCTCTGTTCTTATCTTACGTATGTGCTCTCACTGATTCTCCCTAATACTTAGGCCCTTTTGTACTCAGTTTGAGTTATGGAGTATAAGGAGAAAATCCATAGGGCCTATGTATTTTCCAAAGCAAGAACAAAAACTACTTTAGTTGAGTGTGTTAGTAGGTTAGATGAATATTGGTTTGCCTATGTGACTTCCTACATAATCTCCCTCTGTAAGTGAATGATAAAATTCTCCCCTCTTGTTATATGGAACCATGAAAGATTCTTACCAAACGTAATAGACAGCATGGAGATTTTGAAACAATTCTACAGATACTATATTTTAATTTCATAGAGCAAAACTTAGAGACTATTTGCTTCTAACTAGCTCCTAACCACAAAGAGCAAAGGAGTAAGTCATATTTACATCAACATGAAAGATAATAAGATGATTTCTTTGGCAAATATTTACTGAAAGTCTACACTATGTTTTTAACACTAGGGACACAATGGAAAGCTAAAGCCTCTACCCCTAATGATCTTACATTTTGAACTGAGAGTAGAGGGGCAGTGATAAACAAAATACAAACCCCAAAATGTAACCTAATGTGAAGAAGTGATAAATATCATGAGGAAAAACAAAGCTAAGTAGGAAGGTGCTGGAGGGAATTGATATTTAAATGGGATAGTAAGGGATAACCAGCACAGAACTCAGAGGATGTTTTTATATATTCTAGAAACATCATGGACAGTGGAGTTGAAGCTCAGTAAGCAAACAGAAGGGAGTAAGGCAATAAAAAATGAGTACAGAAAGTAGTATAGAACATATATACATATAAAAACATTTTAATATTGGATTTGGAAGGCTCTGTGCTATTTTCTATATTACAATATTGCTGCTAACAATGCCGTTCTAAATCTTGATACTTTGAATATGACTTTTATTCTTCTTATATTTTGTGTCCTGAAATTTTTTAATATTGTGACTTGCTAGTAGTCTCCATTTATCCTTGCTAGAGAATCAAATCTAGAGACACATGTTCCTAAATTCTGATATTTTCTAGCATTTATTTGATATTTTCCCTCTCGATTTGTTCTTAATTTCTCATACCCTTAGTATTAGATACCGGTTCCTGCACTAATACTGTGATTTTCTTAACATTTATCTTCTATTTTCCATAACATTTAATTTTGTTGTACTTCAGTGAAATTTTCCTGAAGTTTATCATTAAAATGTTCAATTGATTTTCTTGATGTTATATGTTCATTTCCCAAAAACTTTTTTAGTATTTGATTGATCTTATTTCAAACTAGGTTGTCATTTTCAAGAAGAAACTTCTAAAATTAAAGTATAACATAGAGAAAAGTACAAAAGAGTATATGGTTCAATAAATATTCACAGTTTGAACACATCTGTGTAACCACCACAAAATTGAAAAAACAGGATCTCTAGCACTGCAGAAGACCCTCTCTCCTCTATCACACAAAGCAATCAGTCACTAACCATCCCATCCTCCTGACCCAATGGAAACCACCATCCTGATTCCTAAGAAATAAGAACACTTTAGACACTTTTAAACTTTACATAAGTAGATGATAGATAGCTGAACAAAAATAATAGAGAAACCATCAGTAGAATGTTTGCAATGCTGAAAGAAAAAAAGAAAACTGTCATCCTAGATTTCTACAACCACCAAACTGTCCTTCAAAAAAATGATTTCCAAACACATTGAAGATAAAAATAGGATTCATCAGCACACCCTCAATAAATTTCCTCATGATCATTTATATCTCTCCCTCTCACTTATCCCCAGGAAACCACAGATCTGCTTTTTGTTACTAAAAATTAGTTTGCATTTTATGACATTTTATAAATTAGAATCATAGAGTATGCATTCTTTCTTAATCTGAATTTTTCTGCTCAGCATACTTATTTTGAGATTTTTATTGATATGTGCATTAACTGCTTTTTCTTTTTTATTCCTAGGAAGTATTCACTACATGAATATATCACAATTTCTGAATCTATTTAGTTATTAATCATGATTATGGCTGATTTCAGATTTATCTATTGCAAAAAAAGGTCCTATGAATATGTGTGTACAGGTTTGTATGGACATATGACTTTATTTCTCCTGGATAAATCATGGAGTATAATAGTTGGGTCATCAAGTAGGTATTTGGTAAACTTTTTAAGAAGCTCAACATTTTGCAAATTGATCGTACCATTAAACATCCTCACTAGCAGTGCGTAAGGGTCCAATTCATATTCTTGCCCATACTTGCTGTGGCCAGTCTTCTAATTTTATTTACCTAATATATTTTATTTACCTAATGCAGTTGTATCAAATTGTGCTTTTAATTTGCATTTCCCCAATGACTAATAATGTTAAATATCTTTTCATATGCTGTATGCTATTCATATATCTTCTTTTGTGAAATTTCTGTTAAAATATATTCCCAGAATTAAGTTATTTTCTTATTGAGCCCTGAGAGTTCTTTATATATTCTAGATAAAGTTTCTATCAGGAAAAAAAGTTTTTATCAGGTATAAAATTTGAAAAAAAATATTATCACTATGTGACTTGTCTTTTATTCTCCTAAAAATATCTTTAAATGCAGGCATTGTTACTTCTAAATGAAATCCAACATACCTTTTTTTTTTTTCCCCTTTATGGATTGTGCTTTAAGTGTCATAAAAAAAGAGATTTCAAAAGGGGCACCTTGGTGGCTCAATTGGTTAAGGATCTAACTCTTGATTTCTGCTCAGGTCATGATCTCAGAGTCATGAGATTGAGCCCTGTATTGGGCTCCGTGTTGAACATGGAGCCTACTTATGATTCTCTCTCTCCCTTTCCCTCTACAGCCCCTTCACCCCCAGCTCATGCTCTCTCTCAAAAAAAAAAAAAATTAAATGAACTCAATACCACAAAGATATCTTTTTCTCAGATATGTAATGGTTTCTAGTTCTAAAATTTCGTTCTAAATACCACTTTATCAGGATTTTACAAATATTGATATATTTTATTTTCATTTGATTCAAAACACTTTCTAATTTCCATTTTGATTTATTTTTTAAAACATGATTTATACGGAGAAATTTATTTAGGGAATTTTATAGCTATATTGGCAGGGGTCTAGATTTCTTTGGTGTTATTCTCAGTGTATTTCACTTACTGGGAATGTAATAATTATGACCTGAATTCCTATTTTTGGTTCCACATTCTGTACATACCCAAACTGTAGTTTCCTTGCCTTTGTTATTGCAGTAATAGCACTTCCAATAATTTGATATCCTTTTAAACTGTACTGAAATCCCTTACCAGTTGTTCATTGTTCTCTCTTTGGTCCAGGTGTATATATGCATGTGTGTATACACAAAGACACACACACATAATTATATATTGCCATTTTATTGTAGGTTTATCAGTAAGAGTAAACAAACATGTTTACTTAAACTTCTGTTTGTGACCAGAAATTCTTTGTCTAATATTAATTTAAGGCCATAGATAATCAGCTCCTCACCTTTCTTAAACCCTATTTTTACTTAACATTTTTAGGATTTACTTTGTTTTTGATCACATCATATTCATATTTGTTTGTGCCTTTTCTCATATTTTTGCCATATCTACAATTACTTTTCTTGACTAATCCCATGAAGAATTTTTAATCTATACAACTTCTTAATATTCTTCTGTTATAATCTTTGTGAATTTTAAAGTCACCAGCAGGGCCTAAGGAGGGTTAGGTAGGGATGGTGAATGTTGCCCAAGAATTGTGGTTCTCTTTGGGCACTACATTCACAAGGGACATTTCATAAATTTCCAGAGAATTGTGTGCTGGCCTGAATAACAACTTAACATCCTAGAAGATATTCATCTAGTTGAAAAGTAGTTTATAATTACCTGAGCCTAATGCTAACTCTGACACATTTGTGATGGATTTAAAACTGTAATTTTCAGGATTGTAAATATCAAGTAAATCAAGCGAAGATTGAATTTTGCTTAGAATTTGTTCTTTAGAAAATTGCATCATCAAAGGCAACACAGTTCATGGAATTCATGTGGCCAATACAACACAAGTATACCAGTCTTCATTTATAGTTGTTACATATAAATATATAATGAAGATTTGAAAATTCTTTTAATATTTTAGAAGCAAATATTATTTAAAGTGGACAAACTTCTAAAAGGCAGAGACCTCAAAAAAAATAAAAATAAAAGGCAGAGACCTCATTATGTTTTATTTGCAAAAGGTGTTTTATGATATTTCATATTACCAACATCTTAAATATATTTGTGTATCTTAGTGTACCATTAAGAAATTTCTGCTGTGAAGTATTTTTATCTTCACTATTTTCCATAAACATTTCTAAATCATAGGAACATATTTTTTGTCATATCTCAAGATTGAGATGCCAGTTTTTGCCCTCCTCCAGAAGAGGATTATATTTCCAAGGACATGTTCTAGAAATAGGTATTAAGATTTTTGTTTTTCTAAATAGGTTCCACTCCCAGTACAGAGCCCAATGCAGGGCTTAACCTCACAACCTTGAGATCAAGACCTGAGCTGAGATCAAGTGTTGGATGTTTAACCGACTGTGCCACCCAGGTGTCCCCAAGTTATTTTTTAAAAGATCAATTTGGAAGCTGGGTGTCTCTTCCACCTTATTGTCCAAGAATATACATCTTTTCTCTATATATTCTCTTGTATCCACACCAAAAGTCTGTTAGATTCAGTTGTTAAACAAGTTACTACTGGGAAAAACAAAAATTACTATGTCCATAGCCTGTGTTCTCATAATTTCAGGGTTTAGAGCAGTCAAGACTAGTATGTAAAGTTGGTGGAGGGGGGAATCAAATGATAAAATATATTTTAAAATGTTTTATAAAGGTAAATGAAATAGAAATTCAGAGCAAAGCAGGAAAAGACAGAGACTCTGGAGAGAAAACAAAGAGCAATACAACCAGTCTGATTATGAAAGAAATGTCCTATTGTTAAATCATGGAGGGAAACGGTTAGAGGAATGGAGAAAGGAGAAGACACAATAGAGAGTGCCTAGTACATAATCGTCTTCATGAAAAGCACAATGTGAATCTGTGGCGAGAACAGATAATGCTTAAATGGCTAGCTGAAAATAGTTTTCTGGTCCTAAAAATTGCTTACATAATTTCCCAATAACCCTTTTAACGCAGTAAAGATATTTTTTTTACTTCCTTTGCATAAAATTTTCAGCTAGAAGAATCATTGAACTTTAACGTCTGAAAGAATCAACGCAAACTCTAAAAATTCTTTGGTGTTTATTGTTTATGACTTAATTATTGGTATGTTTTGCTTTTGTATGTGTTTTTTTTCCTATTGTAGGAACCTTTTAACATTCATGTTCTCTTTGTGAGTTATTCAATTTTTGTTCTTTTTATTTTCCTGTTTCTCTCAAGAATCAATACTGAGATGGGCTTCTAACATTCATGGCACAAGATACAAAAAGACTAAGGTCTAAATAGGACAGCATTAAGTTCGGTGAAAAAATATGATAAATATATAAGCGTTAATATGTTCATGAAAAGCTAATACATCTCTCACTCATTCACTCTCTGTTACTTTAAATGGCTGCTTTTGACAACCATATGTGGTTTTTGATGTTTTATGTGCTTAGTACTACTGGACACTGAACAAGTCCTTTGCAGTTTAAAGCCTATTAAATTGGTTGTATGTTACAGAGAAGTAATCTTTAAAATATATCTCCTGTCTGTACCTGTTCATTGATCCAATACCTTGCCTTATGGTCATGCCCACATTCAATAATCATCATTATGGAAATAACAATGCTTGTCTGTTTCAACCAGTAGTATCAGCAGATGTTGAGAGTACTAGAAATCACACAGGCTTTCATGCGTATTTTTCAGACTGCTTTTGACTGGGAAATATATTTATGAGTGTATTTTCATTCTTTTCCCCACTTGTTTTAAATCTTCAAAGAGCTCAAACTCTTGTTCCATAATTTTAGTGCTTCAATATGGTCTCCTTTATTGTCCTTTCATTTATCTATTGCTCAGAAGAATTTGCCAAAAACTTTATGAGAGGTGTCTAAGAGTTGTAAAAGCTGAAATGCTCTTGGATAACATCATCCAAGAAGTATTGAGTTGAAAAAAGTTATTAAAAGAAGAAACATTTCACCAGATGACTTAGACTTCTGGAGTTTGATGGTATTGGCTAAATAAATTCATAAGTCTTAATTGTATCCACAGTTATTCAGATGCATGTGGTTACAGATTTAAAATTTTGGAGGGGAGGGAAGCACTAAATAGCTACCCACTTTTGAGCAAATATTATATGTCTGTCTTCTCTAAATATTAGTTTGCATTTAATAGAATTTATATAAATGGAATTATACAGATAAATGATTTTCTCACCTACCTTCTGTCACTAAACATAATTATTTTGAGATTATGCATCCATTTTGTGTATGAATAGTTTGTCTATATTGATGAATAGAAATCAATTGAATGAATATATCACAATTTGTGTATACATTCATTTACTGATGGACATGTGGGCTTTTTCCAGTTTTGAGCTATTGCAAGTAAAGTTGTAGTGAACATGCATATACATATCTTTGTATGAACATATGCTTTCTTGTTTCTTAAGTAAATACTTAAAGTGGAATGACTGATTAATGTGGTAGGAATAAGTTTAACTTTAAAAAAAGTTAACTGCTTTATAACTTTTTAAGTTACCTGCCATCTGTTTTCTAAAGTGGTTACATCATTTTACATTTCCATAAGCAGTTTATGAAATTTCTAAATGTTTTATGTTCTCACCAATATTTGGCATAATCAGTCTTTTAAACTTTAGCCATTCTAATAGGTTTATAGTGGTATATCAGTGAGATTTGAATTTGCATTTCCCTAATGACTAATGATGTAGATAGAGTACCTATATGCATTTCTAGGATAGTCTATTCAAATTATTTCACCATTTTAAGAATTTAGATTCCTTGTTTTTTTGTTTTGAAAGTTCCTTAAATATTCATAAAGCATAAAATATTTTCTGTATTATATGACTTGTAAGTATTTTGTCCCCATTTATAGCTTGTCTTCTCATTATTTAATAGGGACTTTCAGAGAGGAAAACTTTTTATAATTTTGAATAAGTCAAATTTAACATTTTTCTTTTTATCAAGTTTTTGGTATCATGCCTAAGAAAATTTTTCCTAACCCAAAATCACAAATATTTTCTATGTTTCCTTCTAGATGTTTTATAGTTTTAAATTTTATATTTAAAT
>NC_138370.1:110475258-110504118 GCF_054177405.1 Leptonychotes weddellii | reverse complement strand
AAACGCTTAACCATCTGAGCCACCCAGGTGCCCAATACCACAGTTTCTTTTTTTTTTTTAAAGATTTTCTTTATTTATTTGAGAGAGAGAGAATGAGAGACAGAGAGCATGAGAGGGAGGAGGGTCAGAGGGAGAAGCAGACTCCCTGCCAAGCAAGGAGCCCGATGCGGGACTCGATCCCGGGACTCCAGGATCATGACCTGAGCCGAAGGCAGTCGCTTAACCAACTGAGCCACCCAGGCGCCCCCAATACCACAGTTTCTTAATAACTGTGGCATTATGATGTATTGAAATCAGGTAATTTTAGTCCACCAAATTTATTGTTCTCTTTCAAAATTGGTTTGGCTATTTTGGGCCCTTTATATGTCCACATGAATTTTAGAATTATCAATTTCTATGACAAAAGCTTAAAGTAATTTGATTACAATTTTGTTGAGTTTATGAATCAATATTGAGTGCCCACTTGTGGTCTGAGATGGTAAGTCTAAAATGAAACCAATAAGGAGGGGTTTCATTTGTTTGGGGTAGGAAGACTATTACAAAAATGAATGCTATTTGAATAGACATTTCTCTAAAGAAGATATACATAATAATACATGAAAAGATTTTCAACATCATTTGCCATCAGAGAAATGCTAATCAAAACCACAATAAGATACCACTTCACACTCAAAAGCATAGCTATAGGGGTGCCTGGGTGGCACAGTCTATTAAGTGGCCAACGCTTGGTTTTGGCTCAGGTCATGATCTCAGCGTCTTGAGATCAAGCCCCGGGCTGGGCTTCATGCTCAGCACAGAGTCTGCTTGGGATTATTTCTCCCTCTGCCCTTCCCACCCATCCTCTCTTGGAAAACAAACAAATAAATAAACATTTTATTTTAAATGGATAGCTATAATCAAAAAAACAATAGCAAGTATTTGCAAGGATATGGAAAAATGAGAACCATCATTCACTGCTGGTGAGAATGTAAAATGCCACAGCCAGGAAAATATCCAGGAAATTCCTCAAATTGTGAAACAGTTACCATTTGACCCAGTAATTCTACTCCCGGGTACCCAAAATAAATTAAAATACATTCCACACAAAAACTTGTATGTGAATGTTCATAACAGCATTATTCATAATGGCCAAATGATCTAAATAACCCAAATGTCTATCGTTTGATGAATGGATGAACATAATAAAGTCCATACAAATCACACATTTGATAAGATTTGAATAATCAGAATATATAAAGAACACTTACAACTCAAAAATTAAAAGACAGATAATCTAATTAAAATGTGGGCAAATGATTAGAATATATACATCTCCAAAGAAAAGTGTACCAATAGCCAATAATCACATGAAAATATGCTCAGCATCATTAACTATCAGGGCAAAGAAAGTCAAAGCTACAATGAGATATCTCTCCATATCCACTTGGATGCCTAAACTAAAAAGATAATAACAAGTGTTAAAGAGAATATGGAATAATTGGAACCCTCACACACTGCTAGTGGGACTGTAAAATGATGCAGCCAGTTTGAAAAATAGTTTGGCAATTCCTCAAAGTGTTAAATATTAAGTTACCACAGAATTTAACAACTCCACTTCTAGGTTTATGTCCAAGAGAAAGAAATGAAAATATATGTTCAAAAAGACCCTCTTACATAGGAATGTTCAAAACAGCATTATTCATTATAGACAAAAATAGGAAATAACCTAAATGTTTATCAACTGATGAATGGATACATGAAATGTAGTACATCAATATAATAGAATATTATTCAGCCATAAAAAAGAATGGAGCACTGTAACATGCTATAATGTGACTGAACTTTGAAAGCGTACATTATTATAGAAGAAGCCAGTCGCAGAAGACTACATTTTATGTAATTGAAAATATATGAAATTTCCAAAAGAGGCAAATCACAGAAAGTGAATTAGTGGTTGGCTAGAGCCAGCAGGAATTAGAAGGTGATAACCAAAGTGTAGGAGGATTCTTTTTATAGTGATTTATGGTAAATTGATTATGGTGATGGTTGCACAACTGTGAGTAGACTAAAAACCGATGAATTCTATAATTTAAATGGAAGAATGGAAATTATATCTCAATAAAGTTTTTATAAAAATTACTTTTTAAGTGGGTGCTGTAGAGTGAAATGAATTCTAAAACATGGGAAATAAGTAATATTACATAGGCATTTGAAAATTAAAAGACTCCCTAGAGGAAAGGATAACTAAGTGGAAACATGAATATTAGGTTGGAATAGAAAGGTGAAAATAGGACATGGGAATTTTTTTTGTAAGGCAGGCAAGATAAAGGAGAAAAAATATTCTGGGTAGAGAAAACAGCCAGTTCTCAGACTCAGGAGTAATAAGTTTGTAAGATGAGGGAAATTGATGAAACCCAGTATCTGGATGTTAGGGACTGATGGGTAGAAGTAAGAGAAGTGACAGATGAAGCTGGAGATCATGGGGAGCTTTATAATTTTAATTAAGATATTTGAATTTTTTCTCAGACTTATTGAGATATAGTTCAAAATTCTATTAAGGGTTGAATTTATCAAATACACCTAATCAAACACTGGCTACTTATATTTTTCCATTGAGGAATAACTGACATACAATATTATACGAGTTTCAGGTGTACAACACAGTGATTAGACATTTGTGTACACTGCAAAGTGATCACCACAATAAATCTAGTTATCACCTGTTACTATAAAAAATTAATAACATATTGACTATATTCCCAATGAGGTATATAACATCCTCACGACTCATTTTATAACTGGAAGTTTGTACTTCTTGATCATCTTCACCCATTTTGCCCCTATCCCCAACCCTCCTTTTGGGCAACTACCAATCTGTTCTTTGTATCTATGAGTCTAGATTTTTTGTTTGTTTGTTTGCTTTGTTTTTTAGATTCTACATTTAAGTGAAACCAGGTAGGATTTGTCTTTCTATGTCTGATTTCTCTTAGCATAATACCCTCAACTTTCATCCATTATGTCACAAATATCAAAATTTCATTCTTTTTCATGTCTGAGTAGTATTCTATTGTGTGTCTATGCACATGCACATACACACACACACATATCCCACATCTCCATCCATTCATCCATCAATGGACATTGAAGTTATTTCCCTATCTTGACTATTGTAAAAAATGCTGCAATAAGCATAGCAATGTACATATCGTTTTGAATTAGTATTCTCATTTCCACTGGATAGATACCCAGTAGTGAAATTGCTAGATCATATGGTAGTTCTATTTTAAATTATTTGAGGAACCTCCAAACTGTTTTCCATAGTGATTAAACCAACTCATTGTCCCGCCACAGTGCACAAGTGTTCCTTTCTCCACATCCTTGCCAGCACTTATTTTTGTTTTTATGAAAACAGCCATTCTGATAGATGTAAGCTGATATCTCTTGGGTTTGATTTGCATTTCCCTGAAGATTAGTGATGTTGAACATCTTTTCATGTGCCTGTTGGCCATCCATATGTCTTCTTTTGAAAAATGTCTCTTCAGATCCTCTGCCCATTTTTTAACTGGGTTGTTTGGGCTTTTTGTTATTGACTTGTATGAGTTCTTTATATATTTTGGATATTAGTACCTTATTAGATATATGGTTTATTGACTTTTATGAGTTCTTTATATATTTTGGAGATTAGCACCTTATCAGATACATGATTTGAAAATATCTTTTCTCATTCCATAGGTTACCTTTTCATTTTCTTGATATTTTTTTCACTTTTCAGTAACTTTTTAGTTTGATGTAGTCTCATTTGCTTATTTTTGCTTTTGTTTTCTTTGCCTTTGGTGTCAGATCAAAAAAAAAAAAAAACATTGTTAAGACCAATAACAAGGAGCTTATAGTCTATGTTTATGGCTTCAGGTCTTATTTTCAAATCTTTAATCCATTTGGGTAAATTTTTGTAAAAGGTAAAAGAAGTGATATGGTTTCATTCTTTTACATGTAGCTGTTCAGTTTTCCCAACATTTATTGAACAGATTTTTCTTTCCTCATAGCATATTTTTGCCTCTTTTGTTTTAAATTAATTCACCATACCTGCATGGATTTATTTCTGGGCTCTCTGTTCTGTGCCATTGATTTATATGTCTGTTTTTCTGCCAATAACACACTGGTTTGATGATTACATCTTTGTTGTATATTTGAAATTAGGTCATGTAATACCTCTACTTTGTTCCTTCTCATAACTGTTTTGACTATTCAGGGTCTTCTCTGGTTCTATATAAATTTCAGAATAAATTGTTCTAGTTCTTTTAAAATCACCACTGGAATTTTTATAGTGATTGCATTGAATCTTTACATTGCTTTGGATAGTATGGGCATTTTTTTAAGTTGAACATTTCATTCAATAATATAATTTCTAAGTAAATTATCATCACTTACTAAAGATGGCAACTTTTTTTAAGTTTTCATTTAAATTCCAGTTAGTTAACAATGAGTGTAATATTAGTTTCACGTGTACAATATATGATCCACACTTCCATACATCACCTGGTGCTCATCACATCAAGCACATTCCTTAATCCCCATCACCTATTTGACCCATCCCCCCACCCGCCTCCCCTGGTAATCAACAGTTTGTCCTCTACAATTAAGAGTCTCTTTCTTGGTTTGCCGCTCTCTCTCTTTTTCCCCCCTTTGCTGTTTTGCTTCTTAAATTCCACATATGAGTGAAATCATATGGTATTTGTCTTTCCCTGACTTACTTTGCTTAGCATAATACTCTCTAGCTCCATCCATGTCATTGCAAATGGCAAGATTTCATTCTTTTTATGGCTGAGTAATATTCCACTATATACACCACATTTTCTTTATCCATTCATCAGTCAATAGATACTTGGGCTATTTCTATAATTTGGCTACTGTAGATATGCTGTTACAAACATCGGGGTGCATGTATCCCTTTAAATTAGGATTTTTATATTCTTTGGTTAAATACCTAGTAGTGCAATTACTGGATCATAGAGTAGTTCTATTTTTAACTTTTTGAGGAACCCCATACTGTTTTCCACAATGGCTGCACCAGTTTGCATTCCCACCAAGTGTAAGAGGGTTCCCCTTTCTTCACATCCTTGCCAACACCTGTTGTTTATGTTGTTGACTTTAGCCATTCTAACAGGTATGAAATGATATCTCACTGTAGTTTTGATTTGTATTTCCCTGATGGTTGAGCATTTTTTTCATGTGTCTGTTGGCCATCTGTCGGTCTTCTTTGAAAAAATGTCTATTCATGTCTTCTGCCCATTTTTTTTACCTGGATTATTTATTTTATGGGTAGCATGGACATTTTAACAATATTAATTCTTCCAATCCATGAGCACAGAATATCTTTTTATTTACTTCTATCTTCTTCAGTTATTTTTGTTTTGTACTTTCATATTTTTAGTGTATTATATATATGAATGTGTATTATATATGAATATATATGTGAAAAATTTCATAATTTTCAGTGTACAGGTCTTTTACCTCCTGGGTTAAATTCACTCCTAGATATTTTATTTTTTTTGATGAGATTGTAAATGAATTTTTTTTCTTGATTTCTCTTTGTAATAGTTCATTATTAGTATATAGAAATACATCTGATTTCTGTATGTTAAGTTTGTATCCAGAAACTTTACTGAATTCATTAGTTCTAACAAATTTTTGGGAGACTTTTGAGGCTTTTCTATATACAGTATGATGTCATTTGCCAATAGTGACAGTATTACTCCTTCCTTTCCAATTTGTATGCTTTTTATTTATTTTTATTTCCTAATGGCTCTGGCTAGGACTTTTAGTACTATGTTGAATAAAGTAGGGAGAGTGGGCATCCTTATCTTGTTCCTGATCTTAGAAGAAAAGCTTTTACTTTTTACCATTGAATTGGATGTTAGCTGTGGGTTGGTCATGTATGACCTTTATTATGTTGAGGTACATTCCCTAAACACATAGTTTGCTGAAAGTTTTTATCATAAATGGATGTTAAACTTTGTCAAATGCTTTTTCTGCATTTAGTGAGATGATCATATGATTTTTAACTTTCATTTTGTTAATATGGCGTATTACATCTATTGACTTGCAGATTTTGAGCCATCCTTGCATCCCTGGAATAAATACCACTTGATCATAGTGTATGATCCTTTTAATGTATTATTCAATTTAGTTTGATAATATTTTGTTGAGGATTTTTGTACTTATATTCATCAAGGATACTGGCCTATAATTTTTTTTTATTATGTTATGTTAATTGCTGTTGTGTTTGTCTGATCTGGGTATCAAGGTATTGCTGGCCTCTTGAAATGAGTTTTTAAGTGTTCCTTTCTTTTCGGTGTTTTGGAAGAGTGTGAGAAGGATGGGCCCTAAATCTTCTTTGAATTTTAGTAGAATTCACCAGTGAAGCTGTCTGGTCCTGGACTTTTGTTTTTAAGGAAGTTTTTAATTACTGATCAATCTTTTAACTAGCAATTGGTCTATTAAAATTTTCTGTTTCTTCATGATTCAGTCTTGGGAGATTGTATATTTCTAGGAATTTATCCATTTGTTCTAGGTTGTCCAATTTTTTGGCATATAATTGTTCATAAAATTCTCTTATGATTCTTTGTATCAGTTGTAACTTCTCCTGTTGCATTTCTGATTTTATGTACTTGAGACCTCTCTTGGTGACATTAGCCAAAGGTTTCTCAAGTTCAATTATCTTTTCAAAAAATTAGTTCTTAGTTTTATTGATATTTTCTATTATCTTTTTAGTCTTTATTTCAGGCCTAGCATATGATCTATCCTGGGGAATATTCCATGTGTATTTGAGAAGAATGTGTATTCTGCTGCTTTTGGATAGAATGTCCTGTATATACTTGTGAAGTCCATCTGGTCTAATATGTTGGTTAAGGCCAATGGTTCCTTATTGATTTTCTGTCTGGATGATCTATCCTTTGATGTAAGTGGGGTGTTAAAGTCCTCTACTATTATTGTATTGCTGTCAATTTTTCCCTTAATGTCTGTTAATATTTGCTTCACATATTTTAGTGTTCCTATGTTGGGTGCATATATAGTTGTAAATGTTATATCTTCTTGCTGGATTGACTCCTTTAACATTATATAGTACCCCTCTTTGTCTTTCATTACAGTTTTTGTTTCAAAGTCTATTTTGTCTGATACAAGTATAGCTATACCAGCTTTCTTTTTGTTTCCATTTGCATGGAATATCTTTTTCCATCTCTTCACTTTCAGTCTGTTTGCATCCTTACTTCTGAAGTAAGTCTCTCATATGCAGTAATATGTGTCTTGTTTTTTTATCCATTCAGCCATTCTATGTCTGGGGAATTTAGTCCATTTACATTTAAATTAATTACTGATATGTCTATTTTTATTGCCATTCTGTTGATTATTCTCTAGCAGTTTTTGTATTCCTGTCTGTTTTTTTCTTCTCTTTCTCTCTATTGTTGTGGTTTGATGACTTTCTTTATTAATATTACATTTAGATTCCTTTCTCATTTTCTTTCACATATTCAGTGTAATTTTCTGCTTTGCGGTTTTTATGAGGTTCACATATACCATCCTGAGTACGTAACAGTCTATTTTATATAGGTAAGTTTGTGTACTTAAATTTGAACACATACCAAACTCTACATTTTTGCTCCCCCATCATGTTTTATGTTTTTGATGTTACATTTTACATACTTTTATGTTATGTATCCTTTAATTGACTATTGTAGTTTTTTGTTAATTTTACTGCTTTTGCTTTTTTTTACTGCTTTTGTCTTTTAAGCTTCATAGAAGATTTGTAAGTGATTAATCCAATACCTTTACTATATATTTACCTTTTCCAGTGAGATGTTTACTTTCATATGTTTTCTTATAATTAATAAGTGCCATTTTTTTTTCAATTTAAAGAAGTTTTAACATTTCTTTTATGGCCAGTTTAATAGAGGTGAATTCCTTTAACTTTTGCTTATATGGAAAGCTCTTTCTCTTTCAGTTCTAAATAACAGCTGGGTATTCTTGGTTGGAAGATTTTTTTTTTTTTTTCCTTTCAGCAGTTTGAATATGTCATGCCTTTTTCTTCAGGCTTGCAAAGTTTCTGCTGAAAAATCTGCTAATAGCCTTACAGGGTTTCTTCCCTTGCACATAACAAATTTTTGTCTTGTTGCTTTTAAGATTCTCTCTTATCTTTTTAACTTTGACTTTTAACTTTTAATTACAACGTGTCTTTATGTGGCTCTCTTGGGTTCATCTTATTTGGACTTTCTGGGCTTCCTGGATCTGGATGTCTGTTTCTTTCCCTTGGTTAGGAAAAAAATTCAGCCATTATTTCTTCAAATAATTTTTCTTCTTTCTCTCTCTGTTCTCTTTCTGGGACCCCTATAATGTGAATGTTATTCTGCTTAATGTTGCCCCATAGGTCCTTTAAGTTATTCTCACTTCTTATAATTCTTTTCTTCTTTTTGCTGCTCTGAATGAGTTTCTTTGCTTTGTCTTCCAACTCACTGAACCATTCTTCTACTTCACCCAGTCTGCTGTGGAAACCCTCTCATGTATTTTTCAGTTCAGTTATTGTACTCTTCAGCTCTCAGACTTTTGTTTGGTAGTTTATTTTTTCTAGCTCTTTGTTGAAGTTCTCACTGTGTTCATCCATCTTCTCCTGAGTTCACTGGCTATCTTTACAGCTATTACCTTGAATACTTTATCAGCTAGATTACTTATCTCTGTACATTACGATCTTTTTCTGAGGTTTTTGTCTTATTCTTTCATTTGGAATATATTTCTCTGTTTTTTTCATTGTTTCTTTTTTCTTTCTTTTGACTCCCTGGGTCTTTTTTTTTTTTTTTAAGATTTTATTTATTTGAGAGAGAGAGAGAGCACAAGTCGGGAGAGTAGCAGGCAGAGGGAGAAGCAGGCTCCCCGCTAAGCAGGGAGCCTGACATGGGACTTGATCCCAGGGTCCTCGGATCACGACCTGAGCTGAAGGCAGATGCTTAACTGACTGAGCCACCCAGGCGCCCTCCCTGTGTGTGTTTCTATGTATTAGGTGAAATGGCTACTTCTCTGTGTTGAAGGAGTGGACTTGCATAGGTGATGAAACTTCTTGTTCGGACTTGAACTAGATCTTGTCCCTTGATCCTTTGTGATTGTTTAAACCACCTGAAATATTCTTGATATGTCTCTGTTGTTGAGGGTGTGCCAAGACCTATCTGTGTTCCAAGAGATGGGATCTCATTTAGTACCTAATTTCAGGGTGATTAGAAGCTAGACCTAAAGGAAGCATCTTTTAAAGTACATAGATACATACTGTCCTATTGCACCACAATTGTAAACCCTGCTGGCCTCCAGTCCAAGAGATCTGGAGGTTTCCCTGGGTAATAGTTGCAAAATACAGACAAGAGTATAAGTTTATTTCTAGGAGTCTCATTAAGCATTAGCAAAGCCAAGGGGGTATGCAAGAATCATGTCTTCATGCTTACATTCTCCAGGAGCACCTCCCTAGCCTGTATATGTGTGGGAAACCTGAAGTCTATTCCTCAGGCTAAAGCTCCTTGCTAAGAAAATAGGCCTTTTTCATAGGAACACTAGGGTTATGTTTCAATCTGCTCTCTGGGCAGTGCCCTGAAGGTGGTGGCTTTCCAAGAATCCCTTCCAATTGCTACATTACCATGTAACTCAGGTAGCCAGCCCCCAGGGCCCCCAGATCCAGGAGATTAAAGGGCAACCATGTGTGGACTTCATGTGCCCACTGACTTTGGCTAGGTTAGCTGGAGAATGCAGGGGGCAAGGGATGCTTTCTGGCTTCAAAAAGACAGCAGGGAAATGTCTTGACTGCTCACTCCCACAGGATCAGAAATGCAGTAGGAGTATTTTATCTGTCCACATGTTCCAGGCTTAGGCTGGGAGCATGAGAGTGCCATGACCACTCATGCTTGCCAGCACCAGCCAAGGAGCACAGGAGTTTCTCAAACACCTACAGTCACTGACGTTAGCAAGGGAGCAAGAGAATGTCACAATTGTTCATGCTCACCTTCCCCAGCGAGGGAGTGGGGGAGTGCTGCAATCACTTGTGCTCTTCAGCTTTAGTAAGGCAGAGGATTAAGGCCACTACTGCTTGCCCCTTACTGCTTTAGCAAGATGACAGGAGGGTGACATATAGGAGCTCACATACCTGTCTAGCAGGGTGCAGTGAGGATGCAAAAATGGCATCTGCCAGCACCTCCAATTCCAGGGAGTTCTAACTGTCCCCTGCCCCTCCAGATTAATAAATGAATCTTTTAGATTAGTAAATGAATCACCTTAACATATAGTCTAGGCACTTTTCAAATTGCTGTTTTTATGCTGGGTCTTGGGGTGAGTGAGACTGCATGGGAGCTCTTTAAAGGGGAATCGCAGTTTCTTATAGAACTTTGGGTCCCTTGGACATCAGCCCCATTGATTTTTCTAAGCTGGGCATTTTGGGGACTTATCTCTCTGGCATAGGTCTTAGGGTTTGAGATACCTGATATAGGGCAAGACTATCTTAGTCCTCCAGGAGAAGTGCCAGAGTAGTAAACTCCCTCCTTATTTTGTGTTCACGTGCAGAATGTTGTTTATTGGTTTTTTGGTTTTTTGTTTTATTTTTTTATGAGACTGTATCTCCAACTCTCCTACCTATCTCAATATGGTCTTTTTATCCTTTGTTGTGGAGAAATAGTTCATCTAGTTTTCAGGTATTTTTTAGAAGAAAACAATCCATTTGTAACTGTAAATGATGTGTCGGTGGGAGGAGATGAATTCAGAATCTTCCTACGCCGCCATTTTGCAGAAGTCTCTCACACTGAGTAGTTTTAAAATAGAAGTTATATATAGCCCTCAGGAAGAAAACTATAAGAAAATTTCCATTTTTTTACTATCTATAACTGACTTTGGTCTTGATGTATTAAAATGAGAACAAAGTATTTTCTTATATACCTATTATTTAAAACTTTTAGCATTTCTGTAATACATACCTTCCTAGTTCTCAGGAAGACATCTAACCTACTTAAAATCCCATTTGGTTTTTTCAATAAATTTGAGCATCAAAAACATAAGGGTAAAGGTAGCATTGGAACTTGGGAAGTTATTGATTAGATTTTTATGTTTTTTCTTTAACTTCTTTGACATTTATTTATCAGCAAAATTAAAGATAAAAAGGTCTACCTTTAAATTTTTTAAATTTGAGGATATTTTTTAAAATACTGGTTCATTGGCTATTAAATGATAAGCAACTGATAAAAAGAAGTCATCATTAAGTATGATACAAATGTAGCAGTGTAATATTTTGAGGTGTTGATCTGGCTTTTACCTTTCCCATTCACCTGGAAGCTTTATTTATTTATTTGTTCAAAGCAAAAAGACAAGGAACATCCTCTAAAGCTTTTAATTTCAAAATCCTAAACTTTAAATTATTTAGAAATTAAAATTTATGTTATAAGTAATTTAGGAAACTAAACAGTCAGAATTAATTTTGGGCAGTACCTTCTGCTACCTTACTTCTACCACCACCCCTGAGACTGGATAAAGTTGGTCCAGAAAAGTTAAAGAGTAAGAAATGAAACAAAAGTTTAAATGCTGATGATTCCCTAGAATGAAACTTGTCACCAATGTATAAATCCTGTGGTGAGGATGGAAACTACTGATAGGTTTTAGTTTGGGGAACCTAAGAGCACCTTTGCAGTTAGGGATCAGAAAGAATCAAGAATCAAACTCTTCCCCTTTCTAGCTTGATGTGAGAGAATAAGAAATATCTGCATGGGCTCTCTATGCAGCCAGTTCTGAGATAACTTGATAAAATCCCTGTGTGTACCTATCATGGATCAGGCAGCCACAAAATGTTTGCTTCTACAGCTAGGAACAGACAAAATGGCACCTCAATCTAATAAACCTGGAAGACTACTGAGTCAAGATGAAGCAATGTGTCAAAATTAACCAAAAGTATTTGTGGACCCACTATCAATAAGCAGAAGTGAATGAGGACTTCAAAGTACAAGCCATCATAAATACATGACCATGACCTTTTTAGGTATATCTTGCCTCCCAAGCCTAGGCGTTGGTCTTAATTAAGTCCATAAGAGAAACAACCCTATGAATTGAAGACCAATTTGCTAAGTTTAGTACTTGGTGCCTGGTAGAATGGAGGCTCAAAATTAAAATGAACTTTAATCATAGAAAAAAATCACAATCCTCATACAAAAGTTATAGGCTAAGAATTGTAGCCATTAAGCCAACAAAGATCACTACTATTTACTGAATGCTTACAAGGCGGCAAGTTTTACATTAGATGCTTTACATAGGTTATCTCAATTTTACTAACAGTAAAGCATACTCTACAAATATTCCTTCTTTTTTTTCTTAAACATTTTACTTATTTATTTGACAGAGAGAGAGAGAGAGAGACAGCATACAAGCAGGGGGAGTGGCAGGCAGGGAGAGAAGCAGGCTCCTCCCCTGAGCAGGGAGCCCGATGCAGACCCTATCCCAGGACCCTGGGATCATGACCTGAGCCGAAGGCAGACACTTAACCGACTGAGCCACCCAGGCACCCCAAATGTTCCTTCTTGGACAAATTATTTTAATGACAGACTTATTTCACTCTGATGATAAAAGTTGGTATTGGTATACCCTCTTATAGTTGCTTAACACTATACACCTTAGATAAATATTGAATTGTTCTTATACTTGGTAGTTTTATATCTAGCAATTTGAAGTACCTATTCAAACCATAATTAGCTTAATAGTAATGTCCCCTGTCTTTTAAAGCCACTTCCCATTAGTAAGACCTTTATGATTTCCCAACACAGTTGGCAACAATTTTATTTCTATCAAGCAAAAGACAATTAAGGGTATTCACTATAAAATAAGTACTGATGTGAAAGGCTTTATCTGTCTTGGGGCTATCTTTAGCCTTCAAAAAAAATTAATTGGCCCCAGAGGCTTAGGTGAATTTTAAATTTTTGAAGAGGGAATTAGACAAGGGAGGACGGGTGTTAAAATTATCATTCCTTGAAGCGGGGGAAATCGGAGGGGTGGACGAACCATGAGAGACGATGGACTCTGAAAAACAAACTGAGGGTTCTAGAGGGGAGGGTGGTGGGAGGATGGGTTGGCCTGGTGGTGGGTATTGAGGAGGGCACGTTCTGCATGGAGCACTGGGTGTTGTGCACGAACAATGAATCATGGAACACTTCATCTAGAACTAATGATGTAATGTATGGGGATTAACATAAGAATAAAAAAAAAATTTTAAAAAAAATTATCATTCCTTCCTTTCCTAAGGCACCCCCTCAAAAGCTACTCAGAATGGGAAATGTGTGCTTGAGGCCTTGCCCAGGAAGAACTAACAGGAACCAGATCACATTTAGCTGTGACCTTTACAGTATATTTCTAAAAAGTGAATTCAGCCTCCAGACTTGCCAAAAGGTATAAATAAGCTTTACAGTTTTGACCTTAGCTAACTGAGGAGCAACCAGATAAGCTGACATCCAAAAAAAATTTGCTTTTATTTTTAAAACATTTCTTTCATGCTTATAAATTCTAATGGTAGAATGAATGAGAGTAGGGATGGGACAGCAGAACAGCTGGCTGGGTAGGTGAAGGGTGGTTTATTTTCTCTCAATAAGCTGATAAAACTATGATGGAAAACTCATATAGAGAAAAGGAGATAAATTGTTTCTACCAATCTGGTTAGATTGTGTACATTTTTTTGTCTCTGCGTGTGTGTGTGTGTGTGTGTGTTTAAATCATTGCATTAAAGCTAAGATTACCAAAAAAATGTTAAACCCCTCCAATATGAAAACAATCCCTGGGTATTTTTCTTGACCTTGCAAAAGTAAAAAAGCATGAAATAGTTTGCCAAGAGGAACAGATGTTTCTGTTGTATATTTCTTACTCCCTGGGCATGTTTGAGAATTCTAAATATAAACGTTCAAACAGACAGGGTGCAAACACACAGGAAGTTTGGGGGAGTGTGAGAATTCGTTTAGGCGATTCAATCTGATTCACAACTTTGCACATGAATCAAAAATCAGGAAAATTGGGGAAAAGATCATTTAGACATATTAACATGTGTATAGCATAGATCTTAAAATGAAAGCAAATGTAGAAAGGTAACCAATCTCATGATTAACTTACACTACATAAAGAATAAATAGAAACAAGTTTTGAAGACATATACATATTAATTTTGCATAATCTTCTCAATGCTCTTAAATGACAGATTGAATGGGGTCATGTAGGTAAATTCTCAAATTTTACTCACTTTTAGTACATTTTTATATATTTATTTAAACAATGAAAATCTCTCAGCAGAAATGTCAGTAGGGTCAGAATGAATATTCTAACTAACCAACACATTACTTGGTCCATAGTCATCTAATATAGGATAATAATCTAAGCTTGCTGATCCAGATGCTATAACCAAATTAAGCTCTGAGCCACTAATGGATAATAACTATAGTTTTCATTTCCATTTTTAGGAGTCCATTCAGTCCAAAGTCCATTCTGACATATAGAATGAATAATAAACAGTCTCCTTCACAATGGTAATATAGTTTATTATCATGAAATAATATGCTTCCTGGTGATGTCATCAGGATAATGACATGGGTTGTTCCTGACTGAAATCTCCCTCATAAGAAGACCAACTAGCAACTATCCATAAACAAGATACCACTGGAAAAATCCCAAAACCCAGGCGTGAGGCTGAAGCACCTCCCTGGACCACAGAGATCAAGAAGGACCACATTAGAAGGGTAAGAGGAGTGGCTAGACTCTGAGAACTTTGCCCTAGCCCAGACAGGCACAATACCACAACAAGAGGGCCTCCCTGAGCCTATGGTTTCTCCAGTGGAAAAATAGAAAGCTTAAGGTTGACATCTAGTTCCCCCTAGCACTGCAGAATGCTTCCCTGGAGGCAAATTGAGGTCTCACCCCATAGAGATGACTCTGCAGGGCTTGACCACTGGGAATCAGAAAGAGAAGAGAGGGGGGATGGGGCTTACAGCAACCAGTGCTCAGATCTAAGACTGCATTCCTCCTTGGAATGATCCTTGAGCAGAGATCCCAGCTAGCAAGCATCTCTGCTCATCTACAAAGCAGAGTTGGTGCCCAAGCTAAGCCAGGGAGTTTAGCTGGCAGTTCTACTTGATTCCAGGTACCATTCAACAAGCCTTACTGGATCTGGAGACTGTTTTACCTCTCATTCAGGCATAGAAACAAATTTGAAGCCCTGCCCAACTGCTGAGTATCACCTACAGTCCCACATACCCAGGAAGTTTGACCAGAGAGCCTGGGCAGCTACATTGTCCCTCCCACAACAGCACTTACAGTGACACCTATGCAGAGATCCCAGCTAGCAATTCTGCCCATTGAGGAGCCAAGCCAGTAATGTTGTCTAGTCGGGGAGTTCCACCGGTAGTTCTGCCTGATTTAGGTTCCCACCCAATGACCCATACTGGCAGTGAAACCGATTCTAAGGCCCCACCCAGGCAGGGAAGCAAATTTGAAGCTCTGCCCAACTAGCAAGAAGCCTGACCAGAGAATCCAGGCAACTGCAAAGTCCATTCTGCAGCTGCAAAGTCCATTCTACAGCTGCCTTTGGGCAGGAGCCCAAAGTACTACCCAACTGTTAAGTAGCCTTTGGCCCCCAAATAATGAGGGAACCTGAACAATGGCCTTGAATAACCTCAGCAACCAGACTTTAATATTGCCCAGCTGTGAAGTCCAGCCTGCAGCTTTGCCTGATTGCTGAACCCAGCCTATGGCAGGGAACCCAGACAGTGACTCCACTTAATCATGGAGCATAGCTTGCAGTCCCACATGAAAAGGAAGCCCAGCTGATACCACCTGACCTCAGAGCACAGTCTCTAGCACCACCCAACTGCTGAATACAGCAGGAGGTTCCTCCCAAACAAAATGCCCAGCCAGCAACCTTACCAAAGGTAGAACAAAACCAGAGGCCTACTTGATCATGAAGCCCATCCTGCAGCCCTGCCCAACATTGGGGCACAGTCTAAATCTCCACCTGATCACAGAGCACAGCCTGAGGCCTTGTCCAACCATGAAGCTGGGCCTGTTACCTCACCTGAACACAGAGTACATCTGGTTAGACAGAATACCCTGAGACCCTACCTAACCAGGAGCAGTCTTAGAGCCCAACTCATAGCTCTGCCTAATAGTGAAATCGTAAGTGGCACCATCCTGCAAGGGAACACACACAGCCTGAGACCTCACCTGACCAGAGGTCATTACAGAGCCTAGCTAGTGGTCCCACCTGACCAAGAAGGACAGCCAGTGGCCTAGCCTGATCAGGGAGACCACAAAATAGCCCCACTTAAATGCATAGCCTAGCCAACAGGTCCAACCAAATGTAGCACCCAGCCAATAGCAGCCCCTCCTCCTAACCTCAGAGCACAGGCAACATCCAATTTGCCAAATACTTCCCCAGCACACATAACTGGCTTAAGGAAGGAACAGAAATAGGTCATCTTCACAAGACAGGCAAGATTATATCTATTGTTATGAACTGGAAGTGTGCTCATTCTCCTGCTCTTTTTCTTTCTGAACATTCTACAGAATATCACATTAGTCCACAATGTTGATGATGTCATTTTAATTGGACCCAAATGGCAAAAATTAGCAAATGTTCTAGATTACTTGTTAAGCCCATATGGGCATTAAAGAATGGGAAATCAACCCTAAAAAGAGATGCCTGTCAAATAAGGGGAAATTCTAGGGGATCTAGTATCCTGGCACTTACTAGGACATGCCATCCAATGAAAAAACAAGATCTTGCACCTTGCACCACCTACCTGAAGCATAACCTCTGATAGTTACCTTCAGATTTTGGAGTTAGCACATTCCATTCTTTGGACTACTGTTCCAAACCATTTATCAGATGATTCTAATATATTAGTTTCAACTGGGTCCCAAAGGGGGGGCACGGAGAGGAAAGGCATTCTATAGCAAGTCCAGGCTGTGAATATACAGCATCGACACCAGGACAACAGGACATGGAAGATCATATGATACTAGGGTGTGGCGTGTTCCCTTGAGAAAAACACATCACAATGCAGGTAGAACATCTGGAAAGATTTAATGTGAATGTTGCAAGTCAGAGCACAGACCCCTGTGGCTCTGGAGAAAGGATTTATGCTGTCTGTCAGAAAGGACTATACACGTTTCAAAAAGCTACTCCTAAGGGGAGAAAGCTGGAATGATTTATATTGTAATCCATTAGAATCAGAGACATCAGAAGAAACTCAAGTTTAGCTTAATATGGACAGATATACATATATAAATACCTACAGACGTGTTTATACTCTGTTCGGGATACACACATATATGTACTTGTTCTGTCAGCCAACAGGATACAGAAACAACACATTAGTAGAAATTGGCACACCTAGTTTACAGATCTTGTTTTTTAACACAATTTTCCAATAAAAGAACCTAGGGCTCCTTGGAGAAATGGTTGATCCTTGGGCTGGTACAAGAATTAAATACACAATATATTGGAGTATCTTACTGTGCCTGAATAAAGTAAATCCTGGGTAGGGGGAAGGAATGGTGATGATGGGAGTATGTAAAGGGACACAGGAGCAATGAAAAGACCTACTAAAGGCCAAATCTGTCATGATGAATTTGCAATAAAATAATTACAACCCAAAGTATAAAATACACATACATGAGTCCATACTTATATAAATACATGATGGAATAAATAAATGAAGGAGAAGAGGCAAATCTCCCATACAAAAGAATTCAAGTAATTTATGTAGATATTCCACCTTCTAGAAGATGAAGTACTTCTCTCTACTCTTTACATAAGAAATGTGCATAGTGTTTTCCTCCCAAAGGATAAAATATGAAGGAGGGATAAAGAGTGTGTTTATAGTAGAGAAACCCAATGAATACTACCTTAGCCAAGTTATCAAGGTTAACATCAACAACAGTAAGTCATATTAATAACATATTTCTTTGATGCGATATAATGAAAAGAGCACTTTCTCTCTGTGCTGTTCCTTCCTAAAATATAAGTTCTATCTAGTCATGAGAAAAATATCAGAAAAATCCCTATTGAGAGACATTTTATAAAATATCTGACCAGCAATCCTCAAAACTGTCAAGACCATCAAAAACAAGGAAAATCTGAGAAATCACCATGGCCAATACAAGTTTTAGGAAACTTGACAATTAAATGTAATATTGTATCCTGGAACAGAAAAAAGATATTAGGTTAAAAATGAGGGAAATCTGAATAAATTATGTACTTTAGTTAATAACAATATACCAATACTGTTTCATTAATTATAACAAATCTATGGGAGCATATGTTTGTTTGGAGCTCCATAAACAAACATATTAATATAAGATTTTAATAATAATGAAAACTGGATAAAGGGTATATAAGAACTTCGTGAGTTATCGTCTCAATTTTTCTGTAAATGTAAAACTTTTCTAGAGTTTATTTTTTAAAGTAAACTTTCTTGAATGCTACTTGAATGCTACTGAGCCCAAGTTGAGATTGAGCATCTGACTATGGCACACTAAACAGGTATATAAACAAAATTATCCATCAAGATCCATGTGCTATTGGACCCAACAAGGCATAAGATCAGGTGATCCCTTCGTCTGTTGAAGGGCATCTTGGCTTTTTCCACTGCTTGGCTATTGTGGACATTGTTGCTATGAACATTGGGGTGCCTGTGGCCCTTCTTTTCACTACATCTGTATCTTTGGGGTAAATACCCAGGAGTGTAATTGCTGGGTCATAGGGTAGCTCTATTTTTAATTTTTTGTTCTCCAAAGTAGCTGTACCACCTTGCATTCCCGCCAACAGTGTAAGAGGGTTCCCCTTTCTCCACAACCTCTCCAACATTTGTTGTTTCTTGCCTTGTCAAGTTTTGCCATTCTAACTGGTGTAAGGTGGTATCTCAATGTGGTTTTGATTTGAATTTCCCTGATGGCTAATGATGATGAACATTTTTCATGTGTCTGTTAGCCATTTGTATGTCTTCCTTGGAGAAGTGTTTGTTCATGTCTTCTGCCCATTTTTTGATTTGATTATTTGTTTTTTGGGTGTTGAGTTTGAGAAGTTCTTTGTAGATCTTGAATATCAGCCCTTTATCTGTAGTGTCATTTGCAAATATTTTCTCCCATTCCGTGCATTGCCTCTTTGTTTTGTTGACTGTTTCCTTTGCTGTGCAGAAGCTTTTTATCTTGATGAAGTACGAACAGTTCATTTTCGCTTTTGCTTCCCTTGCCTTTGGAGACGTGTCTTGAAAGAAGTTGCTGTGGCCAATGTCAAAGAGGTTACTGCCTATGTTCTTCTCTAGGACTCTGATGGATTCCTGTCTCACACTGAGGTCTTTCATCCATTTAGAATTTATCTTTGTGTATGGTGGAAGCGAATGACTGAGTTTCATTCTTCTCTATATAGCTGTCCATATATACAATGGAATATTACTCAGCCATCAGAAAGGATGAATACCCGACTTTTGCATCAACATGGATGAAACTGGAAGAGATTATGCTAAGTGAAAAAAGTCAAGCAGAGAAAGTCAATTATATGGTTTCACTTATTTGTGGAATATAGGGAATAGCATGGAGGACATTAGGAAAAGGAATGGAAAAATGAAGGAGAGGAAATCAGATGGGGAGACGAACCATGAGAGACTATGGACTCTAAGAAACAAACTGAGGGTTTTAAAGGAGAGGGGGGTGGGGGGATGGGTTAGCCCAGTGATGGGTATTAAGGAGGGCATGTATTGCATGGAGCATTGAGTGTTATAACCAAACAATGAATCATGGAACACTACATCAAAAACTAATGATGTACTGAATGGTGACTAACGTAACATAAAAAAAAAAAAAGATTAGGCGATCCCAGCAACAAACTACCCTAAAATAGAAGTAGAACATTTGCAATGCATGCATACAACTACAGAGGGCATGTGTAAGCTGCCCAAACAAGTGGCCAAGACCTGTCTCAATCTTGCACCAACACCTCTCCCACAATTCACATATATAAACATGTATGTGTTTCCTATGACCTGCTTATAGAGGAAGTGCTGATTGGGTTTGGTAGGCATAAAAATGAACTGTGGCTTTTCTACAGCTTAACTAAGTAGTGGCTCTAAAAGACAATAGTGAGAAGAAATTCACCCAATGGGCAGAGTTTAGGGCAGTGCATCCTATGATACACCTAGTCTGAGAAGAGATGTGGCTTTATGTAAAGATATACACAGACACAGACAGAACAAAATGGCTTAGCTGACTGATCAGTTGGCACAATGTAAGAGGAAATTTGTAATGCATGTTAATGCCCATCAAAGAACATTCACTGCAAAAGAGATACTAAAACAAAACAAAACAAAAATAAAAAAAACCCACAGTGGACAGAATTACTTTGGTTAGTAACTGTAATCCATCCTCTACCTCATCTACTAGGACTGACATCTATTTCAGGTATGGATTTTCCTTTCTTGTTTACAGTGCCTCATCCGACTCTACTATCAGAGGTCTCAAAAGATGTCTGATCTACTGCCATGAGATTATGCGTACCATTGCCTCAGACCAACGGACTCACCTATTGCACAGAGGATTCAGCATATGACCATGAAATCCACTGGTCCTACCTCATACTACTAGACAACATCCCTAAGCTGCCAGCCTGATACAGCAGAGGAAGTGTTTCAGAAGTATTGCATATGCACTGGTTTGGAAGTAACAGCCAGTAAGCATGAGACACTACACTTCAGAACAATATACAGTTTAAGTCAATGGCTACTGTATGACACTCTGTCATTAATAAGTGAACCTACATGGGATAAAGAATGTAGAGATAAAAGCGGAATGGTCCTCCTCACCATCATTCCTACTGACCCATTTAGGAAATTTGTGCATCTTATCCCCACAACTTTAGATTCTAAGCATTTAGAAGTCCTTGTTCCCAGAGAGAGGAATGCTTCCACCAGAGGACACAATTAGTGTTTCAGTAAACTTAAAGCTACAGCTACTGACTAGACAATTTGGATTCCATGTGCCAGTTGACTAGCAGGCAAAGGAAAGGTGACTTTTTTTGGCAGGTTATAATTGATTTTGATCATTATGAAGAAATAGAACTATTCTGCTACATAACGGGGACATAAAAGATGATACGTTTGGCACTTATATTATATGCCATGTTATTTTGTGGGGTTTTTTTCCATCCCCAGTTTTAAATTAAAATGGGCAAGTACTGACAACACAGTGTCATAAGGAGATGGTAATAGGGCTTCAGAGAAGAGGGTCTGAATTACACACTGGGAAAGTCATTTAGACAAGCAAATTGCTAGCCAAGTGGGGGCAAAATTTAAAAGAGCAAGTAAAAAAGGGAGATAATAAGGGTCAGTTAATAGCATGGGACCAACTATGGTAGCAAGAACTATAATTCACACTACTAACTTCCTCTTATAAATTTTTTTTTCAAAAATTGTGACCAACCCAAATCCTAGGGAAGTATACCTGAATGGAGTGAATCTAATTTGACAAGCAGAGCTCATGGATGCAAGCAGATGACTGTAGTGGACATTGTTGATACCGCATGAAGATCTCCTTTACTAATCTGTGTACACATAATCTGGCTACAATGAATATTGGACGCTAAAACTTGTAGCTGCCCTTTTCCTGAATAATCGCCACTGGCCAAATGGGAGTTCTTTCATATAAAATATTATCCCCACATACCTGGGGCAACCCGCAGTAATTGAATGATAAGGCAGTACAAAAAGCTGTCTTTGTTGCTTCAGATGAACCAATTCTATGGCACAATTTTTGCTCCAGTTTCCCATAAGATCCAGCTGAAGCAAAAACCCATCCGAGACCACTTCCTTACTGGCCATGTTCTCTGTACTATTCCCTTTCCCTCATGACTTTCCCGTGAGATTACTCTTTCAATAAATTGTGAACATTGAAACAGGTCTAGGTCTGCTGCTAGCTAACTCAGTCAAAATCAAGTTATTCATGAATAAACAGTAAATAGAAATTTTTTCAGGTAAGAGTTTGGATCATTTCTTACACAGAAACTCTATTGTCAGTTTGTTTGTTTTTCTTTTTCAGTTGCTTTCTAAAGTATTAGACATTGACCAACAACTTAAAATACCCATTCAACAGGACTTTGTCATATTGCTGTACATATACTATTTCATTTAATACTCAAATAACCCTATTAAATAAAAGCACTGTTATGATGTTCCTTTTAGAGGTGAAGGAACTGAAGGTTATAAAAGTTTTAAAAATCTCCCTTCAGGTTCTAACAAGAGAAGGAAGCAGTATCTAAGCCCAAATTTTAGCTCAAACTGCAAGCTACACATGAAGTCTAGTCTGAAAAACAATAAATCCATTTATTTCTATAGATGAATGGTTTTCTTTTTCTTAGCTTATTTTCAAATAAAATGTGCAGAAACACAATACATGATGTAGACAAAATAGTTTTAGGTTCTGTAGTTGAAACAGGGTTGTAGAACATGAACCTGTACATGCTCAACCCCTCTGGACACTAAAATTGCTTAATAAGATCTCTAAATTTCTGCAGAGAACAATTTGAAAATGATTTTGTACTATATCTATTCAATAGAAATGGCCCATTGTTTACCCAAAACTTGTTCACTCTTACCCTTTTTTCCCTGATAATAGAATATACTTGTGAGAAATTAGTCATGACTGGCCTTAACTAGAAATGTAATCTCATTCCCATTTACCTGAGATTTTTCAAAGGTGGGCTTATAAACAAATTTTGATTACTGAGACCTTTGGGAAAGTTTTCTAGAGATGACTGTGTATGCCAAATAAAAACACAAAGTATTATAAAGAGCCCTTTTGTCCTCTTCTCCCAATTCTCCTGCCTGAAACATAGATACAATGCCAGAAAGTACAGCAGGCATCCTACAACTCTGAGGCAGCAAAGGCAAAATGCTAAACATGTGTGGAACAGAAATTTAGAAAGAATCTGAGGTCCTGATGATGTATTTAAATCAGCTTAAAAGCAATGAATGCCTCCTTCTAGACTTCTTGCTATTTGAGTAACACAAGGCGCTATTTCTTTAAAACACTATTATTTGTGTACTATTATTTGGATGCATCCATTCCTACTTGATAAAGCATGTACACAAACTTAGTCAAATAGATTACATTTTTTTATTCTGTGTTTTACACTGTAATACCTGCAAGCTCCTCCTGATCCAAATAATAAAAATCCAATCTTTCTATCATGTTATTGTCTTTAGGTTTTCCCAGGGATTCCCAGGGTCGCTTAATTTGTCTCACTGCAACTGTTCTCTTTGTGCTCACCTGCTGCAGCACACCAAAGGCTTTTAGAAAATTGTGCAAATTAATAACCAGGAGACAAGTAGATGGAAACATCGAATAGGCATTAAACAAAATGATAACCCAAACTGCCAAAAATATAAGAAATGGTGCTCAACCTCTTCTTCCTTCCTGAATTTTTAATTTTGATTTCTCTACTATGTAATCAATCTTCCTAAGTGTTTAGCAATTTTATTAATCAATTTAAAGAATTAACTATTAGGTTTACTTATCTTCACTATTTTGGTTTTTCCAAATTATCACTTTCTTCTATTATTATTTTTTTTTAAGTTTGTGTTTTTTACTAATCTCTCCATATTTCCCTACCCCCAGCAACCAATTTTCTATTCTGTTTCTGTGAGTTTGATATATTTTGGGGCAGGAGAGTGATTCCACATATAAGTGATATCATGCAGCATTTGTATATTTCTCTGACTTATTTCACTTTTCATTTAGCATAATGCCCTCCAGGTCCATCCATTTGTTGCAAATGGTAGGATTTCCTTTCTCTTGGCAGAATAATATTCCATTGTGTATACATATCTTTTTTTTTTCCCATTTATCCATTAATCAACACTTAGCTTGTTTCCATATCTTGACTATTGTGAACTAATACTGCACTAAACATGGAAAGGCAGGTATCTCTTTGATATACTGTTTTCATTTCCTCTGGATATATACTCAGAAGTGGGATTGCTGGATTGTATAGTAGTTCTAGTTTTAAGTTTTTAAGGAACCTCTATATTGTTTTCCATAGCAACTGCACCAGTTTACAACAGTGTACAAGTGTCCCCTTTTCTCCACATCCCTACAACACTTATAATCCCTTGTCTTTTTGATGATAGCCACTCTGACAGCTGTGAGATTATATCTCATTGTGGTTTTGATTTGCATTTTCTTGATGATTAGCAATATTCACCTCTTCATGTACCACTTGGCCATGTGGATGACTACATTGGAAAAATGTCCATTCAGATCTTCTACCCATTTCTTATTATTTGTTGTTTTGCTATTGAGTTGTATGAGTTCCTTATATATTTTGGATGGTAACCCTTTACCAGATATATGGTTTGCAAATGTTTTCTCCCATTATGTAGATTGCTTTTTCATTTTGTTCATGATTTCCTTTGCTGTGTAGAACTTTTTAGTTTGATGTAGTCCCATTTGTTTATTTTTGCTTTTGTTGCTTGTGCTTTTGGTGTCAAATCCAAAAAACCATTGCCATGACCAATGTCAAGCTTATGCCTTATGTTTTCTTCTAGGATTTTTATAGTTTCAGGTCTTACATTTAAGTCTTAGAATGCATTTTGAGTTGATTTCTGTATATGGTAAAAAATAGTGGTCCAATTTTGCCAAAACAATTTACTGAAGATGTTGTCCTTTCCCCATTATACATCTCAGTTCCTTTGTCATAAATTAATTGACCATATATATGTGGATTTTTCTGGGATCTTTATTCTGTTCCATTGATCTGTCTTCTGTTAAAGACTGCACTGGAATTTTAAAAGGAACTACAATGAGTTTGTAGATCGCTTAGAATAATATGAACATTTTACTAATAGTAATTCTTCCAATCTATGAGCACAGAATATCCTTTCATTTATTTGTTTCTTCTTCAAGTTCTTCCATCAATCTCTTATTATTCTGCTTATTTCTTTCCTACCACTAATTTTCATTTAAGTTTGCTTATCTTTTTATAGCTTCTGAAGCTAGAAATTCACATTATTCACTTTAAGCACTTATTCTCTATTATAACCATTAAAACTAAAAATCTTTAATGAAATGCTAATTTATTTGCATCCCATAAATTTTTATATGTTGTATTTTCATTATCATTCCAAAGTCCTAAACCTGTATAATTGGGGTTGAGGTTATTTTGTAACAAAAGAGGCTTTCTTTGCTGTTAACGCCTGGGAAACTTGTAAAACATTGGTAAAAATTGTGTGTTTTAAATACAGAAGTCCAGAATATTTATAAAACAGCTCTTAATAACCATTTGTTAAGGGATGCTCCTGGTGCCCTAACTACACTCTGCCTTTGGAGTGTACTTATGTGGAGATGGAGTTCCCAGAGCATTAGGTTAGGCTCTGGGGCAAAATATGGAAAGATTCCCAGTGTGTGCTCAAGATGAGATGCCGGCAGCACATCTGACCCTGGTAGCAGGACAATGTGGACTGGATCTATACTTATTGCAAAGTATTCTCTTGCTCTAGGCCCCACTCAAAACAAGGTATTCTGACTCTCCCAACTAATGAGTAGTAGCATATTTCAAGTATGTTCTATGCTGCGTCACAAATTAGAAGAAGCATCCATGGCTCAGTTCATCTTTCTAAGTGGTATAAAATAAAGGTCCTTCACCAAAGGCATCTAACCTCCAATTCCAACCATATGCTCAGGGTTTGAGAAGTAGCTCAGATATTAAAATTGGGTGAGTAGTAATAATCTTCCTTTTGGGGAGCTAACATCAGTCTTTTGCTCACCAGCTATCAATTTTTTTAGGTTGCATATGTCAACACCTTATTCAGCAGCCCTACTCTCAAAGAAGAGTGATCTATTGATTAATTTGATCTATTTGATCACTATCATAGTGATCTAGGATCTATTAACCATCAACACAGATCCTTGTGGGATAGAGTACCTAGAGGTCACTTTGGCAATGCTCTCAGTTAGGATAATTATATTTTTAAAAAATGTAATTCCATAGAAAAACTTTGAGAAATGAGTAAGAACATGCCTCTCAGCAAGAGCAGAAGAACTGGGTTTTTTAGTCAGAGTCCTTTAATCATGTCACAGGTATACTCTCAAGGAGTATTAATTATCCTGATATTTCAAACTGTTATCTGTGCAAAGTAACTTCCAAGTCTTCAGTAAAAACAAAAACTTTTACACAAAGAAATGCAAGTACTATCAGTTAGAAATGGTCTGGAGCTCACTGATATACATATGGCGCCAGTATTTGCTATACTGTACCCCCTAAATTACCTTCCTAAAGTATGGAGATATCTCTTTAGTTACAAAGCTGTAGACATGAGTCTCATCTTCCCCTGGAAACATTTAATTCCATAGTGTAAAGACCCCAGAATCCTTCTCATTTTATTTCCAAAGAGACACTTAGAAGAAGAGGAGGGACAGCTGCCTCTTCCGTTTCTATAAATGCCAAATTTATTTTTTGTGATCCTCACCTACAGTAGAACCTGTTACATACAAGATGATTTATGCTTCTTCTCACATCACCCCAAAGATAAGAACTTGGGCAAAGAAAAGTCTCAGCAGTTATTACTATCTATAAGTAATAATAATCTACCCTGTCCTAGAAGATTCATGTTGGCATTCAAGATAGTTTTAGTGAATATAGACATTAAAGACTTAAACTCCTTTTCCTGCCTGTTTGTCTACTGTCAAAAGAAGTCCAAAATGACAAAGCAGCAGCCATAATCCTAAAGGATTAATGGACCTTTACTGTGTTCCCTAATAGAAACATACTTCCCCTTGCCTCAAAGCCACTACTGCCCACATGTTAGGAATCAGTTTCTTTATTCCAGCAGCGCCTAAAGTTGTGCACATAAAAATAAATTCCCAAGTGGGTCATGGGAAGTTGTGATTAGAGGAGCAAATCTTATTTCTATGCAATAGCTCCCAGACCAGTGCATTTACGTTATCAGCAATATAGTGCCACAAAATGGCCATTGGTTCAAATTATATTTTTTATCTTGAAATATAGCAGCCCGAATTCACAAAATGTCATATTCAATTTTGTGCATTAGGTAAGCATTAACTAGTCCTTACAATGTTTTCCCGTTCAGATCTTAGGCATGAATTTTAGCACTTTTCCCTCCAGCCATAGGAGATGAGAGTCTCTGTAATTCTCCCACGGAATCCTTCTACATTTCACAAGTTACTGTGAGTAGGTAGTTAGCTAAAATATGCCTATCATTTTCTTCTTTCATTACACCTCATTGCATTTTACTGTACTGAACAGAAAATATCCAAATTCACATTCATTTTAATTGCCAGTGGCTTCATATCTCTCATACAATGGCATAAACCAGTGTTTCCTGGAGTCGTCTGAAAAGTCTAAGGGTAATCTCAACCCCTTAGTATAGACTGGTTCAGAAATGAGGCCTAAGCCAATTAGAAGATAGCCTAGCCCTGGAAATAGATATATGAATAGTCCAAGATTTCTGGAAAGGGCTCACACTTAGGAGAAAGCAAGTACAAAAGATGGCCTCCACTATTCCTTGAATATCATGGTAAATAAATAAACAAACAAAAAACTTATATGAAGGAATCACAGGAAAATGAAGCCACCTAACTATACCTAATCCTGACACATATATTGCTCTAGATGCCTAGTTGTAACCTAAAAACATCCTCATTCATTAGACCAAGTTAAGTCAGGTTTTTAATTTCTTCCAGCAAAAGTCATCTTAACTGATGTATGTGGTATAACTGAATGCTATCTGTCCAAATACAAACAAATTTTATCTATTATAAGTAAATTTAAGGGGAAAAATAGAATTTCATTTAAGATTAGACAGTAATTATTACTTTTTACGTATTTTTTCAGCTTAACTTAGATAAGATTTATAATGTTCTATAAGGCATACAACATGGTGATTTGGTACATGAACATATTGTGAAAGGATTATTAAATAAGGTTAGTTAACAGTTCCACCACTTCATATAACCACCATATTTTTGGCATGTAATGAGATCATTTAAAATTTACTCTCCCAGCAACTTTCAAGTATACAGTATTATTAAATACACATAGCATGCTTTATATTAGATTGATAGAAGTTAATCAATTTTTAACTGGAAGTTTATACTCTTTGACCAACACCTTCCCATTTCTTCCACTGCCTGCCCCCAACAACCACCATTCTACTCTGTTTCTATGAGTTTGGCTTCCTTAGATTCCACATATAATTGAGATCATGCAGTATTTGCTTTTCTCTGACTTATTTCACTTAGTATAATGTCCTCAAGGTCCATCCCTGTTATCACAAAAGGCATGATTTCCTTCTTTCTTATGGCTGAATAATATTCCTGTGTGTGTGTGTGTGTGTGACATTGTCTTTAACCACTCATCCACTGATGGATACCCCTAGGTTATTCCCATGTCTTGACTATTGTGAATAATGCTGCAGTGATTATAAAATTCACTGTTTCCAAATTATACCCTGAAGTGGGATCAAGTCCCATCTCTTCAATAAATTGATGTCTAATCTTTTACTCATGTCAGACACAATTATATTAGATTGGATCCCATGAAATTCTGTTTTTGAAAGTAAAAAATGATCAAATATTAAGTTTTATATGGAACTTTATAATCTCAAAGATATGTATATTATACTATAATACTGCATTGTATTACTGTAAATTTTTCTATTTTTATATCTGTTCCCCTATATAGACAATGTGTATTGAGCTACAATACTTGTTCACCATGCAGAACACATTATTCTTTTATTAAAGAAAGTGGAAATTAATCTGTAAGAAATATTCTCAGCA